>NC_041382.1:474560622-474586675 GCF_002162155.2 Triticum dicoccoides | reverse complement strand
TCGTGGGCCCCCTGGTGGCTCTCCGACGTCCATCTTCTCCTATATGAAGTCTTTCAATGAGAAAAAAAATCAAGAAGGAACTTTTTGGGCCGAGACTCCGCCGCCACGAGGCGGAACCAATCTAGAGCTCCAGCAGAGTTGTTTTGCCGGGGATACTTCCCTCCGGGAGGGGGAAATCATCACCAACACTCCTCTCATCGGGAGAGGGCAATATCCATCAACATCTTCACCAGCACCATCTCATCTCCAAACCCTAGTTCATCTCTTGTATCCAATTCTTGTCTCAAAGTCCGGGATTGGTGCTAGTAGGTTGCTAGTAGTGTTGATTACTCCTTGTAGTTGATGCTAGTTGGTTTATTTGGTGGAAGATCATATGTTCAGATCCTATATGCATATTATTACCCCTCTGATTATGAACATGAATATGCTTTGTGAGTAATTACGTTTGTTCCGGAGGACAAGGGAGAAGTCTTGCTATTAGTAGTCATGTGAAGTTGGTATTCGTTTGATATTTTGATAAGATGTATGTTGTCTAGCCTCTAGTGGTGTTATGTGAACGTCGACTACATAACACTTCACCATTATTTTAGCCTAGAGGAAGGCATTGGGAAGTAATAAGTAGATGATGGGTTGCTAGAGTGACAGAAGCTTAAACCCTAGTTTATGCGTTGCTTCGTAAGGGGCTGATTTGGATCCACATGTTTCATGCAATTGTTAGGTTTACCTTAATACTTTTGTTGTAGTTGCGGATGCTTGCAATAGAGGTTAATCATAAGTGGGATGCTTGTTCAAATGAGAACAGCACCCAAGTACCGGTCCACCCACATATCAAATTATCAAAGTACCAAACGTGAATCATATGAACGCGAAGAAAACTAGCTTGATGATATTCCCATGTGTCCTCGGGAGCGCTTTTCATTATATAAGAGTTTGTTCCGGCTTGTCCTTTGCTACAAAAAGGATTGGGCCACCTTGTTGCACTTTATTTACTTTTGTTACTTGTTGCTCGTTACAATTTATCTTATCACAAAACTATCTGTTACCACTTATTTCAGTACTTGCAGAGAATACCTTGCTGAAAACCGCTTATCATTTCCTTCTGCTCCTCATTGGGTTCGACACTCTTACTTATCGAAAGGACTACGATAGATCCCCTATACTTGTGGGTCATCATTATTGCATTCATCATGGCATCATGTGCATTGCATCATGTCATCATGTCTTTAATCTTTCCAACTCAACTAAATAAACCGTATGGATCTTTGATCCATTTAAATTGAGGGAACTCACATGGTGGTTTCTCTTTAAAACATACCCTCCCGAGATTTAGGGAGATATTATAAAATATTCCATTGTTTTGGAATCACCCATGAACCCACTTGCATATTAAATCCCTTGGCCTTTTCTTCTTCAAGTTTCGACTCTCTAGCCTTGCCAAAAATCCTTTTACCATTTTCCGGAGATCTACCAAAATTCTCAACATTTTTGGATACTCCTAAAACCTCGTCCTAGTTCAAACCCATTTGAATTAAATTCAAATGAGTTTGAATTCTTATCGTTCGCTCTTGACCATTTCTATTTTCTTGGAACCAGCGCATTTTTGCGAGTCCTGGAAAATTATCCCCGTGCCCAAACTCTTTCTCTAACCTTTCTTTTCTTCCCTTTTTCTTTCTCTTTATTTTTTTCTGTTTTGAAAAGAGTAAGAGAGAGAGAAGGAGCCCAACAGCCAGTATGCCTCCTGGCCTTTTTCCTCTTCCCACCAAATTGTCCTAAGGCCCAGCCACCGGCCTCCCTAGGCGCATCTCTCCCTCTCTACTGGGCCTCCCATGCAGGCCCACCTTAACCCCACTAACCCTAGCGATCTCCCCTTGTCCCGTCGTCCTCCTCATGCGCCACACCTACAGGGAGAGAGCTCCTCGCACCCGATCCCATCTCCCTCTCCCTCGTTCTCCCAGTGTCGCCACACAGACGCACACATGCGCCGCGCCTCGCCCGATCCCCATCTCCCTTCGGCGAGCACCGTCCCTTTGCCACCCCGCCTCCAAGACCGCTGTCGTCGAGCGCCGCCCTGACCCTGTCGCGGCCACCTCTCCTTCCCCTGCTCCGACCACCATGGCGTGTCTTGCTGCTTCCCCCAGCGCCCAAGCCTTCCCCTCTGCTCCCTCAGCCATGGCGCTCCACCGCCCCTTGTCTCGCCCGCACCGGCGACCAGTAGCAGGTTGCTGCTCCGCGCCGCCCGTCCTTCACGACGTTCCTTCCGTCTCCAGCATTGCCACCGTCCGCGACCACCAGGAGGTCACAGCTCGCCTCGCACCTCTGCTGCCGGCGACCGAGGCCGCTGAAGCATGACCGTCGTCGAACTCCTCGGCCAACCGGGTCGTGTCGTCCCTTCGTCGCGCCCTCCTCCTCTCCTGTCGTTAAGCCATGGCCCAAGCTCCTGCTGCAGACGCTGTTTCCCAGCTCCACCCCTGCTCCTTTGCTTCGGGTCCCAGTGTCCCCAGATCGCCAGCAGCGTCGGCCTGCAGCCCCGCACCATGCCCAGAACTGCCATGGGTGTTGACCACCCGCTGCGGTTTTGTCTTCCTCCATTCCGTTGTTGTTCTGGAACCCGCCAAGACCCTGACGACCATGACGGAGTTCGACTACATGGCTATAACCTCGGAGTTGGACCGCAAGCGCCAAGTACCCTTCCGGCAAGACCACGGACGCTCGAACGACTACTGACCAAAGACGCAAGTACCACTCTGAACCATGTACGACTACCGAACAAGGAGTATCGCCAAGTTCCATTGTTGAAGATTTCTTCAAGTTCCCCTGGTTTCGGCAAACACCACCCCGCAAGCGCCAAGTACCATGACGGCCCTCGAAGAGTTCGGATTCGACAAGTCCGATGGCGCGCTTGTACAACTACATTATCGAGACCGAGACCGGCAAGACCGACTACACGAAACTGCCAAGTGCCTCGACGCTGCATAAATTTCTTCTCGAACCATGCACTTTGCCATGCCATGCATATTTAAACCGGACATGCATCATAGTTGATTTTGCATCATGCCATGTTTATGTCATGGTTGTTTACTATGTTGTTTGCTCCTTTCCGGTGTTGCTTCTTCTTGTTAGTTCCGGTAACGTCGCGTTTGTGAGGATCCGTTCAACTACGTCCGTTTGTCTTCTTCATGGACTCGTTCTTCTTCCTTGCGGGATCTCAGGCAAGTTGACCATACACTCAAAATCACTTCTATCTTTGCTTGCTAGTTGTTCGCTCTTTTGATATGCCGCGATACCTACCACTTGCTATATCATGCCTCCCATATTGCCATGTCAAGCCTCTAACCCACCTTCCTAGCAAACCGTTGTTTGGCTATGTTACCGCTTTTGCTCAGCCCTTCTTATAGCGTTGCTAGTTGCATGTGAAGATGAAGTTTGTTCCATGTTGGAACATGGATATGTTGGGATATCACAATAACTATTATTTTAATTAATGCATCTATATACTTGGCAAAGGGTGGAAGGCTCGGCCTTATGCCTGGTGTTTTGTTCCACTCTTGCCGCCCTAGTTTCTGTCATACCGGTGTTATGTTCCTTGATTTTGCGTTCCTTATGCGGTTGGGTGTTATGGGAAACCCTTGACAATTCGCTTTGAATAGAACTCCTCCAGCAAGGCCCAACCTTGGTTTTGCATTTGCCTAACAACCTATCACCTTCCCTTGAGTTCTTCAGACTCAAGGGTCATCTTTATTTTAACCCCCCCCCCCGGGCCAGTGCTTCTCTAAGTGTTGGTCCGAACCAGAGCCACTTGCGGCGCCACCTCGGGGAAACTTGAGGGTTGGTTTTAGCTGTACGTAGTGTTCATCCGGTTTTGCCCTGAGAATGAGATATGTGCAGCTCCTATTGGGATGTCGACGCATCGGGCGGTCTTGCTGGTCTTGTTTTACCATTGTTGAAATGTCTTGTAACTGGGATTCCGAGACTGATCGGGTCTTCCCGGGAGAAGGAATATCCTTCGTTGACCATGAGAGCTTGTGATGGGCTAAGTTGGGACACCCCTGCAGGGTTTGAACTTTCGAAAGCCGTGCTCGCGGTTATGGGCAGATGGGAATTTGTTAATATCCGGTTGTAGAGAACTTGACACTTAACTTAATTAAAATGCATCAACCGCGTGTGTAGCCGTGATGGTCTCTTCTCGGTGGAGTCCGGGAAGTGAACACGGTTCTTGTGTTATGCTTGAACGTAAGTAGTTTCAGGATCACTTCTTGATCACTTCTAGCTTCTCGACCGTTGCGTTACTTCTCTTCTCGCTCTCATTTGAGTAGTTTAGCCACCATATATGCTAGTGCTTGATGCAGCTCCACCTCACTACCCCTTTCCTACCCATAAGCTTAAATAGTCTTGATCTCGCGGGTGTGAGATTGTTGAGTCCTCGTGACTCACAGATACTTCCAAACAGTTGCAGGTGCCGATGATACCAGTGCAGGTGGTGCAACCCAGCTCAAGTGGGAGCTCGATGAAGATCTTGTTCGTTGTTTGTGTCTTTTCTGGTTGATCAGTAGTGGAGCCCAGTTGGGACGACCGGGGATCTAGCATTTGGGGCCGTCTTTCTTTATTTTGGTTCTGTAGTCGGACCTTGATTGTATTCTGGTTGATGTATGGTTAACTTGTATTTGTGTGAAGTGGCGATCGTAAGCCAACTCTTTATCCCTTTCTTATTCAGTACATGGGATTGTGTGAAGATTACCCCTCTTGTGACAAACCTACCATGCGGCTATGCCTCTAAGCCGTGCCCCGACACGTGGGAGATATAGCCGCATTGTGGGTGTTACACAGGAGCCCAGCTATGACTGGTTATTACAACGCAGTAAGAAAGCTGGAGAAGAAGTTTGAGGGGTTAGAGCTCCACCACATACCTCGAATCAAGAATCAAGTTGCTGATGATCTGGCAAAGATAGGTTCCACTCGGAAACCTATCCCTAGTAATGTGTTCTTGGAGCATTGATACGTCTCCAACGTATCTATAATTTTTGATTGTTCCATGCTATTATATTATCAACCTTGGATGTTTTATATGCATTTATATGCTATTTTATATGATTTTTGGGACTAACCTATTAACCCAGAGCCCAGTGTCAGTTTCTGTTTTTCCCTTGTTTCAGTGTTTCACAGAATAGGAATATCAAACGGAGTCCAAACGGAATGAAACCTTCGAAAAAGTTATTTTTGGAAAGAAAGCAATACAGGAGACTTGGAGTGCACGTCAGGGGATCAACGAGGAAGCCACGAGGCAGGGGCCGCGCCCACTCCCCCTGGGCGCGCCCTCCACCCTCACGGGCCCCTCATGGATCCCCCGATGTATTTCTTCCGCCTATATATATCCATATACCCTAAATCTATCGGGGAACACAATAGATCGGGAGTTCCGCCGCCAGAAGCCTCCATAGCCACCGAAAACCAATCTAGACCCGTTCTGGCACCCTGCCGGAGGGGGAACCCTCTCCGGTGTCCATCTTCATCATCCCGGCGCTCTCCATGACAAGGAGGGAGTAGTTATCCCTCGGGGCTGAGGGTATGTACCAGTAGCTATGTGTTTGATCTCTCTCTCTCTCTCTCTCTCTCTCTCTCTCTCTCTCTCTCTCGTGTTCTTGAGGTGATACGATCTTGATGTATCACGAGCTTTGCTATTATATTTGGATCCTATGATGTTTCTTCCCCCCTCTACTCTCTTGTAATGGATTGAGTTTCCCCTTTGAAGTTATCTTATCAGATTGAGTCTTTAAAGATTTGAGAACACTTGATGTATCTCTTGCCGTGTGTATCTGTGGTGACAATGGGATATCACGTGATTCACTTGATGTATGTTTTGGTGATCAACTTGCGGGTTCCGCCCATGAACCTATGCATAGGGGTTGGCACACGTTTTCGTCGTGATTCTCCGGTAGAAACTTTGGGGCACTCTTTGAGGTTCTATCTGTTGGTTTAATAGATGAATTTGACATTGTGTGATGCATATCGTATAATCACACCCACGTATACTTGAGGTGACATTGGAGTATCTAGGTGACATTAGGGTTTTGGTTGATTTGTGTCTTAAGGTGTTATTCTAGTACGAACTCTAGGGCTGTTTTTACACTTATAGGAATAGTCCAACGGATGGATTGGAAAGAATAACTTTGAGGTGGTTTCGTACCCTACCATAATCTCTTTGTTCATTCTCCATTATTAGTGACTTTGGAGTGACTCTTTGTTGCATGTTGAGGGATAGTTCTGTGATCCAATTATGTTATTATTGTTGAGAGAACTTGCACTAGTGAAAGTATTAACCCTAGGCCTTGTTTCCTAGCATTGCAATACCGTTTACGCTCATTTTTATCATTAGTTACCTTGCTGTTTTTATATTTTCAGATTACAAAAACCATTATCTACTATCCATATACCACTTGTATCACCATCTCTTCGCCGAACTAGTGCACCTATACAATTTACCATTGTATTGGGTGTGTTGGGGACACAAGACACTCTTTGTTATTTGGTTGCAAGGTTGCTTGAGAGAGACCATCTTCATCCTACGCCTCCTACGGATTGATAAACCTTAGGTCATCCACTTGAGGGAAATTTGCTACTGTCCTACAAACCTCTGCACTTGGAGGCCCAACAATGTCTACAAGAAGAAGGTTGTGTAGTAGACATCAAGATCTTTTCTGGCGCCATTGCCGGGGAGGTTAGTGCTTGAAGGTATATCTTTAGATCTTGCAATCGAATCTTTTTGTTTCTTGTTTTAGCACTAGATTAGTTTAAAAAAGAAAATTACAAAAATATGGAATTGAGTTTGTCTCATACGCTTCATCTTTTTAATATCTTCCGTGAGTATGATGGGAAGGAAAATTGTGCTCAAGTGCTAGAGGAAGAAGTCTATAAAATGTTTGGCACTAAATCTTTGAATAATGAGCATGATTGCAATGTTGTTAGTATGAACTCCTTGAATATCCATAGTACTAATGATGATTGCACTAGTTATGATGAAAATGTCTCCTATAAACATGTCAATTTTTGTGGAGTGCATTGGGTTTGCAAGTACACACCAAACAGGGAAGATAGATTTTGCAAGAGGCATAAGTACTTAGAAACTAAATTGTTGCAAGAAAGGCTAGATGTTTGTGCTGAAGATTTAAATTTTCTTGGCCATACTTGTGAGCTTTGCAATGAACTTGGTCATTTAACCATCTGATGCAAATTGTTTCATGATCTAATCGTTTCCAAAAATTGTGATGACTTGATTTCTCTTGCACATCATAATGAACTTAGTTTGCTTATGGGTTACGAAGAAATGAAACGTATAACTATCTCCCAGTTTTTGCCCGTGAGAAACTTCTTGGCTTTAATCTAGAGGAAATTTATATGTATTGTGCGGTGAATTGCATTGAAAATCCTTATATTGCCAATTACATAAAGAAAAGAAAACAAACATAAGATGAAGAGGATACTAATAAAAGGGAAGAGACTTCCCAATACCCTCCTATTATTTCTTATGATGAATCAGGTAACAAGGAGGAGCCCCCTATTCAACCAATCTCATTAATAAGGAGCTCCAAAAGGAGGATTGAACCCACACATGATGTGGTGAAGAAGAAGAAAAGAAAAAGGAAGAGAGGTAAAAAGATATCTCTCCCAAATAGTGCTGCTCCTATTACTATTGTGCCTCATGAAAATATAATTGTGGAAGATAATGATACTTCTTATGATCTTGAAAATCTTTTTGGCACTTGTTTGGAAGAATATGATAATTGCTATACTATTGGTTCTATCCATACTATTAATGATGAGAGCGATTATGCTTATGATATGAAAAGGCCCAAGCTTGGGGATGCTATGTTTGATGAAGATGATGTTTTTGAGAATATATTTGCTGCAATTAATGTTTGTCCGGGGATGCTACGTTTAATCAAGATGATATTTTTAGTCTCCCAAGTTTTGATATGCAAATTTACAATGATGATAGCATGCCTCCTACCTATGATGATTATTGTGATGATACTTATGCTATAAAAAGTAGTGATTATATTTATAAAACTTGTCATGATTATGATTACCTCTTTTCTTAACATTACTCTTTTAATGTGGAAACAATTTATAGTATTCGAGTCTCTTATGATACTCCCACTATTCCGAAGGAGAAGAATTTTGCTTATGTGGAGAGTAATAAAAATTCTATGCTTGTAGATCATGAAAAGAATGCTTTAGTGTCAGTGTTCTAGGAACGGGGGTCCCCAGACTTGCCTGCCTGCGGCCTGCGGCGTGGCTCAAGCGGGGCCCAGCGCGACCCATCTTTATCAGCTCAAGCTCAAAGACCCTCGCGAGGGGCCAAGCCTCGCGGGGCAGACGACAGGAAGCTTCCTCAGAGGCAGCCTCATCAGGCAAGCTCGCGAGGAGGCAGAGAGATCAAGGCAGGGGTACCTCGCAAGGAACCCGTGACGCAAGCCATGACGATCGAGACCAGGCGGGGCGCCGGCCTGCGCAGTGTCCTTGTTTCCCCTTTGGTGCAAAGGGGGCAAGCACAGGCCAAGGCATCAGGCAAAGGTTACCGTTCCGGTGCAACGAGACCAAGACCAGCCAGACGATAGGACGGAGGTCACCATGGAGCCCAAGACGGCATCATCGCCAGTGCTTTTGGCAGCCGAAGACCACCTTTGGTCAGGATAATTTGTACTAGATGTTCCCCTTAGAAATGGCCAATTGTTGGCGCCCTTCCCGCTCATTAATTGGGGAGAGGCCCAGGGCCTCTATAAATAGAGCTAGCCACCACAGAGTAGGGGGAGACCCCCGGAGAGATATGGTAGAACCCTAGCAAAGAGAGAGAGGGAGAGGCGACTGAACTCACCCTAGCAGTTCATCGCACCAGCTCAAGAACACCTCTCGCGAGGCTGTTCTTCCCTTGTATTGTCTATCATTAGCCTAGAGGCAATCCACCACACCACACACTGGAGTAGGGTATTACACCACACCGGTGGCCCGAACCAGTATAAACATCGTGTCTCTTGTGTTGTTTATCATTTTCATCTTAGTTCGCACGAGAGGATCAGACATAGATCGGTAGGGGAGAGATCTCCGCGCGCACCCCAGTGTTCAAACCTCAAGGGTCTGCTGGAACCCGAAACCCGACATTTGGCGCACCAGGTAGGGGTGCGCCGGAGTCCTCCTTCCTCCGCGTCGCGTTCCGCCGCTTCTCCACCCAGATGTCAAGCAACCCGGCTGCCAACGCCAACTGTTGGGCGGCGTGGCCCGCCCACGCCGTGTCGCCATCTCAGAGCGACCTCAACCTTGCACCTCAGGTAGCTCGTGCTCCGCAGGGCGCTACGGGGTGCGGGCGATGCAGCCAGACGCCGCCTGCCCTCACGCCATGGCAGGTGCGGGCTGCAGCAAGGGCCTCGAACCACGCCGCTGCCACGGTGCCATACACCCGACGGGAGCAGGCAAACTCCAGGGCCGCGCTCACGGTGGCCCGAGAGCTAGTACGGTGCCGCTTGCTGGAAGGCGGCCGCGACGTGTTGTCGGAGCGAGTGGCCGAGCTCCTGGACGCCGCCGCCTCGGGAGCGCCCCCCTTCTGCATCTAGCTGTCGCCCTGGATCCAGGACAGGTCACACGACGGCATTATGTGTGCCCACGTGATTTCAGGAAGGCCCCAGGGCCGGTCCAGCGCCAACACCTCCGCCGGCACCGGGCGGCAGATCACGCCGGCCCTTCCCCAAGCCAACAAAGGGATGCGCGCCGTGGCCTTTGGCCTCCGCGGACCACCGCGTCATCACATACAAGGCGACGCCCCAAGCCAGACTGCATGGCATGCGGGGCGCTACAGCGAGGTCCACGAGGTGGTCGCCCTGGAGGCCTATGTACCCCGCATGGTGGATCAAGGGCGCGAGCTGGAAGAAGGTCACGGCTCATTCCCCGGGCCCGGCTGGGACGAGGAGGCGCCGGAAGCCGAGCTCTTTCAGGAACCCCAAGAGAGCATCGACAATTGCGCCGACAGCGGCAACTATCGGGTACCACTCATCCCTTAGGAGCAAGCTTACGCTAACCATGGGTCGCAGGAGGTACAGGTCGCCACAGCGGATGGCTGCCCCAATGCTGCATCCTCTTATCCCTCGGGAGGAGGGTGCAGGGGGCTGCAGGAAAGGGGCCAAGATCCGGGCTCCCCCTCGCGGCGGTCGGGTCAAGATGTTCTCCGGAGGTAGGCCCTCTGCCGGGGAAGTGCCCCATGGCCTGCCCCCGGCGGAGGACCCGTGGTCGTCGGGGGAACCGATGGCGACCGCTCAACCCCTTTGGCGTCGTCCTTGGTTTCCGGTCGCCGTCAATGGCGGCAGAGTGAGGCGCAAGGTGGGGCCCTCGTCTGGCGATATGAAGCAAGGCCAGTACCTGTGAAGAAGGCCCAGTGCCTGTGAAGCTCACCGCCCCGTGACACTCTCATGTAATAATGAGTGGGGCTGTACATGCCCCGGAGTCTCAGGAGCACCGGCCTCAGGCCCTGGGGCTCCCGCCCACGCCCAGTGGCAGCACTTAGCTCCACGCTGGTGAGAAGACGTCGAAGACTAGACTAGGCGCTGGACGCGGCTTTTTTATTTTTCTTCCGCCTTTTTGCTTTTTTGCTTCTTCCTTGTCAGCAAGTTTCTTTGGTTTGGATTTAAGTTGGATTTGAGTTCGAAGCTTGCGTGCATTCAGGGAGGGGGTGTTTAGTCTCGTTCGAGCAATCTCTCGTGTTCTGGTTTCGGATTTACGCCCCAAGCTAGTGTCAGCTGCCCCCTCACGAGCCCCTCGTGAGCCGGGTCGAGCCAGGCACACCTACAGCCAGGACCACTGTCTCTGCACCCTCTCCGGAGGTCCTCATCACAGGATCAACAGGTTAATCGAGGGACGCTGGAGGCGTAGCATCCCCATGTAGGCCTACTCAGGGCACGCCAGGGCCGGAAGGTAAACGAATCAACCGAACCATCACCGGGCTAGCGACTAAACTCACGCATAACGTTGTGCTCACCAGAGTACGGATTACAAATCTTTACATGAGGGGCCTCCCCTCCCAAAATGCTCTTATATTCTTCAGGGCCAAGCCCGAGTCTTCTTCATGCAGGATAAACTACGGAGACATGCGGTCAGTCGGACATATCACTCACCACGTCTTCTGGGGCGCCCTCGGAAGCGTCACTGGCGTCGTTGACATTGTCACCACCGCCGCCAGCATCCCCATCATCGTCAGGATCGTCCACAACATCGCCTTCATTGGCGCCCACGACCACGCTGTCGTCATCAGACGCGAAGGCCCTAACGAGGGCGTCCACGTTGTCCTCCACCCACCGCCCCAGGTCACCTCGGACGGCAATGGGCACGGGTGCAATGGCAGCATCGAAGTCAAAGTGGGGGTCCCTGTCCTGCAGATAGCTGAAGACACGGGAGAAGGCACGCCCGAGCAAGGCTCGGCTCCTCTCTTCGACAAGCCAGCGGGACCTCTCAGACCGGTTCTCCAGAAGCGTCACCACATCAGTGAAAAATTGGAGGTTGCCAGCGTAGTTGACCTCGTGTGGCTCCCTAGCAGCAGCCTTGCAGACATAGCCCAAAGCTGTGTTGGCCCTCTCTCGGAGCGTTTGAAGCATGGGGGCATGCACATGCTCCAGAACCCACCGCCGACGGAGCTCGTCCTCACTTTGCTGCGCGATGGCCTCGGCGTCATCGACCCTCTGTTGAAGAAGAAGCTGCTCGGCCCGGGAAGAGGACAGCTCCGCCTGCGCCACGCCGAGGGCGGGTGCGGAGGAGTCCGCACGCCGCGTTGCTTCGGTCAGTTTGGCCCTGAGGGCTGCGGTCCTGCCCTCGGCCTCGGCCTTGATCAGCCCCAACCTCGTCCCGTGTTCGCGCTCGAGGGCCGAGCGAGCTTCCGCCACGCGGTGATTGACTTCTTCCTGGGCTCGGGCTTTGCGCGTGGCAACGTCATCCTTCGCCTGGGCCACCAGGCGCTCCCTCGTCTCCAATCGCTCAAGGTCAAGGTTGCGCTCGGCGGCCTCCAGCGTCAGCACCTCCTCGCACTTCAGAAGCTCCACCCGGTCGACAGAGGCCGCCCCCATTGACTCAAGGGCCGCCTGGCGCAATTCCACTTGCTGCTCCAGGGAGTTGCTCCAGGCATGGAGCTCCCGTGCGCGCTCCTCCGCATCCTTGCACCGCCGGTCTGCCTCCCGAGCCTCCTCAACGGCCAGGGAGCAGGCCTCCCGCGAAGCTGCTAGCGACGCCTCGGCCTTCAAGTTGTCAAGATCACGTTGATGATGCGCGAGGGCTACGACAACCCTTAGTTTGCACTTCTCCTCAACAAGGCGCAAACCTTCGGCCTCAAGGCGCGCATCCTCGTCAGCAAGCTCTGCCCCGATTCGGCTCACCGCATCCGCCGCCCCCTGGAGGAACTCTTCACGAATGGCACAACGCTCCCGAGCACGCCTAAGCACCTCTTCCACATCACCTTCTTCTGTAGGAGCATGCAGAGGGCCCCGGGGCGGTAAGCCCCCTCCAGGCGTGGGGCAGGGGGCTGCCGCCCCAGCCGTCGCCGGATGGACCGCCCTGAGAGTCCGGCCTGGCGTCGATCCACCCACGGAGGAGGAGCCAAGGACAGACCTCAGCCATTCGCCTTCTATGACCAGAGAAGGGGCACGGGGCAAGCCTGACGTGCCCCAAGAAGACTCGCGAAGAAAGGGCATCAGGCGAGCAAGCTCGAGGCGCCCTATGGAGTAGATCACTCCACCAACTAGTCCAGCAGCGAGGGTGCCACCTGAGCTCGGTGCACCCGGAGCTAGCAAAGGGGGCGAAGCTGCTGGGGCTGGTTCCTGGGTCAACTCGACGGACTCAGCAAGGCGGGACCTGAAGGGCCACGGTCAGCCACAAGGATAACAGAGCAAGTGAGCAGGGAAAGAAGAAGGCTTACTCATCCATGGCAAAGTACTTCCTGTGCTTCAACAAGCGGCAAGGGCGGTCACTGCCGCTTGAGGCCTCCTTCCTCTTGCGAAGGGCCTCGAAGTCTACACAAAACCGACCCAAGCGCCTGGGGTGGGGGTCGGCCTGGGGCGCAGAAGAAGCCTCAGGATTGTCGGCGCCGAAGGAGTCAGCTTTGGGGGCACCATCGGGCGCCGCCTCGCGAAGAACGGCTGGGGGCTCGGGAGCCCCGGCCTCAGGAGCCGTAGGCCAAAACCCTGCATCAACCGCCGCCCAAGGGCGGGCCTCGGGAGATGCCGCCTTTGAGGCTTCACGCGGCGCCACCACCTCGACATCAGCCACCTCGGCCCCCGCCGGCTCTCTTCCCGCTCTGTCACCTGGGGAGGGACCGCTGTGGGCGGCGGGGGGAGCAACCACGACAACTGGGTTCTCGCGTGGCCCCGTGAGGCCAGCCGGGCGCAGACCCCACTCATCGAAGCTGGGCATCTGCTTCACGAAATCGGCCCTACCGGAACAAAGGTACAGAAGGACGCCACCGCTCCGTAGGCTACCTGGGGAAGGATCACCAGTCAAGACCCGAAGCACCGTCCGCAGCACTTCGGGCACCAAATCCTCCTCCTGAAGCCGCATGCGGTCTCCGCGCCCCGCAAAGTCCCACATCCGGCGAGAGTGGCGCTGGAGAGGAGCAATGCGACACAGAAGGAACTCCCTCACCACCTTGGGCGTTGTCACATTGTGCGCCCTCAAACTTTCGAAGCGGCGCCAGACGAAAGCGAGCCGGGGGCTCGCGAGCGGTTCATGACCCCAGCCTGGGTTGGGAACAACAGGCAAGGTCGGGTGCGAGAGCAAGGGGCTAGGCACCCCGACATCCACGTACAGCCACTGCTCTCTGAACCTGGCCTAAGAAGGCGGAAGGCCGAAGTCAATCCCTGAAGCAGCCATCTCGGGCACGGCGAAGAAGCTTACACACCCCGAGCACTGAGTGGGATCGCTCAGGCGCAAAGAGAAGAAGTGTCGCAGCAGAGCAACAGAAGGAGGGATGCCTATCATCGCCTCGCACACGAAAGCAAAGACGGCCAAGAGGGTAATGGACTTCGGCCTGAGGTGCATCATGTGGATCTGATAATGGGATAGCACAGCATTGAAGAAAGCAGAAAAGGGGGGAACCAGACCCGCCCATAGGGCATCGGCGAAGAATCGGACCTCCGTGACGGTCCTAGCAAGAAAGGCGCGGGATGCGGGCCAAACTGTGGTCCGGCCGCACTCGTTGAAGATGGAAGCGAGGGTGGAGTGGACCTTGTCCAAGGCTTCCGGGTTGAGTATGATTGACCTATCGACGGCGGGGGCCGCTGCTGGAGGTGCGCAGGATGAAGGCGTGGGCTTCTTCCCCCTTCCCTTCTTTGTCGGCGCCATGGCGTTGGGGAAGGGGAAGAGCTCGGGCCGGATTGGCGGCGAAGGTTGGAGCTCGGAGAAGAGGAAAGGTAGGAGGCGAGCGGGCAGCTAAAGGAGGAACAACTGTGTGCAACTACGGGTCTGCTTAGCCGGGCGCGCAGCAAGGCATCGTGGGAAGTGCAGACGCCCACGCCTAATCAACCGCCACGCGGCGCCCAAGGCCACATGCTATTAGGGCCCGCGGCGCTTCATGCTTGCCCCTTCGCTTCTCTGCTAAGCCAAGCCCGCGCGCGCCCTGGCCCGGGGGCTACTGTCGGCATTCTGGGAACAGGGGTCCCCAGACTTGCCTGCCTGCGGCCTGCGGCGTGGCTCAAGCGGGGCCCAACGCGGCCCATCTTCATCAGCTCAAGCTCAAAGACCCTCATGAGGGACCAAGCCTCGCAGGGCGGACGACAGGAAGCTTCCTCAGAGGAAGCCTCATTAGGCAGGCTCGCGAGGAGGCGGAGAGATCAAGGCAGGGGTACCTCGCGAGGAACCCGTGACGCAAGCCATGACGATCGAGACCAGGCGGGCGCCAGGCGGGCGTCGGCCTGCGCAGTGTCCTTGTTTCCCCTTTGGTGCAAAGGGGGCAAGCACAGGCCAAGGCATCAGGCAAAGGTTACCGTTTCGGTGCAATGAGACCAAGACCAGCCGGACGGCAGGACGGAGGTCACCATGGAGCCCAAGACAGCGTCATCGCCAGTGCTTTTGGCAGCCGAAGACCACCTTTGGTCAGAATAACTTGTACTAGATGTTCCCCTTCGAAATGGCCAATTGTTGGCGCCCTTCCCGCTCATTAATTGGGGAGAGGCCCAGGGCCTCTATAAATAGAGCTAGCCACCACAAAGTAGGGGGAGACCCCCGGAGAGATCTGGTAGAACCCCAGCAGAGAGAGAGAGGCGACTGGACTCACCCTAGCAGTTCATCGCACCAGCTCAAGAACACCTCTCGTGAGGCTATTCTTCCCTTGTACTGTCTATCATTAGCCTAGAGGCAATCCACCACACCACACACTGGATTAGGGTATTACACCACAACGGTGGCCCGAACCAGTATAAACATCGTGTCTCTTGTGTTTTTCATCATTTTCATCTTAGTTCGCATGAGAGGATCGGACGTAGATCGATAGGGGAGAGATCTCCGCGCGCACCCCAGTGTTCAAACCTCAAGGGTCTGCCGGAACCCGAAACCCGACATTTAGGTGTTGGTTATATTGTTGAATTCATTCATGATGCTACTGAAAATTATTATGAGGGAGGAATATATGCTAGTAGGAATTGCAATAATATCAGGTTTCCTCTCTATGTGCTTAAAGTTTTGAAGTTATGCTTGTTTTACCTTCCTATGCAAGTTGATTCTTGTTTCCATAAGTTGTTTGCTCACAAAATCCCTATGCATAGGAAGTGGGTTAGACTTAAATGTGCTAGTCATATTCTTCATGATTCTCTCTTTATGTTTCAATTCTTATCTTATTTGTGAGCATCATTGAAATCATCATGCCTGGCTAGGGGCGTCAAACGATAGTGCTTGTTGGGAGGCAACCCAATTTTATTTTGTTCCTTGCTTTTTGTTCCTGTTTAGTAATAAATAATTTATCTATCCTCTGTTTAGATGTGGTTTTATGTGTTTAATTAGTGTTTGTGCCAAGTAGAACCATTGGGAAGACTTGGGAAAGTTTTGTTGATCTTGCTGTAAAAAACAGAAATTTTAGCGCTCACGAGAATGGCTGCCATTTTTTATTGGAGAGTGCTATTTAGTTAATTATTTTTGCAGATGATTAATAGATAAATTCCTCACGTCCAGCAATTTATTTTAGAATTTTTGAGGTTCCAGAAGTTTGCGTTAGTTACAGATTACTACAGACTGTTCTGTTTTTCATGTGTTGTTTACTTATTTTGATGAATCTATGGCTAGTAAAAGAGTTTATAAACCATAGAGAAGTTGGAATACAGTAGGTTTAACACCAATATAAATAAATAATGAGTTCATTACAGTACCTTGAAGTGGTGTATTGTTTTCTTTCGCTAACCGAGCTCACGAGATTTTCTACTTTAAGTTTTGTGTTGTGAAGTTTTCAAGTTTTGGGTTAAGTTTTCATGGATTATGGAACAAGGAGTGGCAAGAGCCTAAGATTGGTGATGCCCAAGGCACCCCAAGGTAATATTCAAGGACAACCAAAAGCCTATGCTTGGGGATGCCCCGGAAGGCATCCCCTCTTTCGTCTTCGTTCATTGGTAACTTTACTTGAAGCTATATTTTTATTCACCACATGATATGTGTTTTGCTTGGAGCGTCATTTTATTTTCTTTAGCTTTGCTTGCGGTTTGAATAAAATACCAAGATCTGAAATTATTAAGTGTTAGAGAGTCTTCACATAGTTGCATAATTGTTCGACTACTCATTGATCTTCACTTATATCTTTCAGAGTAGTTTGTCATTTGCTCTAGTGCTTCACTTATATCCTTTTAGAGCACACTGGTGGTTTTATTTTATAGAAATAGATGAACTCTCATGCTTCACTTATATTATTTTGAGAGTCCTAAATAATATTGTAATTTGCTTTGGTTATGAAACTAGTCCTAATATGATGGGCATCCAAGAGGGATATAATAAAAACTTTCATATAAATGCATTGAATACTAAGAGAAGTTTGATACATGATAATTGTTTTGAGACATGGAGATGGTGATATTAGAGTCGTGCTAGTTGAGTAGTTGTGAATTTGAGAAATGCTTGTGCTGAAGTTTGTGATTCCCGTAGCATGCACGTATGGTGAACCATTATGTTAAGAAGTCAGAGCATGATGTATTTATTGATTGTCTTCCTTATGAGTGGCGGTCGGGGACGAGAGATGGTCTTTTCCTACCAATCTATCCCTCTAGGAGCATGCGTGTAGTACTTTGTTTCGATAACTAATAGATTTTTGCAATAAGTATGTGAGTTCTTTATGACTAATGTTAAGTCCATGGATTATACGCACTCTCACCCTTCCACCATTGCCAGCTTCTCTAGTACCGCGCAACTTTCGCCGGTACCATAAACCCATTTACCTTCCTCAAAACAGCCACCATACCTACCTATTATGGCATTTCCATAGCCATTCCGAGATATATTGCCATGCAACTTTCCACCATTCCGTTATTATGACACGCTTCATCATTGTCATATTGCTTTGCATGATCATGTAGTTGACATTGTATTTGTGGCAAGGCCACCGTTCATAATTCTTTCATACATGTCACTCTTGATTCATTGCATATTCCGGTAAACCGCCGGAGGCGTTCATATAGAGTCATATTTTTTTTTCTAAGAATCGAGTTGTAATTATTGAGTTGTAAGTAAATAAAAGTGTGATGATCATCATTATTAGAGCATTGTCCCAGTGAGGAAAGGATGATGGAGACTATGATTCCCCCACAAGTCGGGATGAGACTCCGGACGAAAATAAATAAATAAAAGAGGCCAAAGAAGCCCAAATAAAAAAGAGAAAATAGGCCATAAAAAAGAGAAGGCCCAAATAAATAAAATAAAATAAATGAGAGAAAAAGAGAGAAGGGACAATGCTACTATCCTTTTTACCACACTTGTGCTTCAAAGTAGCACCATGATCTTCATGATAGAGAGTCTCCTATGTTGTCAGTTTCATATACTAGTGGGAATCTTTCATTATAGAACTTGGCTTGTATATTCCAATGATGGGCTTCCTCAAAATGCCCTAGGTCTTCGTGAGCAAGCGAGTTGGATGCACACCCACTTAGTTTCTTTTGTTGAGCTTTCATACATTTATAGCTCTAATGCATCTATTGCATGGCAATCCCTAATCACTCACGTTGATATCTATTGATGGGCCTCTCCATAGCCCGTTGATACGCCTAGTTGATGTGAGACTATCTTCTCCTTTTTGGTCTTCTCCACAACCACCATTTTATTCCACCTATAGTGCTATGTCCATGGCTCACGCTCATGTATTTGCGTGAAGATTGAAAAAGTTTGAGAACATCAAAACTATGAAACAATTGCATGGCTTGTCATTGGGGTTGTGCATGATTTGAATACGTTGTGTGGTGAAGATGGAGCATAGCCAGACTATATGATTTTGTAGGGATAACTTTCTTTCGCCATGTTATTTTGAAGAGACATAATTGCTTTGTTAGTATGCTTGAAGTATTATTATTTTTATGTCAATATTAAACTTTTGTCTTGAATCTTATGGATCTAAATATTCTTGCCACAATAAAGAGAACTACATGGATAAATATGTTAGGTAGCATTCCACATCAAAAATTCTGTTTTTATCATTTACCTACTCGAGGACGAGCAGGAATTAAGCTTGGGGATGTTGATACGTCTCCAACGTATCTATAATTTTTGATTGTTCCATGCTATTATATTATCAACCTTGGATGTTTTATATGCATTTATATGCTATTTTATATGATTTTTGGGAATAACCTATTAACCCAGAGCCCAGTGCCAGTTTCTGTTTTTCCCTTGTTTCAGTGTTTCGCAGAAAAGGAATATCAAACGGAGTCCAAACGGAATGAAACCTTCGGAAAATTATTTTTGGAAAGAAAGCAATATGGGAGACTTGGAGTGCACGTCAGGGGATCAACGAGGAAGCCACGAGGCAGGGGACGCGCCCTCCACCCTTGTTGGTCCCTCGTGGTTACCCTGATGTATTTCTTTTGCCTATATATATCCATATACCCTAAAACTATCGGGGAACACAATAGATCGGGAGTTCTGCCACCATAAGCCTCCGTAGCCACCGAAAACCAATCTAGGCCCGTTCTGGCACCCTGCCGGAGGGGGAATCCCTCTCCGGTGGCCATCTTCATCATCCCGGCGCTCTTCATGACGAGGAGGGAGTAGTTATCCTCGGGGCTGAGGGTATATACCAGTAGCTATGTGTTTGATCTCTCTCTCTCTCTCATGTTCTTGAGGTGATACGATCTTGATGTATCACAACTTTGCTATTATATTTGGATCCTATGATGTTTCTCCCCCCTCTACTCTCTTGTAATGGATTGAGTTTCCCCTTCGAAGTTATCTTATCGGATTGAGTCTTTAAAGATTTGAGAACACTTGATGTATGTCTTGCCGTGTGTATCTGTGGTGACAATGGGATATCACGTGATTCACTTGATGTATGTTTTGGTGATCAACTTGCGGGTTCCACCCATGAACCTATGCATAGGGGTTGGCACACGTTTTTGTCATGATTCTCCGGTAGAAACTTTGGGGCACTCTTTGAGGTTCTATGTGTTGGTTGAATAGATGAATTTGAGATTGTGTGATGCATATCGTATAATCATACCCACGGATACTTGAGGTGACATTGGAGTATCTAGGTGACATTAGGGTTTTGGTTGATTTGTGTCTTAAGGTGTTACTCTAGTACGAACTCTAGGGTTGTTTGTGACACTTATAGGAATAGCCCAACGGATTGATTGGAAAGAATAACTTGGAGGTGGTTTCGTACCTTACCATAATCTCTTCGTTCATTTTCTGCTATTAGTGACTTTGAAGTGACTCTTTGTTGCATGTTGAGGGATAGTTATGTGATCCAATTATGTTATTATTGTTGAGAGAACTTGCACTAGTGAAAGTATGAACCCTAGGCCTTGTTTCCTAGCATTGCAATACCGTTTACGCTCATTTTTATCATTAGTTACCTTGCTGTTTTTATATTTTCAGATTACAAAAACCATTATCTACTATCCATATACCACTTGTATCACCATCTCTTCGCCGAACTAGTGCACCTATACAATTTACCATTGTATTGGGTGTGTTGGGGACACAAGAGACTCTTTGTTATTTGGTTGCAGGGTTGCTTGAGAGAGACCATCTTCATCCTACGCCTCCTACGGATTGATAAACCTTAGGTCATCCACTTGAGGGAAATTTGCTACTGTCCTACAAACCTCTGCACTAGGAGGCCCAACAACATCTACAAGAAGAAGGTTGTGTAGTAGACATCAAGCTCTTTTCTGGTGCCGTTGCCGGGGAGGTTAGTGCTTGAAGGTATATCTTTAGATCTTGCAATCGAATCTTTTTGTTTCTTGTTTTAGCACTAGTTTAGTTTAAAAAATAAAATTACAAAAAATATGTAATTGAGTTTGCCTCATACGCTTCATCTTTTTAATATCTTTCGTGAGTATGATGGGAAGGAAAATTGTGCTCAAGTGCTAGAGGAAGAAGTCTATAAAATGTTTGGCACTAAATCTTTGAATGATGAGAATGATTGCAATGTTGTTAGTATGAACTCCTTGAATATCCATAGTACTAATGATGATTGCACTAGTTATGATGAAAATGTCTCCTATAAACATGTCAATTTTTGTGGAGTGCATTGGGTTTGCAAGTACACACCAAATAGGGAAGATAGATTTTGCAAGAGGCATAGGTACTTAGAAACTAAATTGTTGCAGGAAAGGCTAGATGTTTGTGCTGAAGATTTAAATTTTCTTGGCCATGCTTGTGAGCTTTGCAATGAACATGGTCATTTAACCATGTGATGCAAATTGTTTCATGATCTAATCGTTTCCAAAAATTGTGATGACTTGATTTCTCTTGCACATCATAATGAACTTAGTTTGCTTATGGGTTACAAAGAAATGAAACGTATAACCAACTATCTCCCAGTATTTGTCCGTGATAAACTTCTTGGCTTTGATCTAGAGGAAATTTATATGTATTGTGCGGTGAATTGCATTGAAAATCCTTATATTGCCAATTACATAAAGAAAAGAAAACAAACATAAGATGAAGAGGATACTAATAAAAGGGAAGAGACTTCCCAATACCCTCCTATTATTTCTTATGATGAATCGGGTAACAAGGAGGAGCCTCGTATTCAACCAATCTCATTAATAAGGAGCTCCAAAAGGAGGATTGAACCCACACATGATGTGGTGAATAAGAAGAAAAGAAAAAGGAAGAGAGGTAAAAAGATATCTCTCCCAAATAGTGCTGCTCCTATTACTATTGTGCCTCATGAAAATATAATTGTGGAAGATAATGATACTTCTTATGATCTTGAAAATCTTTTTGGCACTTGCTTGGAAGAATATGATAATTGCTATACTATTGGTGCTATCCATACTATTAATGATGAGAGTGATTAGGCTTATGATATGAAAAGGCCCAAGCTTGGGGATGCTATGTTTGATGAAGATGATGTTTTTGAGAATATATTTGCTGCAATTAATGTTTTTCCCAAGCTTGGCGATGCTACGTTTAATCAAGATGATATTTTTAGTCTACCAAGTTTTGATATGCAAATTTACAATGATGATAGCATGGCTCCTACCTATGATGATTATTGTGATGATACTTATGCTATAAAAAGTAGTGATTATATTTATAAAACTTGTCATGATTATTATTACCCCTTTTCTTAACATTACTCTTTTAATGTGGAAACAATTTATAGTATTCGAGTCTCTTATGATACTCCCACTATTCCGAATGAGAAGAATTTTGCTTATGTGGAGAGTAATAAAAATTCTATGCTTGTAGATCATGAAAAGAATGCTTTAGGTTCTGATTATATTGTTTAATTCACTCATGATTCTACTGAAAATTATTATTAGGGAGGAATATATGCTAGTAGGAATTGCAATAATATCAAGTTTCCTCTCTATGTGCTTAAAGTTTTGAAGTTATGCTTGTTTTACCTTCCTATGCAAGTTGATTCTTGTTTCCATAAGTTGTTTGCTCACAAAATCCCTATGCACAGGAAGTGGGTTAGACTTAAATGTGCTAGTCATATTCTTCATGATGCTCTCTTTATGTTTCAATTCTTATCTTATATGTGAGCATCATTGAAATCATCATGCCTGGCTAGGGGCGTCAAACGATAGCGCTTGTTGGGAGGCAACCCAATTTTATTTTGGTCCTTGCTTTTTGTTCCTGTTTAATAATAAATAATTCATCTAGCCTCTGTTTATATGTGGTTTTATGTGTTTAACTAGTGTTTGTGCCAAGTAGAACCGTTGGGAAGACTTGGGGAAAGTTTTGTTGATCTTGCTGTAAAAAACAGAAACTTTAGCGCTCACGAGAATGGCTGCCATTTTTTATTGGAGAGTGATATTTAGTTAATTATTTTTGAAGATAATTAATAGATAAATTCCTCACGTCCAGAAATTTATTTTAGAATTTTTGAGGCTACATAAGTTTGCGTTAGTTACAGATTACTACAGACTATTCTGTTTTTGACAGATTCTGTTTTTCATGTGTTGTTTACTTATTTTGATGAATCTATGGCTAGTAAAAGAGTTTATGAACCATATAGAAATTGGAATACAGTAGGTTTAACACCAATATAAATAAATAATGAGTTCATTACAGTACCTTGAAGTAGTGTTTTGTTTTCTTTCGCTAACGGAGCTCACGAGATTTTCTACTTTAAGTTTTGTGTTGTGAAGTTTTCAAGTTTTGATTTAAGTTTTGATGGATTATGGAACAAGGAGTGACAAGAGCCTAAACTTGGGGATGCCCAATGCATCCCAAGGTAATATTCAAGGACAACCAAAAGCCTAAGCTTGGGGATGCCCCGGAAGGCATCCCCTCCTTCGTCTTCGTTCATTGGTAACTTTACTTGGAGCTATATTTTTATTCACCACATGATATGTGTTTTGCTTGGAGCGTCATTTTATTTTATTTAGCTTTGCTTGATGTTTGAATAAAATACCAAGATCTGAAATTATTAAATGTTAGAGAGTCTTCATATAGTTGCATAATTTTTCGACTACTCATTGATCTTCACTTATATCTTTCGGAGTAATTTGTCATTTGTTTTAGTGCTTCACTTATATCCTTTTAGAGCACGCTGGTGGTTTTATTTTATAGAAATAGATGAACTCTCATGCTTCACTTATATTATTTTGAGAGTCCTAAACAACATTGTAATTTGCTTTGGTTATGGAACTAGTCCTAATATGATGGGCATCCAAGAGGGATATAATAAAAACTTTCATATAAGTGCATTGAATACTAAGAGAAGTTTGATACTTGATAATTGTTTTGAGATATGGAGATGGTGATATTAGAGTCGTGCTAGTTGAGTAGTTGTGAATTTGAGAAATTCTTGTGTTGAAGTTTGTAATTCCCGTAGCATGCACGTATGGTGAACCGTTATGTTAAGAAGTCGGAGCATGATGTATTTATTGATTGTCTTCCTTATGAGTGGCTGTCGGGGACGAGCGATGGTCTTTTCCTACCAATCTATCCCCCTAGGAGCATGCACGTAGTACTTTGTTTCGATAACTAATAGATTTTTGCAATAAGTATGTGAGTTCTTTATGACTAATGTTGAGTCCATGGATTATACGCACTCTCACCCTTCCACCATTGCCAGCCTCTCTAGTACCGCGCAACTTTCGCCGGTACCATAAACCCACCATTTACCTTCCTCAAAACAGCCACCATACCTACCTATTATGGCATTTCCACAGCCATTCCGAGATATATCGCCATGCAACTTTCCACCGTCCCGTTATTATGACACGCTTCATCATTGTCATATTGCTTTGCATGATCATGTAGTTGACATTGTATTTGTGGCAAAGCCACCGTTTATTATTCTTTCATACATGTCACTCTTGATTCATTGCATATCCCGGTACACCGCCGGAGGCATTCATATAGAGTGCTATTTTGTTCTAAGAATCGAGTTGTAAGTAAATAAAAGTGTGATGATCATCATTATTAGAGCATTGTCCCAGTGAGGAAAGGATGATGGAGACTATGATTCCCCCACAAGTCGGGATGAGACTCCGGACGAAAATAAATAAATAAAAGAGGCCAATGAAGCCCAAATAAAAAAAAGAGAAAAGAGGCCATAAAAAAGAGAAGGCCCAAAGAAAAAAAATAAAATAAATAAAAAAATGAGAGAAAAAGAGGGAAGGGACAATGCTACTATCTTTTTACCACACTTGTGCTTCAAAGTAGCACCATGATCTTCATGATAGACAGTCTCCTATGTTGTCAGTTTCATATACTAGTGGGAATCTTTCATTATAGAACTTGGCTTGTATATTCCAATGATGGGCTTCCTCAAAATGCCCTAGGTCTTCGTGAGCAAGCGAGTTGGATGCACACCCACTTAGTTTCTTTTGTTGAGCTTTCATACATTTATAGCTCTAGTGCATCCGTTGCATGGCAATCCCTACTCACTCACATTGATATCTATTGATGGGCATCTCCATAGCCCGTTGATACGCCTAGTTGATGTGAGACTATCTTCTCCTTTTTGGTCTTCTCCACAACCACCATTTTATTCTACCTATAGTGCTATGTCCATGGCTCACGCTCATGTATTTGCGTGAAGATTGAAAAAGTTTGAGAACATCAAAAGTATGAAACAATTGCTTGGCTTGTCATCGGGGTTGTGCATGATTTGAATACGTTGTGTGGTGAAGATGGAGCATAGCCAGACTAGATCAATATGTTAGTCCCAAAAAATAGTATAAAAGGTTGCCAAAAGTATATGAAAGTTGTATAATATTGGCATGGAACAATAAAAAATTATAGATACGACGGATACGTATCACGACCCCGTACTCACCTAAGTTAAAAAACTACTCCGAGTGGAGAGCAATCCTTCCACTCGGGGGCTTAGCTGCGACCCTATACTCGCCTAAGTTACAAAACTACTCCGAGTGGAGAGCAATCCTCCCATTCGGGGGCTTAGCTGCGACCCCGTACTCGCCTAAGTTAAAAAAACCACTCCGAGTGGAGAGCAATCCTCCCACTCGGGGGCTTAATTGTGATCCTGACTCGCCTAAGTTACAAAAGCTACTCCGAGTGGAGAGCAATCCTCCCACTCAGAGACTTGGTCACATGCTCGGAGCTGCGTCACAAATACAACATATGGTTGCAACTCAGAGCTGCGCCACAAATGCAACGTATGGTTGCAACTCAGAGTTGTGCCACAACGGGCGTATCACCTCTACAACCTAGCCAAGAAAGAAGACAAGCCATGCTCGTGGAATGCGGAGCTGCTCTGCCGTTTTTATACTTAAACACTCGGATTGACGAGTTGTAATAAGAATCCTTCAGTTTGCTTATCAAAGACAAGATTTTTGCAGTATCTTAATGGTTGTTATCCCATAAACATATGTGTTCAAATCCCCCAGTGGGTGGCTTAGCCGCGAATCCGGTTCGCCTAAGTTTCAAAAACACTCCGAGTGAAGAGCAACCCTCTCACTCGGGGGCTTAGCCGCGAATCCGATTCGCCTAAGTTACAAAACCACTCTGAGTGAAGAGCAAACCTCTCACTCGGGGGCTTAGCCGCGAATCCGATTCGCCTAAGTTACAAAACTACTCCGAGTGGAGAGCAATCCTCCCACTCGGGGGCTCAGCTGTGAACCCAATTCGCCTAAGTTACAAATCTACCCTGAGTGGAGAGCGCTCCTCCCACTCGGGGGCTTAGTTGCGCCCCCGTACTCGCCTAAGTTAAAAACTACTCCGAGTAGAGAGCAATCCTCCCACTCGGGGGCTTAGCTGCGACCCCGTACTCGCCTAAGTTAAAAAACTACTCCAAGTAGAGAGAAATCTTCCCACTCGGTGGCTTAGCTGCGACCCAGTACTCGCCTAAGTTAAAAAACTACTCCGAGTGGAGAGCAATCCTCCCACTCGGGGGCTTAGCTACGACCCTGTACTCGCC
>NC_041382.1:474545672-474560259 GCF_002162155.2 Triticum dicoccoides | reverse complement strand
CGGGGGCTTAGCTACGACCCCGTACTCGCCTAAGTTAAAAAACTACTCTGAGTGGAGATAAATCCTCCCACTCGGGTGCTTAGCTGCGACCCCGTACTTGCCTAAGTTACAAAACTACTCCGAGTGGAGAGCAATCCTTCCACCGGGGGCTTAGCTGCGACCCCGTACTCGCCTAAGTTAAAAAAACCACTTAGAGTGGAGAACAATCCTCCCACTCGGGGGCTTAACTGCGATCCCGACTCACCTAAGTTACAAAAGCTACTCTGAGTGGAGAGCAATCCTCCCACTCAGAGACTTGGTCACATGCTCGGAGTTTCACCACAAATACAACGTATGGTTGCAACTCAGAGCCGCGCCACAAATACAACATATGGTTGTAGCTCAGTGCTGCACCGCAAATACAACGTATGGTTGCACTCGGAGCTGCGCCACAAATACAACATCTGTCTACTCTCGGAGCTGCGCCACAAGTACAACATTCGGTTGCACTCGGAGCTATGCCACAAATACAACGTCAACTTCGAGTGGAGAACGAGCCTTCCACTCGGAGTTTCAGTTATTATTCCCAATTCGTTCGAGTCAAGAAATTCGAAGGCGACAAAGACAAGGCAACTGCATTCAAAAGAAAGACCAAGTTTGAATAAATCCATGAAGGTTCAGAACCACTGGCAGAAGTACTCAAGCCTCAAGCCCGAAAGAGTTTTAGCGATTACAAAATCACTCGGCATCCCGAGGCAAATTAAATCAAGTGATCAAGTTTTTCATTCAGCAGGAGAAGGGTTAGCAGGCTCGACGAACTCATCCAGGTCAATTCCATCCGTGATGCGAGTGGCAGCCTCAATGAAGGTCTCCATAAAGGACTGGAATTGAAGCTTCTTGGTGTTGGCGACCTTGAGAGCCGCCAGCTTCTCTTCTCTAACCTCCTTGCAATGAACACGGACCAGAGACAGAGGCACGTCAACACCACAACGAGCAGATGACTTCTTTCACGCCTGCACTCGACCAGGGATTTCATTGAGTTGAGTCATCAGAGACTCGAGGTCATTCTGGAACATCACACCTGGCCAGAGCTCTATGTCGATCCGCGACACCGCCACCTTCAGTCGAGCAAGGTAGTCCATAACACTGGCGAGGCGAGATTCCAGTCACAACACGTTCATCACAACCTCGTCCTTGATGGGGGAGTTGATGGGGTCCAGATTCGTCTCAATCCGCCCAGTTCTTCCTTGAAGTTTTGACAGAATTCTGCACGCGCAGAAAAATAATGAGTCGACCATCGTATGATAAGTCAGCAGTTGCAAAACAATCGGATAAGGGAAAGTACCTTCGAGCATGAGGAACATCTTCTTGGCAAGGCCTCCCAGATAAGTCTCCAGCTCGTCCCTCCTCCGAGTGAGATCTCAAATTTTGTCGGTCAAGGCCACCTTGTCCTTCTTCAGCTACACGACTTCTTTGTTTGCTTCATCAATGACAGTCTTCAGCTTGGCATTTTCTTCTTCTAACTTGCCGACTGAAGCCAGCTTCTTGTCAGCAAGTTCAGTTTTCTCCCGCATCGTCTTCTGTGCTACTGCGAGGTCAAGGTCCTTCTGCTCCAGAGTCTGCTTCATTTCGTCTAAAGAAATAACATTATTCAGACGAGCTTGGAGTTGACAATTTTCACTATGCACATCTGTTCGAGTGGAGTCACTCGGTTTAAAGGTTGAAAGGGAAGGATGGCAAGACTAACAGTCAACATAATGGTTACCTCCCATGATGGTTGCTTCATCTTGGGCCTTCTTCAGATTCCCCTTGGACAGCTCCAGATCGAGACTGAGCTGAATTTGTTTCGTCTCCAGTTCAGCAAACTGGGCCCCAAGCTCACAGGATTTCTGTAATGAGCGAACAAGACATGTCAGTCAACAAAAACAAAGATCGATTGCTTCCAAGCGATAAGATTTAAGCCCGAGTTATTATGACAAAAAGAGTTCTAAGACTACTGCCGAATCAAACATACAATAGTAGTCTCGGGGACTACATCCAGTGGGTGCACTTGGCGTGCCCCCACTGGTTCGATTACCCACTCGACATGGTCCGTCCAGCCCGAGTGGAAGGGATAAATCGACAACAACATTTGTGCTCAGACCACCGCCGACTACCCGCAGTCGACCGCGGTCTCAGGGACTACACCTAGTGGGTGCACTTAGCATGCCCCCACTGGATCGGAGCTCACTCGACGAGATCCGTTCAAAGCCAAGTGAATATACTACAACAAACTAGTTCTCAGATTCTCGTGGCGAAACAACACTTTGGAAAGACCCCCACCGAATCAAACATTCGACGGCGGTCTCGGAGCCTACACCGAGTGGGTGCACTCGGCGTGCCCCCACTGGTTCAAGAGTTCACTCGACACAAGCTGGTCGATTCAACTGAAAAAGCTATAAAGTGAAAGAAGACACCCGGTGGGTGAACCGATG
This sequence comes from Triticum dicoccoides, assembly GCF_002162155.2. Lineage (NCBI taxonomy): Eukaryota > Viridiplantae > Streptophyta > Magnoliopsida > Poales > Poaceae > Triticum > Triticum dicoccoides. The sequence goes on along the minus strand of NC_041382.1, from coordinate 474,557,806 downwards.
CAAGTTCATGATAGATACACATAAGGTTTGAAAATGCTCATCCACGGACATCTTACGAATAATCAAGCGGCAGCTTTCAAGTACCATATCCTAACAGAGCAAAGATCAAGCTAACGACCAGTCGGAAATCAACTCACCTGGACGTTGGTTTGAAGGGCAGAGCTGGCATCGTAGGCAGCCTTGCTGGCCTCGTGCACCACCTTCATTTGCTCCATCATAAGACCTGCTTGGCGTATGGCTTCCTTAGCAGCGCTTACTTGGTCCTCTGGTGTTGGGGAACGTTGCAAAAAACAAAAATTTTCCTACGATTTCACCAAGATCCATCTATGAGTTCATCTAGCAACGAGTGATCGGATTGCATCTACATACCTTTGTAGATCACGCGCGGAAGCGTTCAAAGAACGGGAATGAGGAAGTCGTACTCGACGTGATCCAAATCACCGGAGATCCTAGCGCCGAACGGACGGCACCTCCGTGTTCAACACACGTACGGTCAGCATGACGTCTCCTCCTTCTTAATCCAGCAAGGGGGAAGGAGAGGTTGATGAAGATCCAGCAGCACGACGGCGTGGTGGTGGATGCAGCAGTCACCGCAGCAGGGCTTCACCGTTCTTCTGCGAGAGGGAGAGGTGTCGCAGGGGAGAGGGAGGCGCCAAGAGTCAAGGGGTGCAGCTGCCCCTCCCTCCCCCCTTTATATAGGCTCCCCAAGGGGGGGCACCGGCCCTAGGAGATGGGATCTCCTAGGGGGGCGGCGGCCAAGGGTGGGGTGGCCCCCAAGGCAAGTGGGCCCCCCCCCCCACCCTAGGGTTTCCAACCCTAGGCGCAGGGGGTGGGCCAAGGGGGACGCACTAGCCCACTATGGGTTGGTTCCCCTCCCCACTTCAGCCCATGGGGCCCTCCGGGATGGGTGGTCCCACCCGGTGGACCCCCGGGACCCATCCGGTGGTCCCGGTACAATACCGCTGACCCCCGAAACTCTCCCGATGGCCGAAACTGCACTGCCTATATATAATTCTTCACCTCCGGACCATTCCAGAACTCCTCGTGACGTCCGGGATCTCATCCGGGACTCCGAACAACTTTCGGGTTACTGCATATTCATATCTCTACAACCCTAGCATCACCGAACCTTAAGTGTGTAGACCCTACGGGTTCGGGAGACATGTAGACATGACCGAGATGGCTCTCCGGTCAATAACCAACAGCGGGATCTGGATACCCATGTTGGCTCCCACATGCTCCTCGATGATCTCATCGGATGAACCACGATGTCGAGGATTCAAGCAACCCCGTATACAATTCCCTTTGTCAATCGGTACGTTACTTGCCCGAGATTCGATCGTCGGTATCCCAATACCTCGTTCAATCTCGTTACCGACAAGTCACTTTACTCGTACCATAATGCATGATCCCGTGACCAGACACTTGGTCACTTTGAGCTCATTATGATGATGCATTACCGAGTGGGCCCAGAGATACCTCTCCGTCATACGGAGTGACAAATCCCAGTCTTGATCCGTGTCAACCCAACAGACACTTTCGGAGATACCCGTAGTATACCTTTATAGTCACCCAGTTATGTTGTGACGTTTGGTACACCCAAAGCACTCCTACGGTATCCGGGAGTTACACGATCTCATGGTCTAAGGAAAAGATACTTGACATTGGAAAAACTCTAGCAAACGAACTATACGATCTTGTGTTATGTTTAGGATTGGGTCTTGTCCATCGCATCATTCTCCTAATTATGTGATCTCGTTATCAATGACATCCAATGTCCATAGTCAGGAAACCATGACTATCTATTGATCAATGAGCTAGTCAACTAGAGGCTTACTAGGGACATGTTGGTGTCTATGTATTCACACATGTATTACGATTTCCGGATAACACAATTATAGCATGAATAAAAGACAATTATCATGAACAAGGAAATATAATAATAATCCTTTTATTATTGCCTCTAGGGCATATTTCCAACAGTCTCCCACTTGCACTAGAGTCAATAATCTAGTTACATTGTGATGAATCGAACACCCATGGAATTCTGGTGTTGATCATGTTTTGCTCTGGGGAGAGGTTTAGTTAACGGATCTGCTACATTCAGGTCCGTATGTACTTTACAAATATCTATGTCTCCATCTTGAACATTTTCACGAATGGAGTTGAAGTGACATTTGATGTGCCTAGTCTTCTTGTGAAACCTGGGCTCCTTGACAAGTGCAATAGCTCCAGTGTTGTCACAGAAGAGTTTGATCGGCCCCGACGCATTGGGTATGACTCCTAGGTCGGTGATGAACTCCTTCACCCAAATTGCTTCATGCGCTGCCTCCGAGGCTGCCATATACTCCGCTTCACATGTAGATCCCGCCACGACGCTCTGCTTGCAACTGCACCAGCTTGCTGCCCCACCATTCAAAATATACACGTATCCGGTTTGTGACTTAGAGTCATCCAGATCTGTGTCGAAGCTAGCGTCGATGTAACCCTTTACGATGAGCTCTTCGTCACCTCCATAAACGAGAAACATTTCCTTAGTCCTTTTCAGGTACTTCAGGATATTCTTGACCGCTGTCCAGTGTTCCTTGCCGGGATTACTTTGGTATCTACCTACCAAACTTATGGCAAGGTTTACATCAGGTCTGGTACACAGCATGGCATACATAATAGAACCTATGGCTGAGGCATAGGGGATGACACTCATCTCTTCTATATCTTCTGCCGTGGTCGGACATTGAGCTGAGCTCAATTTCACACCTTGCAACACAGGCAAGAACCCCTTCTTAGACCGATCCATATTGAACTTCTTCAATATCTGATCAAGGTATGTGCTTTGTGAAAGACCTATGAGGCGTCTTGATCTATCTCTATAGATCTTGATGCCTAATATATAAGCAGCTTCTCCAAGGTCCTTCATTGAAAAACTCTTATTCAAGTAGGCCTTAATGCTGTCCAAAAGCTCTATATCATTTCCCATCAAAAGTATGTCATCTACATATAATATGAGAAATGCTACAGAGCTCCCACTCACTTTCTTGTAAACGCGGGCTTCTCCATAAGTCTGCATAAACCCAAACGCTTTGATCATCTCATCAAAGCGAATGTTCCAACTCCGAGATGCTTGCACCAGCCCATAAATCGAGCGTCGGAGCTTGCACACACTGTCAGCATTTTTAGGATCGACAAAACCTTCCGGCTGCATCATATACAATTCTTCCTTAAGGAAACCATTAAGGAATGCCGTTTGACGTCCATTTGCCATATCTCATAATCATAGAATGCGGCAATTGCTAACATGATTCAGACGGACTTCAGCTTCGCTACCGGTGAGAAAGTCTCATCGTAGTCAACCCCTTGAACTTGTCAATAACCCTTAGCGACAAGCCGAGCTTTATAGATGGTCACATTACCATCCGCGTCTGTCTTCTTCTTAAAGATTCATTTATTTTCTATGGCTCGCCGCTCAACGGGCAAGTCAGTCAAAGTCCATACTTCGTTTTCATACATGCATCCTATCTCGGATTTCATGGCTTCCAGCCATTTGTCGGAATCTGGGCCCGCCATCGCTTCTTCATAGTTCGAAGGTTCACCGTTGTCTAACAACATGATTTCCAAGACAGGGTTGCCGTACCATTCTGGTGCGGAACGTGTCCTTGTGGACCTTCGAATTTCAGTAGGAGCTTGATCAGAAGTATCTTGATCATCATCATTAACTTCCTCTCTAATTGGTGCAGGCACCACAGGAACATTTTCCTGAGTTGCGCCACTTTCCGGTTCAAGAGGTAATACTTCATCAAGTTCTACTTTCCTCCCACTTACTTCTTTCGAGAGAAACTCTTTCTCTAGAAAGGATCCATTCTTGGCAACAAAGATCTTGCCTTCGGATCTGAGGTAGAAGGTATACCCAATAGTTTCTTTAGGGTATCCTATGAAGACGCATTTTTCGGACTTGGGTTCGAGCTTTTCAGGTTGAAGTTTCTTGACATAAGCATCGCATCCCCAAACTTTTAGAAATGACAGCTTAGGTTTCTTCCCAAACCATAATTCATACGGTGTCGTCTCAACGGATTTCGACGGAGCCCTATTTAAAGTGAATGCGGCAGTCTCTAAAGCATAGCCCCAAAAAGATAGCGGTAAATCGGTAAGAGACATCATAGATCGCACCATATCTAATAGAGTGCGATTACGACGTTCGGACACACCATTACGCTGAGGTGTTCCAGGCGGCGTGAGTTGTGAAACTATTCCACTTTTTCTTAAGTGTGTGCCAAATTCGTGACTCAAGTATTCTCCTCCACGATCTGATCGCAAGAACTTGATTTTCCTGTCACGTTGATTCTCAACCTCACTCTGAAATTCCTTGAACCTTTCAAAGGTCTCAGACTTGTGTTTCATTAAGTAGACATACCCATATCTACTCAAGTCATCAGTGAGGGTGAGAACATAACGATAACCACCGCGAGCCTCAACACTCATTGGACCGCACACATCAGTATGTATGATTCCAATAAGTTGGTTGCTCGCTCCATTGTTCCTGAGAACGGAGTCTTGGTCATTTTACCCATGAGGCATGGTTCGCACATGTCAAATGATTCGTAATCAAGAGACTCTAAAAGTCCATCTGCATGGAGCTTCTTCATGCGTTTGACACCTATGTGACCAAGGCGGCAGTGCCACAAGTATGTGGGACTATCATTATCAACCTTACATCTTTTGGTACTCACACTATGAATATGTGTAGCATTACGCTCGAGATTCATTAAGAATAAACCATTCACCATCGGAGCATGACCATAAAACATATCTCTCATATAAATAGAACAACCATTATTCTCGGATTTAAATGAGTAGCCATCTCGTATTAAACGAGATCCTGATACAATGTTCATGCTCAAACTTGGCACTAAATAACAATTATTGAGGTTCAAAACTAATCCCGTAGGTAAATGTAGAGGTAGCGTGCCAACGGCGATCACATCGACCTTGGAACCATTCCCGACGCGCATCGTCACCTCATCCTTCGCCAGTCTCCGCTTATTCCGCAGCTCCTGCTTTGAGTTACAAATGTGAGCAACTGCACCGGTATCAAATACCCAGGAGCTACTACGAGTACTAGTAAGGTACACATCAATTACATGTATATCACATATAGCTTTTGTTTTGCCGTCCTTCTTGTCCGCTAAGTATCTGGGGCAATTCCGCTTCCAGTGACCACTTTCCTTGCAATAAAAGCACTCAGTCTCGGGCTTGGGTCCATTCTTTGGCTTCTTCCCGGCAGATTGCTTGCCGGGCGCGGCAACTCCCTTGTCGTCCTTCTTGAAGTTCTTCTTACCCTTGCCTTTCTTGAACTTAGTGGTTTTATTCACCATCAACACTTGATGTTCCTTTTTTACTTCTACCTCTGCTGATTTCAGCATTGCAAATACTTCAGGAATGGTATTTTCCATCCCCTGCATATTGAAGTTCATCACAAAGCTCTTGTAGCTCGGTGGAAGCGACTGAAGGATTCTGTCAATGACCGCGTCATCCGGGAGATTAACTCCCAGCTGAGTCAAGCGGTTATGTAACCCAGACATAGTGAGTATGTGCTCACTGACAGAACTATTTTCCTCCATCTTACAGCTGAAGAACTTGTCGGAGACTTCATATCTCTCGATCCGGGCATGAGCTTGAAAAACCATTTTCAGCTCTTCGAACATCTCATATGCTCCGTGTCTCTCAAAACGCTTTTGGAGCCCCGGCTCTAAGCTGTAAAGCATGCCGCACTGAACGAGGGAGTAATCATCGGTACGTGTCTGCCAAGCGTTCATAACGTCTTGTTCCGCAGGGAGAACAGGTGCGTCACCTAGCGGTGCTTCTAGGACATAATCTTTCTTTGTAGCTATGAGGATGATCCTCAGGTTCCGGACCCAGTCCGTATAATTGCTGCCATCGTCTTTCAGCTTGGTTTTCTCTAGGAACGCATTGAAGTTGAGGACAACGTTGGCCATTTGATCTACAAGACATATTGTAAATATTTTAGACTAAGTTCATAATAAGTAAGTTCATCTATTTAATGAACTCCCACTCAGATAGACATCCCTCCAGTCATCTAAGTATAACATGATCCGAGTTAACTAGGCCGTGTCCGATCATCACGTGAGACGGACTAGTCAACATCGGTGAACATCTTCATGTTGATCGTATCTTCTATACAAATCATGCTCGACCTTTCGGTCTTCTGTGTTCCGAGGCCATGTCTGTACATGCTAGGCTCGTCAAGTCAACCTAAGTGTTTGCATGTGTAAATCTGTCTTACACCCGTTGTATGTGAACGTTGGAATCTATCACACCCGATCATCACGTGGTGCTTCGAAATAACGAACTGTCGCAACGGCGCACAGTTAGGGGGAACACTTTCTTGAAATTATTATGAGGGATCATCTTATTTACTACCGTCGTTCTAAGTAAACAAGATGCAAAAACATGATAAACATCACATGCAATCAAATAATAATAGTGACATGATATGGCCAATATCACATAGCTCCTTTGATCTCCATCTTGGGGCTCCATGATCATCTTGTCACCGACATGACACCATGATCTCCATCATCATGATCTCCATCATCGTGTCTCCATGAAGTTGCTCGCCAACTATTACTTCTACTACTATGGCTAACACGTTTAGCAATAAAGTAAAGTAATTTACATGGCGTTTCTCAATGACACGCAGGTCATACAAAAATAAAGACAACTCCTATGGCTCCTGCCGATTGTCATACTCATCGACATGCAAGTCGTGATTCCTATTACAATAGCATGAACATCTCATACATCACATATATATCATTCATCATTCATCACAACTTTGGCCACATCACATCACAAAACACTTGCTGCAAAAACAAGTTAGACGTCCTCTAATTGTTGTTGCAAGTTTTACGTGGCTGCAATAGGGTTCTAGCAAGAACGTTTTCTTACCTACGTGAAAGCCACAACGTGATTTGTCAACTTCTATTTACCCTTCATAAGGACCCTTTTCATCGAATCCGCTACAACTAAAGTGGGAGAGACAGACACCTGCCAGCCACCTTATGCAACTAGTGCATGTCAGTCGGTGGAACCGGTCTCACGTAAGCGTACGTGTAAGGTTGGTCCGGGCCGCTTCATCCCACAATACTGCTGAAGCAAAATAAGACTAGTAGCGGCAAGAAAGTTGACAACATCTACGCCCACAACAAATCGTGTTCTACTCGTGCAAAGAGAACTACGCATAGACCTAGCTCATGATGCCACTGTTGGGGAACGTTGCAGAAAATAAAAAATTTCCTACGGTTTCACCAAGATCCATCTATGAGTTCATCTAGCAACGAGTGATTGGATTGCATCTACATACCTTTGTAGATCACGCGCGGAAGCGTTCAAAGAACGGGGATGAGGAAGTCGTACTCGACGTGATCCAAATCACCGGAGATCCTAGCGCCAAACGGACGGCACCTCCATGTTCAACACACGCACGGTCAGCGTGACGTCTCCTCCTTCTTGATCCAGCAAGGGGGAAGGAGAGGTTGATGAAGATCCAGCAGCACGACTGCGTGGTGGTGGATGCAGCAGTCACCGCAGCAGGGCTTCGCCGTTCTTCTGCGAGAGGGAGAGGTGTCGCAGGGGAGAGGGAGGCGCCAAGAGTCAAGGGGTGCGGCTGCCCCTCCCCCCCTTTATATAGGCTCCCCAAGGGGGGGCACCGGCCCTAGGAGATGGGATCTCCTAGGGGGGCGGCGGCCAAGGGTGGAGTGGCCCCCAAGGCAAGTGGGGCGCCCCCCCACCCTAGGGTTTCCAACCCTAGGCGCAGGGGGTGGGCCAAGGGGGGCGCACCAGCCCACTGTGGGCTGGTTTCCCTCCCCACTTAAGCCCATGGGGCCCTCCGGGATGGGTGGTCCCACCCGGTGGACCCCCGGGACCCATCCGGTGGTCCCGGTACAATACCGGTGACCCCCGAAACTCTCCCGATGGCCGAAACTGCACTTCCTATATATAATTATTCACCTCCGGACCATTTCGGAACTCCTCGTGACGTCTGGGATCTCATCCGGGACTCCGAAAAACTTTCGGGTTACTGCATATTCATATCTCTACAACCCTAGCGTCACCGAACCTTAAGTGTGTAGACCCTACGGGTTCGGGAGACATGTAGACATGACCGAGATGGCTCTCCGGTCAATAACCAACAGCGGGATCTGGATACCCATGTTGGCTCCCACATGCTCCTCGATGATCTCATCGGATGAACCACGATGTCGAGGATTCAAGCAACCCCGTATACAATTCCCTTTGTCAATCGGTACGTTACTTGCCTGAGATTCAATCGTCGGTATCCCAATACCTCGTTCAATCTCGTTACCGGCAAGTCACTTTACTCGTACCGTAATGCATGATCCCATGACCAGACACTTGGTCACTTTGAGCTCATTATGATGATGCATTACCGAGTGGGCCCAGAGATACCTCTCTGTCATACGGAGTGACAAATCCCAGTCTTGATCCGTGTGAACCCAATAGAAACTTTCGGAGATACCCGTAGTATACCTTTATAGTCACCCAGTTACGTTGTGACGTTTGGTACACCCAAAGCACTCCTACGGTATTCGGGAGTTACACGATCTCATGGTCTAAGGAAAAGATACTTGACATTGGAAAAACTCTAGCAAACGAACTATACGATCTTGTGCTATGTTTAGGGTTGGGTCTTGTCCATCACATCATTCTCCTAATGACGTGATCTCGTTATCAATGACATCCAATGTCCATAGTCAGGAAACCATGACTATCTGTTGATCAACGAGCTAGTCAACTAGAGGCTTACTAGGGACATGTTGGTGTCTATGTATTCACACATGTATTACGATTTCTGGATAACACAATTATAGCATGAATAAAAGACAATTATCGTGAACAAGGAAATTTAATAATAATCCTTTTATTATTGCCTTTAGGGCATATTTCCAACATCTAGGACATGATGGGTAACAAAGAGCAGAGCTGGTGGAACAGATGAGGCAGCCAGGGGATCCAAAGCATGAGTTGCACAGACGGAGCAAGGACTTGAGCGGTCGACGCCGAAGGTCGATCAGTTGACACAGGATCGACAGAAGAAACAAAAGCCTGAATTGGATCTCCAGATTGCTAGACGACTGGTTCTGGCGCTAAAGTCGACTGAGACACCTTGCTGGCTGGCACCCTCCTGCTTGATCTTGCCCTTTCTTCCTGTGTTCTTCTGTGGCACGTCTTCATGGTCATCATCGTCTGGAAGTTCAATAACATTCGGTGGTGCTACAAAACATTTGACCGTAAGAGTTCAGTCGACCGACAGAACGATTGGCAGAGTGAGGGCAAGGCTGTGGAGTTGTACCTGCTCGAGAAGTGGCCGCATCTGTAGTCTCCTCGTCATCTTGCTCCTTGGCAATATTCATGGACGTCCCAGAAGTAGCCGCACTGAAAGTTCCAAAAATTCACTCGGTCAAAGCAAGCAGATGAATCGGCCAGAACATAGAAGACAAAGAGGGGAAGCAAAACACTTACGTAGAAGCAACAGGAACATCCACCTTGATCTTGGGCAAGGCATTCCAAGGCTTTGACGGGGCGACCTTGGGCTGCTTAGCCGCCTTCTCAGACGGTTCCGGAGATGAAGTCCGAGTGCGCTTTTGCACTTGTATGCTTGGAGGAGCTGCCATGCCGCGCCCACCTGCAGGGTCTTGGGACTGTTTGGATCGACATTTGGGGCGGTGAGTCGACCTCCTCGCTGCCGCCCGAGTTGTCTCTATCATCTTCATTGTCATCTGGATTGCTAGTCGCCACTTTCGTTTGTGCTCTCCTCTCCATCCTGGAACTGTTCCCCGTTCGTCATCGAGTACATCTTGGTGTAGATCTGCAAGGTACAAGTCAACAAAAGTCAGGCGAACCCAAGAGCAATTGCAAGTCAAAGAGAGAAAGCACTCGGTGTTTTGAGCCTGACATCTTCCAGCTCGTGCTCAGTGTCGAATGGCAGAACCCTCCTGGACCCTCTGGGGTTGTCCTTGTTCCCGGTTATGCTTCGCAGCCACTGAGCCACCGTCTCCTCAGTGACCTCCTCTGGGTGGACCCGAGCGGTGTCATCAGCGCTCGAGTACATCCACTTTGGGTGGTCACGGGCTTGGAGAGGCCGAATACGTCGACTGAGGAACACTTCCAGCAAGTCCATGCCAGTCACCCCCTCCCGGACTAATCTGACAACTTGATCGACTAAATGTGAGACCTCGCCTTTCTGCTCCGGAGTCACGGTCAATGAAGAAGGTTGGCGGGGTCGATCCATGGTGAAAGGAGGAAGACCAGTCGACTAACCCGGCGTCGAGACGTCCTTGCAATAGAACCAGGTCGACTGCCATCCACGGACTGACTCGGGAAGAGTTATGGAAGGGAAGGTGCTTCTGCCCCTAGTCTGAATCCCCAAACCCCCACACATTTGGATCACATGTGTCTTCTCATCAGTCGGATTCGCTTTCTTCACCGTTTGAGAGCGGCAAGTGAAAATATGCTTGAAGAGACCCCAGTGCGGTTGGCAGCCCAAGAAGTTTTCGCACAAAGAAATGTACGCGGCAAGATAGGTGAAGGTGTTTGGGGGGAAATGGCGGATTTGCGCACCGAAAAAGTTCAAGAAACCCCGGAAAAAGGATGCGGAGGCAGAGAAAAACCACGGCTGACATGGGTTGCGAGGAGGACGCACTCACCCTCTTGCGGCTGAGGTTCGGACTCGTTCCCCGGCAACCTCCAAGACCCGTCAGCAATCAAGCCCGCACTGGCCAGATCCTCCAAGTCTTCTTTTTGGATCGTGGACCGAATCCATTTCCCCGTGATCCAACCAGGCGGCAATCCGGACCTCGATGACGACCCTCGAGTCATCCTCTTTCCCTTCGCCATCGCTGTCGCCTTCTTCGCGTGCTCCAGGGCCACTGTCTTGTCCTTTCCCATTGTGGTGGCTGCGCACGGGCGGAGCAGCGACGTCAAGAATGGAGGAGGACGCGGTGGAGAAGCAGAGGAAGAAGAGAGAGAATGAGGCACACTGTGCAAACGCATCGGCCTCGACGCCTTTTATGGGCCTACTTCCGAGTGGCTGGCTTGTGGGCCCAAGCAATCTTGTCATATCCCGCAATAGTCGCTCGCCCGATACGTGGCCAAAAAGGTGGCGTGAGGATCGAGGAGCCCCTATCTATCCACTCCAATAACCGCGGCACACTCCGTCCCGCGCACTTCTCCAAATTTTCGAATCCCATGAGATTCGGGCCGCAGAGCAACCAATCGCGCCAGGATTTCACACCATAACACACTCGAAGATTGTCAGTATAGTTCACTTGACGACCTTTGAATCGATCAAGGCGATTGAAATAAGGTTGAAGCCTCAACATGATTTCCCAACTCTAGTGAAATGCTTCCAAGGGCATAAAATCGAGTCGGAACCAACTTCAACCCTTCTTCACTCAGACCTCAATCCATTCGGGGGCTAATGATGATGATATGTACCCAGGGTAGGGTCATAGGCCTGTTCTAGACACCCTACCCAAGGACACTGCCCTAAAGTCAAGTACATTCAAGAATCAACAAAAGATACCGACTGAAGTCACATTGGAGTGCAATCCACTCGACCAAATATACCACTCGGATACCCCAATTCCTCTCGACAAGTATACAGTCATTCGACCGCACGAAGAATCACTCGGACAATAGAAGGTCTAAAGCCACCCAGGATGGCAACGGTCAGACATTCACTCAGTAGTGTTAAAGATCATTTATAGCTCTTTATACCTAGCGTTACCAGTAACGCCCTGTCTTAACGTACATTGAACCCTGTGTAACTGAGGGCTGGAGGGGTCCGACACACTCTATATAAGCCATCCCCCTCTTTAGGCACAAGGGTTCACACCCCTTGTAACTTTCACGCATATCCAGTTGACCAAGACTCCGGGCACCGAGACGTAGGGCTATTACTTCCTCCGAGAAGGGCCTGAACTCGTAAACCTTGCGTGCACAACCTCACCGTAGTTAGGATCTTGCCTCCTCCTACGTACCCCCTATTCTTATTGTCAGACTTACTCCCACGACAGGAGGGGCACACCGGAGTCGGA
>NC_041382.1:474513434-474545481 GCF_002162155.2 Triticum dicoccoides | reverse complement strand
ATCGCCTATGGAGTCGTGGGAGCTCAGTTTCCATAGGCCAAGAAATTATTTTTGGGAGGGCTGAGATTGAAAAGAATAGAGTATTTTGTGCTCTAAAAAAATGGTGTTTTGTCTTTGGCTCCCATCATTATGGTCTAGCTCCGCCACTAGTTTAACTTCATATGATCTCGGTTGCTCCGCTGGTTTCGGCCTAAGAGCAAATGTGCAACATAAGCTGGTGTTGAGAGACCTTTTGAACCAACATGCTCTATCTCCCCCTCATCACGACTGTTTGCATCTTCTCAATCCTACCTCCTACTTAGTTGCAAGTTGTTCCTTTTTGTTATTTGTCACTCTGGATTACTTACTTGTTAAGCGGTACATCACAATGCAATAGTAATTTAAATCTACTTGTTACAATCCAAATATAAAGTTTCCAAATTATGTAGTGCATATTTGAACTGGATAGTTGCTCTAATTGTTTGAATGAAACACCCACACATGTTCCACTAGATCATTTAGTAGTTGTGTATGAGTTTCTTGATTATGAATCCGATGATGCATCACTCATAAATTGTAGAATTACTCAATCCACTGGATTTCTCTGAAACCAAACAATAAAATTGTAAGAAATCACTACGACATTTCACTGAACACTTGCCATGCATCGTGTTTGGCATAGACGACATCGATGGGGGAGGGGGGGAGGATGTGTACTAGGGCGGTGTAGGGATCCGACGACGGTAGCATGGAGTCCTGACAGTGGTCCGATAAGGCCCGAGGGCGTAGGAGGTGGGTGCGGTCGTGGCATCCAGGGACCAGGAGTGAGAACCAAGGACGGAGGAGGAAGTATGGAGTGTAGGAATGTGGACGAGGCATATAGTACTAGTTCGAACTCCCCCACTCTTCATCTTGATTTGAGACAAAACTGAAAAAATTCAATTAGTCCAGACTACCGAAGCCAAGATTAAGTAGTCCAAACGGTCGAGTCAAGTAGGACGGCACTATAGAGGTAGAGGATAGGCTTGGAGTGTGCACTCCGCTATCCAGTTCCGCTCCACCGAAATGCCGCTCTTCCCACCCCCCTCCACGGCCACACTGCCCCACCTCCGCCTCCCGCTCCCGCTTCCCCTTCCCCAAAGCCTCCGCCTCCTTCACCGTGCCTCCCGCCATCCGCGCCTCCCCCCCGCGGTGTCGGCCGCCTCTCTCCCCCTGCCGCCCCCCGATGCGCTCCTCCCGAACCAGGCCACGGGCCTCGTCGCGGCTTCCCAGGCCAATTTCATGCGCGTCATCGTCAGCTCCACCGCCCCGGGGCTCGAGCAACACCAAGGGACAGACCTTCTCTGCCTCGTCCGCGCGCTGCTCAAGAAGATCCGCCGCCGCGTGCTCGTCGGGGACAGGGTGCTCGTCGGGGCCGTCGACTGGACCGACCGCCGCGGGATGATCGAGGACGTCTTTGAGCGCCGGAGCGAGGTGGTCGATCCGCCGGTCGCCAACGTCGACCGTCTCGTTGTGCTCTTCTCGCTGGACCAGCCGCAGCCTGAGCCCGCCACGCTCACCAGGTTCCTCGTCGAGGCCGAGTCCACAGGGATACCCTTCGTGCTTGCCTTCAACAAGGTCGAGCTCGTGGACGATCAGGTATACTCGTTCGGAGCCAGAATTGGGTCATTAGGTTACCAACAAGACATATTCTTATTTTTTATTTCAATCCTATCGTAGCATAATTGCTTTCATCTAGTCTAGATTGATAAAGAGTAGAAGTTCTGCTGATAAAGTATTCCTCTATACAACGGGGTAATTGGAGTTTAGATTATCTAATAGTGAGAAGCAGCATAGCACAAGTCATGATTATTGTGGCGGAGTTTGATGCGTAGTTGAGCTTCGCATAGTAGCCACTTCATTGATTCGATCAATGGCTCATTCGGCACAAACTTACACTTTACCGAGACAACCTTCATTGCAATTCGGTGCTCTTGCTTCGCATGAAAATAGTTCAGTTGCTGGCAAGACCAACATATTCTGTCAACAGTCAACAATATCTCTCTATCACCCTTTGAAACGCAAGAATTTGGAGGGAACAGAGCTAAGCTCCTTTGCGGCAGCCGAACTCCAAGACCTTAATCTGCAAGTACATCCCAGAAGAGATCATGGATGGATTTTGCTGCATTATTGAAGGTTAGCTGTCCAGAAGAGGAGTACAACCAGACTGTCGAATCCCTTCCTCTTGGCCTTAGGAAGTTTGTTTCTGGAGTTGGACCACCAAACGTCCAGGGACGCTTAAATGTGTGGCTGCAAACAAATAAAGCTGTGCCAGTTCAGGACAATACTCCACAGGATGCTGGTGATACTCCATAAGCCAATGATCTTTCAAGAAAAGGTTGTTCTTTGCATTGCCAATATGAATCTGGGCAGCAGCTTTGAAGATTGGAAGTTCAGTATTATTATGGGGAATTTCTAAACCATGCCAACCCCGGTTTTCAGTGGTGTGCTGCATCCAGAACCAGTGAGTCGTCAGCGCCAACCTGGTGGCCTTAAGATCAGGAACACCAAGAACACTGGCACTTTTTGGCCGGCAGACCCGAGACCAATTGACAGGGCAGTTCCTGCCTGAGATGTTTTTTTTTGAAAAGGAGGAAGATCCATCCTCTGCATTGATTGATGCACATAGCCATTTTTATTGTGAAGCTCTCAATCCAATACAAAAAGTGATAAATAAGTTTGATAATGGGCTATGACAACAGCAAGAGATATTAAATGTAGTACTTGTGCATCACTATTCCTATTTCTAGACCGCCATCCATATTGGTTGAACATAGCCTGTGTGACCATCTCCAAGTGGCTTTACCCAGACACTCCTGCGCCTCCGCATGCTGAAGTAAGCACCATGTATGGACCCAATGAGCATCCTTGTGGATAACCTGCAAATAGTTGGAAACTCTATTTTTGTTGAAAACAATATCATCATGACAATTCCCAATAGTCCAACACAAGGCGCACACCCCCACCAGGTTCAAGCCTTTAGCTGCTACTCCGCTCCCGCCAACCTATTCCCAAACATATTCAAGATACTGGTTGGCGGAGGCAGGTTGAAAGCCACATAAACAGTTCCCAGTAACAAATGTGCAAAAGAACACGAGAGAATTAAGTGTTGAATCGTCTACCCTTATCACAAAAACAACACTTCTTGCTACCATTCCAATCGCTCTTAGGTCAGTTGTCATTAGTTAGCATTACACCTCTGTGATTCTCGTTTACCATGTCGGCATACATAGATTCTGAACCGAGAAGACCGAAAGCATGGAGTTTCCACCGGAAAACATCCTGGTCATGAGTCAGCTTGATATCCATCAAGCGCTGGACCAGATGTAACCAGACTATCCATTTATCACTGGTAAGTATCTGATGAAAATTAATATTCAGCGGATTCCTGGTCAAAACATTTGCCATGGAAGGATGTTTCCCATGTACTATATTGTAAAGATTTGGGCATTGCGGCTCAGAGGAGTATCTTTCGAGCCAGGAATCTTCCCAAAACTGGTGTGAGTACCGGCTTCGACAATGAACGCACCTTTGCTGAAGAACTCCTCTTTGACTCTCAAAAGGCCCTCCCCGAAGGAAGAATCAGTGGGTTTGACTGTCATTTGTGATGAGTTTTAGAATGTAGATATTTATTTCAGCAACTCTTGCCACACTCCATCCTCATTTAACAACTTGAACAACCATTTGCTCAGCAAGCATTTATTTTTGATCTTAAGATCATCCACCCCAAGGCCTCCTGGATCTTTTGGTCCACAAATGATACTCCACTTGTTCACTAACCGGTTGTCAATCCTCTTTCATTCCTTATTCGGGAGCTTGCGATATTGAATAGGGATCCCGAGGTATCGGAACATAAAGGATCATGCCTCACAGCCAAAAAGTTGTTTGTATTGATCTTTGCCCTGCTTGGCCTAACCAGAGTAGAATATTTAACTCTTATGTAATTTGATTTTGAGGTTTGAAAGTTGCTCGAACAAAGAATGACCTTCATGGCTGCTTTCTTCATGTCATGTTCCTTGAAAATAATAGCGTCACCTGCATACTGAAGTGTGTACACACCTCCATCCACTAGCTACGGAGTAAGGGCATCTCCAACGCTGACCCCCAAAACAGACACGGTATCCGTCATACGACATCCTTCTTCAAGATGAAGTAGTCATCGTAGGACTGGACGCCATTGTAGAGGCGACTAAAGACATTTTTTTCAAATCTGAAAGCGCCAGCAAAAATTGTCCACGAATAGGGCATCAGGGGCAAAGTAGTCGTCCATCAGCGTCAAATGGCCTGTTCCGATTCAGCATTTGGTGACCCTTGACCGATCCCTTCAAATTAAGAACATGCTCTTCCGCACGCTCCGTGTCTGCAAGGACCGCATGCATCATCGGTGTTTCATCCGCATAGTCCTCGTCGAACAACTCAATGTAGTGCTCTTATATGCACTCTCCATGTCCGGATCCATTGCTTCAAAGAAGGGACAAAAAATTTCAGCACGGGAATTTCACCAAACACTTGCCGGGCATGGTGACCCCCCGTACGGCCGGATGGTACCTGCGCGGCGGGCAGATGAGAGGTGTGGATTGGTGGCGGAGGGCAAGCGACATGGCGACCGGGTGGAGCGGTGGAGGTCGCGGGCGTCCGGGAAGGGCTTGGCAGGCGTCCGGGGTGGTAGAGCGGTGGCGTCGGCGAGGGAGGAAGCGGATGTAGAGAAAGAGGAAAGGATGGAGAGCGGGGTCCGGGCGGGGTTTTGTGTGGGCCGGGGGTATCAGAGTCCTACGTGGCGGTGATCCAAATGTAGAACGCCCGGATTGGTCCGCGAACCGATGCGGGATGGCGTTGGATGGCAAACTGCGTCCGGACAGCTTGGTCCGGACGCTTGCAAGAGGTTTGAGGGTTTGCTTTGGAGATGCCCTAAGGCCACCCACATGGCTATCCTCATTACTTGGCTATCCTCATTTGCCATTGCAATGAGAATGGCCAACATGCTGGCAACAATGTTGAGAAGGTTCGGAGTCACGGGATTCCCCCTGTCTAAGACCCCCTTTCGAGTTCTCTCTCATTCTACGAACTTTGCAATCTAGTAGCACCACTGTAGTGTGAACCCTTTCATGCGAAGGTTGTTGAAGAAAAGACCAATTAACCTTGTCATATGCCTTCTCAAAATCAACCTTAAAAGTCACTGAGCTTATTTGAATGTAGCACGTCAAAGTTTGTCAATCACCTTGATAAACCTACGCCGGGGGGTCTAGGATCATGAGTTGGTGATTGGGGGTGGCATAGCTCGTTTAAGTCTCCATTGTTCGCTTCCTAATTGAGAGGGGTAGTCCAAGGTATTTCACTGGGAGAGACTTCTCCGCAGTCAATCATGGCCTTAGTTAGAGCAGCATCACCATCGTCGCATTTGATAGGCAAGAACACGCATCATGGATTTGATTGCGTGAAGCTCCTCACTTAGAGACTTTATGAACATGATGACATCATCTATGTAGATGGACATACTCTGAATGTTCTCTCTGCCTATAGGGCAAAATAAACTCCAGCACTCAGGCCTTCACATTGTGAAAAGCAAGATATCCATGAAAATGATGAAAAGAGCGGGGAAAGCGCGTTTCCTTGGCCAAGGCATCTAGTGAATTTAGGACCAGGAGAGCCGTTGAGCAGAATGCGTGTTGATGCAGTGGAAAGAGTGGTAGATAGCATGCCAGCCACAACATTGATCATCGAAACCCTTGCGCCTTAACACTTCAAACCGGAAGGGCCATGCAACCGGGTCAAAAGCTCGATCCATGTCAAGCTTCACAAGGTGGTATAATTTTTGTTGTTGATGAAATGATCAGGCGGTCTGCCATACCAGCATGAAATTGTCATGTATGGAACATTTCTTGATGAAGGTTCCTTGATTGATGGACAAATCCGAGGGAGGAGGTGCGAGTCTTATTGCCATGACTTTGGAGAGGATCTTCGTGAAACTGTGGACAGGGCTTATGGGTCTGTATAATCTTTGTCCTCCCCTGCATCAGGTTGCTTGCTTGCGAAGGTGGACCAAATGTGCCCAGTTTAGGATTTCAATACCTCTTCCACTTGGAGTGTAGAGATGCTAAAAAATGCCACCATGTCGTGCTTATTTTGTTATTTTGATGCCAGCAATTTTGGTAAACTGCCATATTTGTCTGGGAGGAGAATCAGCGTCTTGGCCAGCAAAATCTGCTCGCTAACGCATCCCAATTCCCACTTTACACGCGCTTCAGCAGCCTCAACTTGGCGTTGAGTCTCAGGATGGGATCAAGGGGGCCACTGGATCCCAGAGCTGTCAACGACCTCTCAGCCGAACCATCCGTTGTGAGCCAGAAGGACTCAAAGTGGAAGTGTTTACTTTTCTTAAACTTTGGTGCCATCGCGAGCAGTAGAGGATGACCTGAGAACAAGTTATGCCATTCGACCGAGACTAAAATTTGCCCAGCTTGCGAAGGATGGTGTTTTCTTGATCATTGACCATGCGTAGGCTCTCCCATTAAGGTGGATGTCGGGCATAAGATCCTCGGTGGGACAGAACTTTCCCGTCATTCTTCTGTTTAAAGTTTGAGTTGCTTGTTTTGGCCGTGTTTTGAGTTAATATCTCCCAGAACTACCGACGAACCTTGGGCCGTCGCACATGCCGCTCTCGGCTTATCTAAAAACAGATTTCTTTTCGCGTTCTTGTGGGCCATGCACGATGGTGATCTAGCACTACAGTCGAATCTCTTGTGGGCCGGATGTACACATTCATATGTTTTTACTCATAGGATGAAGCAAAGGCATTCCATTTGAGTTATATCAAAGGGATTTGTCTCTCAACAAAGACCTAATTCAGCCTAAGAGGTAACCTGAGCAATAGCCAGATATATAAACAGTAATACGTGAGTTGGCATAGTTCCCTGGTACATACAGCACACAACGAATTTGATTGGTACATCCTTGGGATCACACTCCTTTTGATAAACACCAATTATATATGGCCACTAGTCTCCGTGCTGTCATTGGTCAAACATTCAAATTCAAGTTAGCTAATCTTTTAATTACTAGCAAAAGAGCCCGTGCGTTGCAACGGGTACAAAATGAATTTGACAATTCATATGGTATTTGACAGTTTACCTCCTGTGGTGCAGTATTGAACTATGCCTCGACTTATCTTTCCTTTGGTGTAAAATTGTTGGTCATTCGGCAGCCTACTATTAAGATGCAACACTCATCCTTGAAAAACAAATAAAAAATGATACCCTCTCCTATCTAAAATAAAATAAGTGTCGCAATAAGTGTCGCAGTTTTAAACTGGGTTTAGTTCAAGACTGCGATATGGATCGGAGGTGGTATTACTCAGATATGTGTATGTGAAAGCTGACATATAAAGTTTTCACCATATATGAACCACAAAAATACATATGCAGGAGGAACATTAGTCTACTTAAGATCACTCGACAAGCTAATGCTGCTAGCCACACCCTTGCTTGTATGGGACGGGTGCAACAACGAACTGTGTGTTGGCTTTGAAACTTCCCCGAAGAGATACTAGCATAGTTAAGTCTAAATGTAATCATCTCGTTTGATTAATGAAAGTTCCTTCTCCCGCAAAAAAAAGGAACTGCAAAAATACAAAAATACATTATTGATCAAGTTGATTAGTCATGGTATAAATACATGCCACTCATTGTAGATAACATTGAGAAATTATCCAAATTTTATTGTTGGATTTGGATCGAAATAAACTTAATTTAGGTCTGAAAACTAAACTTCCTTCAAAGTGTGAAATTATCTGCGCATACTCATACATGCTCAGTGGAAGCAAACCTTTTTGCAATAATGATATACTATCACATAGTATCTAGATCTAGATCTCTAAATAGTTGAAAAACACATGTACATGTATTATTGGCTCTAAGTAATGCAGCGACAAATATATTTACTTCGGGTAGACCTTGAGTTTTTTATGGAGACGACGATAAGCGTGAGTAATTGTGGATATAAATTGTGACAGATGTGGCACTAATAGAAAATAAAAAATATCTTGAAGTCTAATTCAGTTCAGTTAATGCCAATACTGCATCTAGCTATTTGCTTCATGCACATAATGACATATGCATAGGGACGCACCTGAGGACGTGACGTGCTCGGAGTTGTTAGTATTTTATCTCGGTCCGCCTGCAGTAATCACCCGTACAAGCATCTAGCTGCTTGGCTTCAGTTGATAAGCATGCATCCAGCTAATCATCATCGGTGCCCTGATCACCCAGATATTACTTGTGGCGTTGGTTATAGCGGCGGCGGCCGCGGTGCTTCAATATGATAAAGCGATCTTTCCTGGAGTTTCCAGTCAAGGAAGACGACATGGTGATTTGTGAGTACAGTATGGGCGGAGGGCGGCGCGGGAACGGTGCAGGCGCTCGACGATGAACGGTAGCCAGAGCAGCGGATCAGTGGTGGATCATGATCTCGTATGGCCGTATTGTTGGCGGTCAGAAGGACCAATTGACGAACCAACTGAACGAGCAACTTCGGCCAATGGCGTTTGATCGATCTCAAAGTTTCAATTGTGTGCTGATCAGAGCGTATTATTCACGTACATGAGAAGATAATCAAATCATTCCTTCTGAATCATGGTTGGCTCCTTGACACGAGCCACCACACCTCAAATTGGGGCTGCGCACCTGCGCCGCCGCCGTCTTAGCAGCTCCAATCGACCATGGCTGTCCGCTGGACCGGTGGGTTCTCAAAAGCAGCGATGGCAGCGCCCCCGCGTCCTCGCTTGATGAGATGGCTGATGTGCGCGACCGTATACTACCGCGGCCTCATGGTCGAGATGAAGTGCCCCGTCGGATCGGCCGTCAACCGGCTCCTTCCACCTCCAGGGGATCCACCTCCTCCCCTTCCCTCTTTCCTGAATCTTGAGCCGATATTTATGGGAGGGTCAAGGGAAAACTCCAAACTGATCGAGAGTCCGCCCTCGTCTTAGCTCTCTGATTTCTATTTTTTTGTTGGGCTCGGTGGACCAGAATAATGGGCTGCCTAGGTTGAATTTGATATTTGAGGACGCGAGAGAAAAGCTGACGTACGAACAAGTCAAGACGGACGGACGGATGGAAATTATAAAATTTAGTACCACCTCGAATATGTTTTTTAAATTCAAACTGAAAGCGTAAAATCACGGGAAGAAGCGTATTGTGACGGTGAACCCGACAAAGTCAATCCGTGCTTTATTATTAGGGAAAGAAATGTATAAAATATGAAAGAACTGGCATTTGATACATACCCACCATATGGGCATCATTGTTTTGTAAAAGATAAGCATCATACATTCACACTTTTGGTTTCCCTCGCTGAGGTGCGAGTTTGAGCAATTTTCTTTCCATTCGATCCAAAGAACGGATCGGGTTCCACCATCAAGATATAACGGAACAAAAACAAAATACATCCTCAAGGTTCAAAACTAGAAAAATAAAAGACATGGTTCCAAGCATGAGTTTGAGCAATTAGAATGTGCAATTGCACACTGTTTATTATTTAGTGTATTTGTTTCACATTGTTTACCTGAGTTTATATTTGTGTGGTTGACCTGATAATTTATAACTCCGTTTTCTGCAGATCATCTCCTACTGGAGGGACAGGTTGAAGAGCTGGGGCTATGATCCACTCTTTCTAAGTGTTGATCAGAGATCTGGATTATCAGCTCTTGAAGAGATGCTGGAGGGACAGACAACTGTAGTTGTTGGTCCAAGCGGTGTTGGGAAGTCCAGTCTTATTAATGCCTTGAGATGCAACCAAAACATTTCAGAGGAAGATCCAATACATCAACTTCTTGAACAGGTGACTGTTATATAATTTCAAATTGCATTTAACCCCAGGCATATTGTCATCAGTTTCATACAACGAAAGGTTTAACCAATAATTTCACTTATCACACGTGTTTTTAGTTTTTGTTGCATTTTGCCCCAGCCGTATGGCCCCGCTCATGCCTGATCGGGTTGCCAATGGCACATCTTGTTCCACATGGCTTGTCTTCCTTAATTGTTCCATCTCATCAGGCAAACATACGGCGATATTATTTTCCTACTTCAAATTCTCGCCCATTCTGAACCTTTCAATGCCGTACATAATCCATTATGAGAATTTCATAATTTCTTGTTTTGTTAGTTTTCCTCTAAAATGTAGCCCTTTTTCTTGGCAGAATGTTTATTTACGGATATAAACGTACCACTGTTTACTAAGGTTGGGTCAATTTATCAGGAATAATGCTATCTTTATCTCAAAAAGAAACTCAATTTGTTAGCTATGCTTGATATTGAGATATTGCCGATTGGATTTACTGAACTGATGTGTTGCCTCTGATATGGTATTCAGGACTAATTCAAAATGTATTTTTTATGTGGTCCCAAGTTGGTTTGCCTTGCACAATAGGAGACGATGGAGCAAGTATGCATTGTTGTCTGTTTCTTTATGTGGATGCAGTAGTCTTTTTTCCTTTTACCTCAGATATTGTATAGCTTGACATGCTTTTTTCATTTTTCCCATCGTCGTGAAGTTTCTCAATCTTTTTCCAGTAAACAAGTGTAGACACCTTTTTCTATGTGGACACTGAAGTCCCTTGCTTGTGCACATTCTTTTCCAGAATAGTAAATGGTTTGGTGAACAACGCGTTGGTACCGTGTCCAAGAAAAGCGGCAAAGGAAAGCATACCACACGTCATGTTTCATTACTTCCGATAGTTGATGGAGGTTTTCTTGCTGATACTCCTGGATTTAACCAGCCTAGCCTGATGAAAGTGACCAAAAGGGGTCTTGCAGAAACTTTCCCTGAGGTTTGTTCACTTGATGCTCTATTTGGTTAGAGCTTCTGTGCATGAGCAAGTTGACTCTGTTATGGTTGTAGTTTAATTTGTTATGACATTTGCATAATTGTGTTATTGATTTTGTATCCAGATAAGAAAGATGCTAGAAGAAAATGAGTCCTCCGGGTGCTTATTTAATGACTGTGTTCACCTTGGTGAACATGGCTGTGTTGTCAAAGGTGACTGGGAAAGATATCCATACTATCTGCAGTTGCTTGATGAGATCAAAATTAGGGAATCCTTCCAGTTACGAACATTTGGAACTAAAAGAGAAGGTGATGTCAGGTAAGCCGTAAACGTTTCCTTTATGAGAATCACTAATGCACACCAACACCAGATACATATGCCTTTTCTTCTCTATTTCTAGTACTGTGGTTTCTGTTTTTTAAAAGATTTCTAGCAAATATTCTCTAAGCTATAAGCTATCAACAAAATAAAGCCAAATGTTTGGAAGACAGGTTAGTTTTTTCATAGTTTGGCAAGGTGAAATGCATTATGGTGAATGGAATCTACCTTATGGCAGTAGGCCCTAGGTTACCTATTTAGCACTGATCTGCTTAGCATATGCCGGTCTTTCCATGATTGTGGTGACAGCAGTTGCTTTTATTCATACATAAATGATCCTTATATTCGGAAATTTTCTGGTGCAGAATCATGTGGTTATTTAATTTTCTTAGGTTCCATACAAATTACTTTCTCCATTTCGCTACAACTGTCCCCAGCCTCGGTGCACTTTGTCTAAAAATATCTACCCATTTAGGGAATCAAGACTAGCTCATGCTATATTTCCACTGCCTGCCTTACTTTAATGCTTTGGGAAAGGTTAAGTAATTGTACCATGCCTATTCATAAGGGTTTTCTATTATAACTTTTTCTTGGGTTAGTGTTTCATTGGCCCATGCACATGGTGGCCTAGATATATAATAATCTACTCTATAGAGAGTCATATTTGACAGATTGGCATCCTTTCTTTAGATCAGTTCCTGCGTATCAAAGCACCTACTCTTTTTGATGGATGCTGAACTTTGTGTGTGTTAACAATGCAAGCATACCCATCTTGCTTCAGGTATAAAACAGGTACCATGGGTGTGAAGCAAGTGGAGCCTCGCCTTCAACTCAAAAAGCACAGGAGGGTGTCCAGGAAGAAGTTGAACCAATCGATTCTCGATGAAATGGATTCTGACATGGATGACCTCGATGATGACTACCAGTTCGGTGTAAGCCGACGTACTAGCAAACGGTGAAGCTGATTCTTACCTGATCTAACAAACTCTAAACATTACCAAGGAGGAACAATGGATGATGTACATAACTGGCTCTCTACTGTCGCCGCCATGTCTAATTCTACTGACCAAGTTCTGAAAATAGAGATGTGTAGACGAGGAAACTACAGAAATGTGCCCTAGATGGTGAAGATTGGCATTACTTGTTTCCCTGTGACAAGATCGAGAAGAAGAAAGTAATAAGATAACCAAAGAAGCAAATTTACACAATCTCCTGCGGCGTTGTTCTGAACTTTCATAAGGTGGTGTTGATTGCTCTATAATCAATTTTATGAGGTACAGCTGCAGCCTTGAGGCGTCGTTTTAGGTTTCTGATGAGGCTCACAGTAGACCTTGGACCAACATTGGTAATACATCATCAAGTCGTATTTTCAAATTCCAAGTGTTTGGTTAAACCACGAGGAAACTTCTTGGCAGCTTCGTAATCCAAGAAAACTAAACCCCGGGTGATGTGTCATAACAGCATTTAGATTGAGTGGAATGCCTGGTAAAGGATGGGCTATATGTGGTTGTGGACGCAGTCACGCAGAGCGGAATAGAAGAAGCTCTTGGACCAACATTTTTTTATTTTTATTTTTTATCTGACGACATAAAGCATCATAGCTCCAATTTCAAATATGAAGCCCTTGGACCAACATTGATATATACATTATCAACTTTGCTAAGTTTTTTTAAGGTTGCTCTGTTAATTAGTCTTTTGTTCAGGATAACCATTCCTTTGAATAGGTGAATAAATTAGAATGGCATGAGGAGTACATAAGGAGGCTATATGCCTCACTTAACTGGTAGAGTTTACCACAAAAAGGATCTGCATGCAATGATAGAAAGGTCAGAGGGCAACGTCAGTTACCCCTTTTAACGACCAGTGATCTGGTTGGTAAGAAATCTGAGTCCTCTTTACTCTGACCATGTTGACGAATCGTCCATCGTATACAGAAGCATAGCATATACTACCTGGCTCCACTCCAGAACAGTGACGCAAGGCTGCAGTTGGCACATTGTATATATGTACTAGTATAATGTATAATGTATGGTCCCTAATCTGACCATTTCTGTATCAGGAATCAGATGGAACGCATTATCTTGATAAGCAACCAGACGGGACAAAACTCCCCACTAAACTAAACGTACTGCATATTGATTATCGTCGTCACTAGTTTTGTCAGCAGTTTCTTTGTGCTTCTATTTATATATATAGTAAAAATAAACAAACAAATTCATGACAGCCACCAAGGGAATCTTGTGCTTTGTTTTTGTCAGCAGCGCAATAGCTAAGATAAGAAACATAATTATTTTTTATTGCACGACAATGCTTGCACTTGCAAGCATGAGCATAGGCTTTTTTCTTTCCCCTTTTTTGGCGAGGGGCATGAGTAGAAGCTGTGGTCTCCATGGAATTAATTCGCGCGATGTTGCCGAGTCTTGAGTGTCTTGTTCATCAGTTGAGACCTATTGTTAGTAATTTCTGTGTGAAACTGATCTTTTTTAACCTTCAAAAAGGCCTAGGCGTGCTGTATGCATAGTTCTGTACTAGTGTCATGCACTAGCTTCATTTCTGTACAAGTGTCATGCACTATCGATTTATTGCCAAAATGAAGAGATCTGTTCCTTTCAAGAAGAAATGGAGAAATACTTTGCATCTTATCAAGTTCGGTAGGGCGCTACTATCAAACTATATGTATGATGTTTCTTAATCTAGGCAGGGGATATGTGAGATTATCAAAGTTTGTAGTGCTGAGTCACTGTTTATCTAGGGGTTATGGTCAGTTTGTGTCGTCCAGTCGTCCTACTATATGCTTATTAGGTACTGCCCTATTGTGGTAGCATTCATGCTGCCCACAATTGACCCCTAATAACTTTCAAAGGTTTTAATGGCAAACGGAGCATTTTTCTATACGAGTTGATTGATCAAATACTCGGCTAGCATGGAATTTGGTTTCTATGGCAGAGCCTGTGCTCGGCTGCTAAGGGCCAGGTGTTACCCAAATGGATACATCATTAATACTGTATTTCCAACTATTTCCAAGGACTAGTTAACCAACTGGGTAGGACATCGAGCATGGTTCGGATCGGCTAAACAAGGCTTGAGTGGAGGACTCATCCGGAGAGAAAGTTTGTATATGGAGTGATAATTGTATATGAAGAGACTCAACTCACAATATCTCGGGTAAGTCAAGATGTTCTCGACTTAAGTGGGTGCAAATACTAATAAACCCAACTACAATGGGATGAAGGGACAATGATCGGCTAAACAAGGCTTGAGCCCCCCTCCCCCCTCCCGCGAGCGCTCGGGGGAAACCCTAGCGCCGCCTCCAGCCCCTCCCCCCCCTCCTCGAGCCTCCCTCCCCTCGTTGCCGCCTCGACGTACTGGCGGGTGAAGCCCGGCCAGTGCTGGCGACGGCGGGGCCCTCTCTTTCCCCCTCTTGGTCCGGCAGGCGCGGGACCCCGAGTCGGGCGGCGACAGCAGCTGGCGGCGGGCGACACGAGTTGTGGGCGGTGGCGTGAAGGGGCTGCAGCGGAGGTGGTGCACGGTGGGCTCCGGCGGCGCCGGTTGGCCATATCTGGGCCCAGCCGACGAGGACCGCGGACGACGCGGGCTGCGAGCGTCCACCCCTACCGTGGCCTCGGCTGGTGGTGGTGGTGGCGCAGCGGTGGTGGCAGGTGGGCGTGCTGGTCGGGATCCAGGCGCCCTGCCGGCTGGACGAAGGCGGTAGGGCAGATGGGCTCCCCGGTGAGTATTCTTGGCGTTCGGCGGCGGTACTTGGGGTTCCCCTTGCTAGTGGTCGAGTCCACGTCGGTGGCCTTGCGCGGTTCTGCGTCGGCCGATGAGGAGGGGCAGCACAGGGGTGTGTTCGGTGGGGAGGCTGGCTGGAGGGATGGGTGGTGCCGACGTGCTTGGGCCCCCGTCACTGGCACATGGGTGTGCCAATTCGGATGCGTCCGTTCCCCCACCTTCCCCTTTCCCTAGCCGCGTGCTAGCTGTCGCAGCTCCGACGATGTTCAAGGCAGGACGTATGCTGCAGTTCGTCGGTTGGTGGTGTTCATTTGGTGCAAAGTTGATCTCTTTGGATGGTCTTGGGGGTGTCTAGATGTTGGGCGGCGACCCTGGTAGCGGGAGGCGTGGCGTTCGCGGGCGGAACCTACATCTCAGGTGCGGGCGGGCAGCCATGGTTTCGCGGGGGACGTGGCTGCGGGTGGTTGGCGGAGTAGGGGTGTGTCGGTGAGGTGTGAGCACCAGGGTTCATCACTTGCTCAGTCCTTTTCGCCGTCGGTGGCGGTGTCCGTGGATGTCGTATTATTCTTGAAGGATCCATCGTGGTGCGCCAATCCTCCTGCATCGCTCTGGGTGAAAACTTGATCTGCGGTTCGGACGGTGGCGGCTATCCATGGTCGTACCCTTCTGGGAGGGATTGTCTTGGAGTCTTTGCTTCGTCATTGTTCATCTCACCCCCTCGGTGGCTCCAAGTGGTTCTTCGTAGCTCATATTTTATTTTCTTGGTTGTGTCCGAGTGGTGTGATGGTGCTTGTCACCTTTGTATCTAGCCTTGGGTATGTTCGTTGTGTGTCGTGGTGGCGTGTGTTTGTCGAGCTCGCTCAGATGTATGTGGTGATCGTTGCTTTATAATATAAAGTGGGGGGAACCCTTTCGGTAAACAAGGCTTGAGTGGAGGACTCATCAGGAGAGAAAGTTTGCATATGGAGTGATAAATGTATATGAAGAGACACAACTCACAATATCTCAGGTAAGTCGGGATGTTCTCGACTTATTTTGAAAACCCGGAAACTTTATTCATTTGAGATAAATAGAACATCGTTTGTGAGGATCATTACAATTTCATTTAAGGGTTCCTCAAACCAATCAGAAGTCAAAGAAAATCTAGCTAATCTAGCAAGCTCATGAGCTACTTTATTTGCTTCTCTATTACAGTGTTCAAAACTATTAGTAATGAAATCACATGCATAATGAAAACAATCATCGAAGATTGCTGCCGCGGCTCTTGCCGACTGCCCTCCATTATGCATAGTATCAATCACCTCCAGATTACCCGAGTTAATAATAAGGTGATTACATCCCTCCCTTTACACCGGTGTTAGACCAAATTTGAGAGCTACAACTTCCGCCATCAGCACATCCGCACAATAGTCTATCTTCCCATTCCCTCCAACAATAAACCTACCTCTGCCATCTCTCAGGACCGCCCCATCGTACCACTAAGAAGGTCATGGTCAAAAGAAGCATCAATGTTAAGTTTCATGAAAACTCTAGGAGGACAAGACCAACCCCTTTTTCATAGAATCCTGGGGGGATAATGCATTAACAATGTTTGTGGTAAGGGCAAGAACCCCCATTGAAATCTGAAGTGCATTTTGAGTTTTCTCCTTGTGCACCAACTTTCATATTTCCCACCATCGATACCATGCTGAGATAGCAATCATCTCATGCACATTGCGGTAACCCATTATTCACAAATCTTGATCTGGCAGAAGTAGTACGTACTCCAGCACCACCTCTCTAGCACGGTCAACCTCGCAAGCTTTATCAATAATATCTTCCGTCCCCAACCTTTTCCAGACCTCCTTTGTTTTACTACAACGTAAAAGCATATGATTTGTATCTTCTAAACACTTAGAGCAAGTGGGGCTGATGGGTGATACCTTCATATGTGTATTAGCCAGCGTAACCCGGAACAGGAGTGTTCCATGTAGCATACGCCATATTTTTTTTTACTTTTACCGGACATGCTAACTTCCATATCTTACTCCAAATAGGGTTAACCATGGTTCACCCCATCCCCTTAGAGTGTTTTAATTTGCTTCCATACTGGTGGTCCCACTCCACAGAATAAGCTGACCGAACCAAGAATATACATTTTCGTATAATTCCAAGCAATGAAATCTGGCATATCATGTTGCGAGAGAGGAATTGAAAGAAACCTTTGTACATCGATTGGCCACATAGTTTGTCTAATCAGGTCTTCATCCCAACTATTGGAAGCAGGATCAATGTGACCACCTACCTTAGTTAACAGATGCCCCCCTTAGGCGTTACAATTTTCCTAGTGGCATAGTTTGGGATCCAGGCATCTTCCCAAATATTGATATAATGTCCATTCCCCACTCGCCAAATATAATCACGTTTCAGAGTATTTGTGCCTGCCATGATACTTTGCCATGTAAAGGAGGAGCATTTCCTTAGCTTAGCATTCAACAAATCACCATCGGGGTAATACTTTGCCCTTAGGATAGAAGCACACAATGAATCAAGATTGTCTAGAAGATGCCATGCCTGTTTAGCATGCAATGCTAAGTTGAAACCGTGAATATCACAGTATCCCTTCCCTCCTTGATTTTTAGGTACACACATTTTCCACCAGGACATCTAGTGCACCCTCTTCTGGTTCTCCTCGTATCCCCACCAGAAATGCGCTATCACGTCAATGATTCCTTTACAAATATTTTTAGGAATTTTAAAGACCGACATTGCACAGGTGGGTATGTGTTGGATCACAACCTTGATCAGGATCTCCTTTCCCTCGGTAGACAATAACTTTTCCTTTGAGCCACTAATTTTCTTAACAATTCGCTCAATCAGAAATAGGAAACAATCTGTTTTATCTATTCCCACATTTGCTGGCAAACCTAGATATTTACCACTGAGGGCCTCTGTCATTATGTTCAATGTTGTACACAATTGTTCTCTAATCTCCACCTTCATGTTAGGACTAAAGAAAATACTGGATTTTTCAATGCTAACCAATTGTCCCGATGCCTCGCAGTATAGATCTAGCTATGCTTTCAGAGCTTCGGCACTTTGTTGGTTGGCTTTCATAAGGATCAATGAATCATCCGCAAAGAGAAGATTTGTTATCGGTGGGGCGTCTCCACACACTCTTACACCTAAGATCTTTCCATTTTCCTCCTCATGTGTAAGTAGAGCATCCAAACCCTTAGTACACAACAATAAAAAGTATGGTGACAACGGGTCTCCCTGTCTCAAACCCCTTGTAGGCTTGAAACTCTCACTTTCCTCCGCATTAATACTAACTCTGTATTCAACCGTTGAGACACATTGCATAATAAAATTCACCCATTCTTGAGGAAACCCAATCTCAACATAATCTCTTTCAAGAAAGGCCACTCAACTCTGTCATATGCTTTGTGCACATCAAGTTTTATAGCGCACAAACCTTCTGTACCTTCTCTTTTATTCTTGATTGTGTGAAAACATTCATAAGCTACTAAAATAGGATGTTTTGGACTTAAGCGCGTGCAAAAGCTGACAAACCCAAACATAATGGAATGATGAAGGGACAATCTGGAGCACCTTCTTCCCGCATGAGACAGATGAAATTATGAAGCTACAACTATCAACTACTCCATCCGTTCCAAATTACTCATCACAGAAATGGATGTATCTAGATGTATTTTAGTTCTAGATACATCCATTTCTACGATGAGTAATTTGGAACGGAGGGAGTAGATTGGATAATGGTTTTATAGCCTCTCATAGGGCTCCTTTGATTCAAAGGAATTTTATGCCGCGTGTGTCAAGGTCGAATCCGGCAGATCTCGGGTTGGAGGTCCCGAACTAGTAGTCTTAACATGATGATAACGAGGACACAAACTTTTATCCATGTCCGGGCTCTCCTAAGAGATAAAAACCATACATCCTGTTTGTGTTGTATTAATTTGGGATGGAGTATAAAGTACATGTGATTGCTACTTCTTGAGCTTGCATTGCTTTTTCCCTTGAAGAGGAAAGGGTGATGCAGCAAAGTAGAGATAAATATTTCCCTCAGTTAAGAAGCAAGGTATCAATCCAGTAGGAGGAACACACAAGTCCCCAATATATGCACCTGCACAAGCTAACAAATACTTGCACACAACGTGAAAAAGGGGTTGTCAATCCCTTCAGGTCACTAGCAAGGGTGAGATCTGATAGAGATTGATATAAAAGATAAGTAAACGTGTAAAATAAAGTAAAGATAAATAAATTGCAACAAGGTATTTTTGGGTTTTTGGTTTTATAGATCTAAAAATAATATGATAAAAATAGACTCGGGGGCCATAGTTTTCATTAGAGGCTTCTCTCTTGAAGAAAGCATACATTGGGTAAAAAATTTATGGTTGAGAAATTAATAGAAAAGCGCATAGTTACGATGATATACAAGGCAATGATCATGAATATAGGAATCACGTCCGTGACGAGTAGGCCGACTCCTGCTTGCATCTATTACTATTACTCCACACATCGACTACTATCCAGCATGCATCTAGTGTATTAAGTTAACAAGAACGGAGTAACACCTTAAGCAAGATGACATGACGTAGAGGGATAGATCCAAACAATATGGTAAAACCCCCATCTTTTTATCCTTAATGGCAACAACACAAATACGTGCCTCGCTACCCCTACTGTCACTGGGTGAGGACACCGCAAGGCTAAACCCATCACAAAGCACCTCTCCCATTGCAAGATAGATCAATCTAGTTGGACAAACCAAATCAATGGATCAGCGAGAAATACAAAGCTATCTTAATCATGCATAAAAGAGTTAAGAGAACACTAAAATAATATTCATAGATAATCTGATCATAAACCCACAATTCATCGGATCTCAACAAACACACCGTAAAGAAGTTTACATCGAATAGAACTCTAAGAACATCGAGGAGAACATTGTACCGAAGATCAAAGAGAGAGAGAGAGAGAAGAAGTCGTCGAGCTACTAGCTATGGACCCGTAGGTCTGTGGTAAACTACTCACACATCATCGGAAGGGCAACAAGCTTGCTGTAGAGGCCCTTCATGATCGAATCCCCCTCCAGCAGAGTGCCAGAAAAGGCCCCAAGATGGGATCTCATGAGAATAGAAGCATGTAGCGGCAGAAAAGTATTTTTGGTGCGGCCTCTGGTATACGGGGAATATTTGGGTATTTATAGAGCTGGAATTAGGGTTAGGGGAGTCCCGAGGTGCCCACAAGCCCGAGGGCTCGCCCCTAGGGTACGCATCTAGGGCTTGTGGCCCTCTTGTGGCCCCCGTGGCCTCCTCTCGAAGCTTCGTGGTTGTCTTCTGGTCCAAGAAAAATCCTCAAAAAGTTTTGTTCCGTGTGGAATCCGTTTGGTGTTGATTTTCTGTAAAAGACAAAAACAAGGAAAAACGACAACTGACACTAGGCACTAGGTTAATAGGTTAGTCCCAAAAAATGATATAAAATAGCATATTAATGCATATAAAACATCCAAGATGGATAATATAATAGCATGGAATAATAAAAAAATATAGATACATTGGAGACGTATCAAACATCCCCAAGCTTAATTCCTGCTCATCCTCGAGTAGGTAAATGATAAAAACAGAATTTTTTATGTGGAATGCTACCTAACATGTTTATCAAGTAATCTTTCTTATCCTGTCATGAATAATCAGATCCATAAGATTCAAAACAAAAGTTTAACATTGACAAAAAATAATAATACTTCAATCATACTAATAAGGCAATCATGGCTAAAGAAAGTTACCCCTACAAAATCATATAGTCTTGTCATGCTCTATCTTCATCACACAAAGTATTTATTATGCACAACCCCAATGACAAGCCAAGCAATTGTTTCATACATTTAGTGTTCTCAATCTTTTTCAACTTTCACACAATACATGAGCGTGAGCCACAGATATAGCACTATGGGTGGAATAGAAGGTGGTAGTAGACAAAACGGAGAAAGAAATTCTCACACCAACTAGGAAAATTAATAGGCTATGGAGATGCCCATTAATTGATATTGGCGCAAGTGAGTAGGGATTGCCATGCAACAGATGCACTAGAGCTATAAGTGTATGAAATCTCAAAAGAAAACTAAGTGGGTGTGCATCCAACTCACTTGCTCATGAAGACCTAGGGCAATTTGCGGAAGCACATCATTGGAATATACAAGCCAAGTCTTATAATGAAAAATTCCCACTAGTAATATATGAAAGTGACAACATAAGATGCTCTCTATCATGAAGAACATGGTGCTATTTTGAAGCACAAGTGTGGAAAAAGGATAGTAACATTGTCCCTTCTCTCTTTTTCTCACATTTTTCTTTTTTTCTTTTGGGCTCTTTGGCCTCTTATTTTTTTACATATTTGGCTCTTTGAACTCTTTTCATTTTAAGTCTGGAGTCTCATCCCGACTTGTGGGGGAATCATAGTCTCCACCATCCTTTCCTCACACGGGATAATGCTCTAATAATGATGATCATCACACTTTTATTTACTTACAACTCAAGAATTACAACTCGATACTAGAACAAGGATATGACTCTATATGAATGCCTCCGGTGGTGTACCGGGATGTGCAATGATCTAGCGTGACATGTATAAAAAATATGAATGGTGGCGCCACAAATACTATGTCAACTATATGATCATGCAAAGCAATATGAGAATGATGGTATGTGTCATAATAAATGGAACGATGGAAGTTGCATGGCAATATATCTCGAAATGGCTATGGAAATGCCATAATAGGTAGGTATGGTGGCTGTTTTGAGGAAAGATATAAGGTGGTTTAATGCACTGACGAAAGTTGCACAGTACTAGAGTGGCTAACAAAGGTGGAAGGGTGAGAGTGCGTATAATCCATGGACTCATCATTAGTCAGAAAGAACTCACATACTTAGTGCAAAAATTTATTAGCCCTCTAAACAAAGCACTAACACGCATGCTCCTAGGGGGATAGATTGGTAGGAAAAGACCATCGCTCATCCCCGACCGCCACTCATAAGGACAATCAATAATAAATCATGCTCCAACTTCATCACATAACGTAATACCATATGTGCATGCTCCGGGAATCACAAACCTTAACACAAGTATTTCTATTAACCCACAATTACCATCTAGCATGACTCTAATATCACCATCTTTATATCTCAAAACAATTGCAAGGAATCAAACTTCTCATATATTAAATGATCTACATGAAAGTTTCTGTTACATCCTTCTTGAATACCCATCATATTAGGACCAAATTCATAACCTAAGAAAATTGCCATACTATTTTTAGGACTCTAAAAATAATATAAGTGAAGCATGAGATTTCATCAATTTCTTCAAAATAAAACCACCGCCGTGCTCTAAAAAGATATAAGTGAAGCACTAGAGGAACTACCTAGCTCAAAAGATATAAATGAAGCACATAGAGTATTCTATTAAATTCACGATTAATGTGTGTCCCTCTCAAAAAGTGTGTACAGAAATGATGATTGTGTAAAAATAAAAATCAAAGACTCATATAATACAAGATGCTCCAAGCAAAACACATATCATGTGGTGAACAAAAGTATAGCCTCAAGTAATTTTACCGATGGATTGAAGACAAAAGAGGGGATGCCATCCGGGGCATCCCCAAGCTTAGGTGCTTGGTTGTCCTTGAATATTACCTTGGGATGCCTTGGGCATCCCCAAGCTTAGGCTCTTGCCACTCCTTATTCCTAGTCCATCAAAACTTCACCCAAAACTTGAAAACTTCACAACACAAAACTCAACAGAAAACTCGTGAGATCTGCTAGTGAAACAAAGCAAATAACCACTTTTAGGTACTGTTGTAAACTCATTCCAATTTTATATTGGTGTTATATATACTGTATTCTAACTTATTCATGGTTCATACCCCCTGATACTACCCATAGATTCATCAAAATTAGCAAACAACACAATGAAAGCAGAATCTATCAAAAACAGAACAATCTGTAGTAATCTGGACTTTAGCCAGACTTCTGTAACCTCAAAAATTCTAAAAAATTAGGAAAACGTAGGCGATTTGTATATCAATCTCGTGTAGAAAATTCAGAATTTTATTATGCTTCTGTGAGTTTCTAAATTTCCATCACTGAGCGCAAAAGTTTCTGTTTTTCAGCAAAATCAAATCAAGTATCACCCAAGATCATCCCAAAGGTCTTACTTGGCTCAAACACTAATTAAAACACTAAAACAAAATTATTACAGAATTAATATTACATAGTTATTCAAGAACATAAGGAAAAACAAAAAAACACAAAATAGAATTGGGTTGCCTCCAAACAAGCGCCATTGTTTTACGCCCCTAGCTAGGCATAATGCATAGATCTAGGTGTTGTCATCTTTGGTATTCAATCCATAAGTAGCCCTCATAATAGATTCTTATGGTAACCTAATTTTATTTCTTGGAAAGTGTTCTGTGCCCTTCCTTAACAGAAATTGAAATCTAATGTTTCCTTCTTTCATATCAATAATTGCACCAATTGTTCTAAGGAAGGTCTATCAAGAATAATAGGGCATGAAGGATTGCAATCTATATCAAGGACAATAAAATCTATGGGCACATAATTCCTATTTGAAACAATAAGAACATCATTAATCCTTCTCATAGGTTTCTTAATAGTGGAATCCGCTAAGTGCAAATTTAAAGAACAATCATCAAGTTTATGGAAACCTGGCACATCACATAGAGTTTTTGGAATAGTTGAAATGCTAGCACCCAAATCCCATAAAGCATTGCACTCATAATCTTCAATCTTAATTTTAATAGTAGGTTCCCATTCATCATAAAGCTTTCTACGGATTTAAACTTCCAACTCAAGTTTTTATTCAAAAGATTTCATCATAGCATCAACAATATGTTTAGGAAAAGCCTTGTTTTGATTATAAGAATGAGGTGAATTAAGCATGGGTTGCAACAAGGAAATGCAATCAATCAAAGAACAATTATCACAATTAAAGTCCTTGAAATCCAAAAGAGTAGGTTCATCACTACTTAAAGTTTTGACCTCGCCAATCCCACTTTTATCAATTTTTTCATTAAGATCTTCACCCTCCAAATTATTGGGACGCCTTCTAGCTAAAGTTGACTCATCTCCAGTCCCTTCTTTATCAAGTTTTATATTAGCAAACAAAGATTCAATAGGAGTCACACCAATCACTTTAAGATCTTCATCAAGATTCAAATTAAGATTCAGGTTTAGGAGCCATCTTATTCATTAATGTGGTTTGCTTATCGGAAATTTGGCCTACTAAATTTTCAATATGAGCAAGTTGAGATTTAAGACTAGAGACTTCCTTAGTAACATTATCAAGCTCCTTATTGATATATTCAATCATAGTTTATTTTTTCTTTAAGTTCGTTCGTAAATAAACAATTATGCTCAAATTGTAAAGACATGAAACTTTTTATATATTTTCATTTTCTTCCAACTTTTTGTAGTAAAGATCAAGACCTTTGGGTTGAGACATGGTGGCAAAGCAAGCAATCTAGCACACAAGCAAGCAAAAAGTAAATGAAAAGACGGACTGAAAAGAAGGCAAACATTTTTGTGTTTTTCTAAAAACATTTTAGAAGTGGGGGAGAGGAAAATGAGAGGCAAATGGCAAATAATGTAAGTGCAAGAGATGAGAGTTTACGATAGGTAGTTGGTAGGCTTGATGTAGATCCTCCCCGGCAACAGTGTCAGAAATTCTTCCTACTACTTCTTGAGCTTGCGTTGATTTTTCCCCTGAAGAGGAAAGGGTGATGCAGCAAAGTAGAGATACGTATTTCCCTTAGTTAAGAACCAAGGTATCAATCCAGTAGGAGGAACACACAAGTCCCCAATATATGCACCTGCACAAACTAACAAACACTTGCACACAACACGAAAAAGGGGTTTTCAATCCCTTCACTGTCACTAGCAAGGGTGAGATCTGATAGAGATTGATATAAAAGATAAGTAGAAGTGTAAAATAAAGTAAAGATAAATAAATTGCAGCAAGGTATTTTTGTTGGGGAATGTAGCATGCAATTTCAAAAAAATTCCTATGATCACGCAAGATCTATCTAGGAGATGCTTAGCAACGAGAGGGGGAGAGTGTGTCCACGTACCCTCGTAGACCGAAAGTGGAAGCGCTAGGTTAACGCGTTTGATGTAGTCGAACGTCTTCACGATCCAACCGATCTAGTACCAAATGCACGACACCTACGAGTTCAGCACACGTTCAGCTCGATGATGTCCCTCGAACTCTTGATCCAGCAGAGGGTCGAGGGAGAGTTTCATCAGCACGGCGGCGTGGTGATGGTGATGTGATCCACGCAGGGCTTCACCTAAGCACTACGTGAATATGACCGAAGGAGTAAACTATGGAGGGAGATGCCTCACATGGCTTAGAACAATTGGTGTGTCTCCAAGGGGTGCCCTGCCCACGTATATAAAGGAGGAGGGGAGGAGGCTGGCCACTGATGTCGCTTGAAGCTACGTTGGTATTTCCCCAAAGAGGAAGGGATGATGCAGCACAGCGGCTATAGGTATTTCCCTCAAATATGAAACCAAGGTTATCAAACCAGTAGGAGAACCACGCAACACAACATAAACAACACCTACACACAAATAACAAATCCTCGCAACCCGACGTGTAAAAGGGGTTGTCAATCCCTTTCGGGTAGCGGCGCCTTAAGATAGGCAAACGAACGTGAGAGAGTTGTAAATATTGATAGATCGAACGTCAAATAAAATAAATTGCAGCAAGGTATTTTTTTTGTATTTTTGGTTTAATAGATCTGAAAATAAAAGGCAAATAAAATAGACCGCGAAGGCAAATAATATGAGAAAGAGACCTGGGGGCCATGGGTTTCACTAGTGGCTTCTCTCGAGAAAAATAACAAATGGTGGGTAAATGAATTACTGTTGGGCAATTGATAGAACTTAAAATACTCGTGATGATATCCAGGCAATGATCATTACATAGGCATCACGTCCAAGATTAGTAGACCGACTCCTGCCCGCATCTACTACTATTACTCCACACATCGACCGCTATCCAGCATGCATCTAGTGTATTACGTTCATGGGGAAACGGAGTAATGCAATAAGAATGATGACATGATGTAGACAAGCTCTATCTATGTAGAGATAGAACCCATCGTTTTATCCTTAGTAGCAATGATACATACGTGTTGGTTCCCCTTCTGTCACTTGGATCAAGCACCGTAAGATCGAACCCACTACAAAGCACCTCTTCCCATTGCAAGATAAATAGATCAAGTTGGCCAAACAAAACCCAAATATCGGAGAAGAAATACGAGGCTATAAGCAATCATGCATAAAAGAGATCGAAGAAACTCAAATACTTTCATGGATATAAAAAGAGATAGATCTGATCATAAACTCAAAGTTCATCAGATCCCAACAAACACACCGTAAAAGAGTTACATCATATGGATCTCCAAGAGACCATTGTATTGATAATCAAACGAGAGAGAGGAAGCCATCTAGCTACTAACTATAGACCCGAAGGTCTACAAAGAACAACTCACGCATCATCGGAGAGGCATCAATGGAGGCGGTGAACCCCATCCATGATGGTGTCTAGATTGGATCTGGTGGTTCTGGACTCTGCTACGGCTGGAATTGATTTTCGTCGACTCCCCTAGGGTTTCTGGAATATTGGGGTATTTATAGAGCAAAGAGGCGGTCCGAGGGGCGCCTGAGGTGGGCACAACCCACCATGGCGCGCCTGGGCCTCTTGGCGCGCTGGTGGGTTGTGCTCTCCTCGGAGCACCCCCTAGGCGTAGCCTTGGCCCATTAGGTGTCTTCTGGTCCAAAAAAATCTACGTAAAGTTTCGTTGCATTTGGACTCTGTTTGGTATTGATTTCCCGCGATGTAAAAAACATGTAGAAAACAAAAACTAGCACTTGCCACTATGTCAATAGGTTAGTACCAAAAAATGATATAAAATGATTATAAAACATCCGAGATTAATAATAGAACTGCATGGAACAATGAAAAATTATAGATACGTTGGAGACGTATCAGCCACCAGGGGCGCGCTAAGGAGAGGGGAGTCCTACCAGGACTCCAAGTCCTAGTAGGATTCCCCCCCTCTTTTTCCTTCTCATGGAGGGGGAAAGGGGGAAGGGAGAGGGAAGAGGAAAAGGAAAGGGGGGCGCCCCCTCCCCTAGTCCAATTCGAACTCCCCATGGGAGGGGCGCGACCACCCCTTGTGGACTGCCTCCCCTCTCCCCTTGGCCCATGTAGGCCCAATACTTCCCCGAGGGGTTCTGGTAACCCCTCAGTTCTCTGAAATATACCTGAACCATTCGGAAACCATTCCGGTGTCCAAATATCATTGTCCATTATATCAATCTTTACCTCTCGACCATTTTGAGACTCCTCGTCATGTCTGTGATCTCATCCAAGACTCCGAACAAACTTCGGTCACCAAAACACATAACTCATAATACAAATCGTCATCGAACGTTAAGCGTGCGGACCCTACGGGTTCGAGAACTATGTAGACATGACCGAGACACATCTCGGGTCAATAACTAACAGCGGATACTGGATGCTCATATTGGTTCCTACATATTCTACGAAGATATTTATCGGTCAAACCGCAATAACAACATACGTTATTCCCTTTGTCATCGGTATGTTACTTGCTTGAGATTCAATCATCGGTATCCTCATACATAGTTCAATCTCGTTACTGGCAAGTCTCTTTACTCATTCCATAATGCATCATCCCGTAACTAACTCATTAGTCACATTGCTTGTAAGGCTTATCGTGATGTGCATTACCGAGAGGGCCCAGAGATACCTCTCCGATACTCGGAGTGACAAATCCTAATCTCGATCTATGCCAACCCAACAAACACCTTCAGAGACACCTGTAGAGCATGTTTATAATCACCCATTTACGTTATGGCGTTTGATAGCACACAAAGTGTTCCTTTGGTATTCGGGAGTTGCATAATCTCATAGTCAAAGGAATATGTATAAACCATGAAGAAAGCAATAACAATAAAACTTAACGATCATTATGCTAAGCTAACGGATGGGTCTTGTCCATCACATCATTCTCCAATGATGTGATCCCGTTCATCAAATGACAACACATGTCTATGGTTAGGAAACTTAACCATCTTTGATTAACGAGCTAGTCAAGTAGAGGCATACTAGGGACACTTTGTTCTGTCTATGTATCCACACATGTATCAAGTTTCCGGTTAATACAATTCTAGCATGAATAATAAACATTTATCATGATATAAGGAAATATAAATAACAACTTTATTATTGCCTCTAGGGCATATTTCCTTCAGTCTTCCACTTGCACTAGAGTCAATAATCTAGATTACATTGTAGTGATTCTAACACACATGGAGTCTTGGTGCTGGTCATGTTTTGCTCGTGGAAGAGGCTTAGTCAACGGGTCTGCAACATTCAGATCCGTATGTATTTTGCAGATCTCTATGTCTCCCTCCTTGACTTGATCGCGTAATGAATTGAAGCGTCTCTTGATGTGTTTGGTTCTCTTGTGAAATCTGGATTCCATCGCTAAGGCAATTGCTCCAGTATTGTCACAAAAGATTTTTGTTGGACCCAATGTCGATGTCAAAACCGCCAGACCTCGGGTAGGGGGTCCCAGACTGTGCGTCTAAGGATCGAGAGTAACATGAGGCAGGGGACACAATGTTTACTTCCTGCTTGATTGACTTTGATGAGTATAGGGGTTACAAGATGTAACACCCTCGATGCGACTATAGCTCCCATGTGTCGAGGCACGACTTAGAGACATAATCGCATTGAAGGCATATGTCGCAAGTTAGGCAATCTTCACAACATCCCATGTAATATGATAATAAAAAGGGAGATAACATAGTTGGCTTACACTCGCCACATCAATCAAATACACAAATAACATTACATCAACCAAAACACTCATGGCCCGACTACGACGCCAAAATAGAAAAGAACCCAACATGCGACAACGGTCCCAATCACCCCCAACTAGGCACCACTACTGATCATCGAGAAAGGAGATGTAGTAACGCTGAGAGTCTTCGTCGAACTCCCACTTGAGCTCGTACTCGTCACCTGGAGCGGAATCACCTGGACCCGCGTCTGGAGTTATAGTATCTGTGAGCCACAGGGACTCAGCAATCTCGCACCCTCGCGATCAAGACTATTTAAGCTTATAGGAAGGATAGGCAAATATATGTGGAGCAGCAGCAAGCGACTAGCATATATGGTGGCTATCTTATTCGCAAAAGAGAGCGAGAAGAGGAGGCAAAGCGCGAGCGTGAAAAACTAGAGGAACAACCTGCGCAAACATTACTCCAACACTGTGTCCACTTCCCGGACTCCGCCGAGAAGAGGCCATCACGGTAACACACTCAGTTGATTCATTTTAATTAAGTTAAGGTTCAAGTTATCTACAACCGGACATTAACAAATTCCCATCTGCCCATAACCGCGGGCACGACTTCCGAAAGTTCAATCCCTGCAGGGGAGTCCCAACTTAGCCCATGACAAGCTCTCACGGTCAACGAAGGAATAGACCTCCTCCCAAGACGTTCCGATCAGACTCGGTATCTCGGTAACTCAAGACACTTCGACAGGTTAAAACAAGACCAGCAACACCGCCCGAATGTGCCGACAAATCCTGATAGGAGCTGCACATATCTCTTTCTCAGGGCACACTCAGATTGTCTAAACTTCCGGTAGGCCAGCCCAGAGTTGCCCCTGGTAGCCACCGGCGGCTGACGGTTTGGACCAACACTCAAAGGAGCACTGGCCCGGGGGGGTTTAAAATAGGATGACCCTTGAGTCTGCAGAACCCAAGGGAAAGAAAAGGCTAGGTGGCAAATGGTAAAACCAAGGTTGGGCATTGCTGGAAAAGTTTTAATCAAGGCGAACTATCAAGGGGTTCCCATTATAACCCAACCGCGTAAGGAACGCAAAATCCGGGAACATAACACCGATATGACGGAAACTAGGGCGGCAAGAGTGGAACAAAACACTAGGCGAGAGGCCGAGCCTTCCACCCTTTACCAAGTATATAGGTGCATTAAGATGACATAGCAATATAATGATATCCCAACAAGTAAATAAATGTTCCAACAAGGAACGCCTCCAATCTTCACCTGCAACTAGCAACGCTATAAGAGGGGCTTAGCAAAGCGGTAACATAGCCAATCAACAGTTTGCTAGGACCATGGTGGGTTAGAGGTTCAACATGTCAATTGGGAGGCTGACAAGCAATTGGTAGGCATCGTAGCATTGGCATAGCAAAGAGCGAGCAAACTAGCATAGCAAAGATAGTAGTGATTTCGAGGGTATGATCATCTTGCCTGCAAAGTTGTCAGAGTTGACTGGATCCTCACAAGCAAATTCAACGGGCTCCTCGGTAGCGAACTCGTCTCCCGGCTCTACCCAACAAGACAAACAAGCAACAAGGGTACAATCAACCACGTGCAAACTCAATCAACACGATGCAAAGATGATATGCTATGCGGGATGCGATGCGGGATGCAAAATGCAAGATATGACGGGAAAGCATGAAGCTGGCCTCAACTTGGAATTCCAAGGGTGCCACTAGAAAGATGAGATGAAATCGCTTGAAAACGATATAAAGAACGCCGGAATCGGAGTTACGGTTTGGAAATGGCAAGCGATTCAAAAATGACACCGGTCTGCGATTTACAGCAAGTAGGCATCTTAATGCAACGAAATGGACATGCTACAGCACCCAAACATGACAACAAAATACATGGCAGGGATGCACACAAGATGCTTAACAAAAGTCTAGCACTGAGCTATGGCCAAATTATCCATTATGAGGTTCAAACAAGCATGACAAAAACGCAAATGCAAAACAGATTCCAGACTTAGTGAAATTAACACTTGTCTAAAATTTCGGTTCACGAAGCCCTCTT
The DNA here is from genome assembly GCF_002162155.2 of Triticum dicoccoides. Taxonomy (NCBI): domain Eukaryota; kingdom Viridiplantae; phylum Streptophyta; class Magnoliopsida; order Poales; family Poaceae; genus Triticum; species Triticum dicoccoides. Next base: position 474,514,611 of record NC_041382.1, on the reverse strand, counting down.
CGGAGCAGCAAAACAACATGATACATGAACTGATTAAGACAAGTAAGAACATGGCATGGAGCTACTCAACAAGCTTAACAAAAGACCCAAAGTGACCTGAGGCCAAAAGGGTTCACAAAATATACTAACGGGCACACGAACATAGCTAAAACACAATCAGTTTTCAGACTTAGTGAAAACTGGGACATGCTGAAATATAACTCACGAAGGCACATAAACGAGCTCGATGCACTCACCATGGTGCAAGTCATGGCAATGCAAGCATACATCCATTAAGAAGGCACAAAATGCTAGCTAGAGATGACAAGAACAATGGTATAGCATGCACGGGTCATCCACAACAACGCCGACAAAATCGCAAACGAGTTGACGATCAGCCCAGATTCACCACGAAGCAAAAGTAGAGCTCGATTGACTCAAGCTAGGGTGCTCCATAATTGCAAACAAAGATATGGATGGATAGAGCATAACATGATTAACAAAACTCCTTTACTGATCATTCTCAAAAGAGGCACGGATCACTAGGAAACAAGCTGAACATATGGCATCATGAACTAAATAATCCCAGGCTTAGTGAAAACTACTAAGTCCTTGAAAACAGATTTACCGGGTGCCTCACTTTGCAAGCTTGCACAAGTCATCACACTCATCCTAAAAATGCATGGGTTGCACCTCTGGAAAGATAACAAAATGCTTAACAAAACATATTAAGGACTCACATGCATATCATGCACACATTAATCATGGCAAAAATGACAAAAGTCTAAGATGAACTAGCAGATTTGACAATTAACTCACGAAGGCCTCTTCTAACAGCATTTCGGGCATCAAGATGAACTCAAATGAAAATGATGCAATGGAATGAAATGATGTACTCGTCGAGGCGAACATTTTGATATACTATATGTCCAAATCGGCGGTACGGATACGGAGATACGGCCAGTCAAAGTAGGCATAAAATATTAGGGTTTGGAGGGAAAAGTCAACCGTCGAATTTTCCAGATCTGGATCTGCACGGTTATCGGAGTTCGCCGGAGGGAGCACTGTTCACCGCCGGAGATGGCGTCGGCCGGATTTGGACGGCGAGGCAGCCGGAGAGAGGGAGGCCGGCTCGGGCGGCGAGGGTGCCGCGGTGGTCGGCGGGGCGGTGGCGTCCTCGGGAGGCGAGAGGAGGCGC
>NC_041382.1:474504496-474512986 GCF_002162155.2 Triticum dicoccoides | reverse complement strand
CGGGCCGGCGCGGGAGGCGACAGGTGGCAACGGTTGGCTGGCGGCGGCGGATCGGACGTTGTCCGGCTCGCCCGGACACGTCCGGCGGCGGCGGAAGGGATTTTTTTAGGGTTTCGAGAGGGAGAGAGATCCAAAAACGGAGGGGGTGTATTTATAGGCATAAGTGGAGCTAGGAGAGTCCAAATGAGGTGCAGTTTTCGGCCACGCGATCGTGATCGAATGCTCTAGGACAAGGAGCAGAGTTTGGTGGGTTTTGGGCCAAATTGGAGGGGTGTTGGGCTGGAACACACACGAGGCCTTTTCGGTCCCTTGGTTAACCGTTGGAGTATCAAATGAAGTCCAAATGATACGAAACTTGACAGGCGGTCTACCGGTAGTAAACCAAGGCCGCTTGGCAAGTCTCGGTCCAATACGGAAATGTTTAATCCCCACACACGAAAGAAAGCTAGAAATGACCACCGGAGGAGAACGAAGCGCCAGAATGCAAAACGGACAACGGGGAAAATGCTCGAATGCATGAGATGAACATGTATGCCAATGCAATGCACATGATGACATGATATGAGATGCATGACAATGACAACAACACACGGAGACAAAACCCGAACCCGAGGAAATAAATATGACTTAATGCCGGAAACGGCAAGAGTTGGAGTACAAATAGGGAAAGTTACATCCGGGGTGTTACAACACTCCACCACTACGAAAAGATCTCGTCCCGAGATCTAGGATTGAAAGAACGCCAGGTACTCAGAACGGAGGTGATCCTCGCGTTCCCAGGTAGCTTCACGGTCAGAATGGTGTGACCATTTGACTTTGAGAAATTTGATTGACTTGTTGCGAGTCTTGCGTCCAGTCTCTTCAAGAATAGCAACTGGGTGCTCATGATAAGAGAGATCTTCTTGGAGCTCAATGTCCTCGAAGTTGACTGTGCGGCCAGGAGTCTTGAAGCACTTTCGAAGCTGAGAGACATGGAACACGTCATGAATATTTGCAAAGTTTGAAGGAAGCTCGAGTTGATAGGCGAGGTCGCCTCTCTTGCCGACAATCTTGAAAGGTCCCACGTATCTAGGGGCAAGCTTCCCCTTGATACCGAAGCAACAAGTACCTTTCATAGGAGAGACACGGAGGTAAACATGATCTCCGATCTCGAAAGCCAAATCACGGTGCTTACTATCATAGTAGCTCTTCTGGCGGGATTGGGCTGCTTTGAGGTTATCACAAATGACTTTGCACATATCTTCTGCCTCTGTGATTAAGTCATTACCCAAAAGCTGACGTTCACCGGTTTCAGACCAGTTGAGAGGGGTACGACACTTCCTGCCATACAAAATTTCAAAAGGGGCCTTGTCCGAACTTGCTTGAAAACTGTTGTTGTAAGAGAATTCAGCATAAGGAAGACAATCCTCCCACTTCTTGCCGAATGAGATCACACAAGCCCTGAGCATATCTTCAAGAATCTGGTTGACACGCTCGACTTGACCGCTTGTTTGAGGATGGAAAGTTGTGCTGAAGCGGATGTTCGCGCCCATGGCCTTCTGGAAAGAATCCCAAAACTTCAAGGTAAAGATGCTGCCTCGGTCTGAAGAGATCACTTGAGGAATACCGTGCAGAGAGACAATACGAGAGGTATAGAGTTCCGCCAATTGAGCTGCAGTGATCGACTCTTTGATAGGCATAAAGTGAGCCACTTTGGTGAGTTTGTCGATGACAACGAATATAGCATCATTGCCACGCTTGGACTTTGGAAACCTAGTCACGAAGTCCATTTCAATGTGGTCAAACTTCCATTCTGGAATGGCAAGAGGTTGGAGGAGACCAGCTGGCCTTTGGTGTTCTGCCTTCACTCTTCTGCAGACATCACATTCATTCACGAATTGAGCGATCTCGCACTTCATTCGAGTCCACCAATATGCTTGCTTAAGGTCCTGGTACATCTTCGTGCTCCCAGGGTGGATGGAGAGGAGAGAATTGTGAGCCTCGTTCATGATCACTTTACGAAGTTCACCTTTGGGCACAACAATTCGATCCTCGAAGAAGAGAGTGTCCTTGTCATCAAGGCGGTAGCACTTGTACTTGGACTGACTCTTAGCAATCCCAATCTTCACCTTTTTCACCATAGCATCAAGAAGCCGGGCTTGGAGAATCTGGTCTTCTAAGGTAGGAGAGACTTGAAGGTTGGCGAGGAATCCTTGAGGAACAACTTGCAGATTAAGTTTGCGGAAAGCTTCACAAAGCTCGGGTTGATAAGGCTTAAGAATCAGACTGTTGCAGTAAGCTTTCCTGCTCAAAGCGTCAGCAATCACATTGGCCTTGCCTGGAGTGTACTCAATACTCGGATTATACTCTTGAATCATTTTGACCCATCGAGTTTGCCTGAGGTTGAGATTAGGCTGAGTGAAGATGTACTTGAGACTCTTGTGATCAGTGAAAATATCCACTTTTCTTCCCAATAGAAGATGTCTCCAAGTCAAAAGAGCATGCACAACTGCCGCCAACTCGAGATCATGAGTGGGGTAGTTCTTCTCATTAGGCCTCAACTGGCGAGATGTATAAGCAACAACTTTCTTCTCTTGCATCAAAACTGCGCCAAGACCTTGGAGAGAGGCATCACAAAAGATCTCGTACGGCTTGGATTCATCAGGTGGAGTCAGAACTGGAGCAGTGATCAACTTCTCTTTCAAAGTGTTGAAAGCAATATCACACTCGGGAGACCAAACGTACTTGACGTGCTTCTGAAGAAGATTAGAGAGAGGCTTCGCGATCTTAGAAAAGTTTTCAACGAATCTTCGACAATAGCTTGCGAGACCGAGAAAACTGCAGAGTTGCTTCACGTTCTGAGGAGGTTCCCAATTCACAATTGCAGACACCTTCTCAGGATTCATGGAAATGCCCTTGGCAGAGATGATATGACCAAGATAAAGAACCTCATCGAGCCAAAATTCACACTTGGAGAACTTGGCGTAGAACTGATGTTCTCTGAGCTTATCAAGAACCAAACGCAAGTGCTTGGCATGATCTTCCTTGTTCTTCGAGAAAACCAGAATGTCGTCGAGATATACCAAAACGAAGTCATTGGTGTAGGCGTTGAAGATGAAGTTCATCATGCGAGAGAACGTCGGAGGAGCGTTGGCGAGGCCAAAAGACATGACAGTGTATTTGTATGAACCAAAGCTTGTTCTGAATGCTGTCTTGGGAATATCTTCTTCACGAATGCGAATCTGGTGATAACCCATACGGAGATCAAGCTTGGAGAATACTTGGGCACCTTTGAGTTGTTCGAACAGCTCATTGATGTTGGGAAGTGGGTATTTGTTCTTGATAGTCTTCTTGTTCACCGGACGGTAATCAACACAAAGTCGGTCCGTTCCATCCTTCTTCTTCACAAAAAGAACACCACAACCCCACGGAGAAGAACTAGGCCGGATGAGACCCATTCTTTCTTGCTCATCGAGTTGCTTCTTCAGCTCCTTCAACTCTTCAGGTCTGAGCTTGTAAGGACGTTTGCACACAGGTTCCGTGCCAGGCTCAAGTTCAATAACGAATTCAACTGGCCGGTGCGGAGGCATTCCTGGAAGCTCTTCTGGAAAGACGTCTTGATATTCGCAAACGACTGGAATTTGAGAGATGGCATCCAATTCACCCTTCTCATTGAGAGAAAACAGACGGATAGTATTATCCCGAGCGGCAAAGACAATTACATCCTCAGACGAATGAGTCAATTGAATCTGCCTGGCTGCACAATCAAGCTGAGCCTTGTGCTTAGAAAGCCAATCCATTCCGAGAATAAGATCAATATCCGAGTTACCAAGGATCATTGGGGAAGCCAGAAACTTCAAATCACCCATCGAGATAGAAATATCCGGAACTTCGTAGTTAGCAAGCAAGCATCTACCCGGAGAGACGACTGCTAATGGCTTATGCATAACTTGAGAAAACCACCCATGCTTAGATGCAAAAGGTCTGGAAATGAAGCAATGCGATGCACCCGTGTCAAAAAGAACTTTTGCAGGAACATCGTTAACAGGAAGGTTACCCATAATCACATCTGACGAGTCCTCTGCCTGGGCTGCATTCACCAAATTGACCTTGGCATGCTTGGGGTTATGCTTGACCACAGCTGTACTTTCCGATCTCACAGGAGGAGGAGGAGGAAGACGCCTCTGGTTGAGACACTTGTTGGCATAGTGACCCTTCTGTTGGCACTTGTTGCACGTGACCTCTGAAAGCGGACGGTGATACGGAGCACTCGATCTTGGAGCTTGAGACGAAGTCTTGTTCTAAAAGCCAGGGTTGGGTGGGTGGGAAGAACCACTGCCACCTTTGCTCTTCTGCTGATACGGCTGACGGAACGGAGGAGGAGGAAGCCAAAACTTCTGCTGCTTGGCCACTTGAGTAGAGGAAGAAGGAGTAACATCTCTGACTCGCTTCTTGGAAGCATCACACCTCAACTGAGCAGCCTCTTGCTTCAGAGCCATGTTGTAGAACTCATCGTATCTCGATGGCTCGAAGAGAACAAGAGCGAGCTGAATATCTTCTCTGAGACCACCCCTGAACTGATATATCATGCTCTTCTCATCAGGGACGTCCTGCTTGGCAAAGCGGGCGAGCTTCTGGAACAACTTGTTGTAGTCATAGACAGACAAAGAGCCTTGCTTCAGATTGCGGAATTCTTCACGCTTGCTTTCAACCACGCTCTGCGGAATATGATGAGCTCGGAAATCTCGACGGAAATCATCCCAAGTACTAACACATCCACCTCTGGAGCCCTTGTACTGCTGGAACCATTCTGCAGCTTGATCTTTGAGTTGAAAAGAAGCGAACTTGACAAAGTCCTCAGGCCTGACGTTACTACACTCGAAATGCTTACATAGATCCACAAGCCAATCGTCAGCATCGGTTGCCTCAACACAATTGCTGAAAGTCTTTGGCCCATTAGCAAGGAACTGGTTGAGTGTAGCAAAGTGACTCTGATTGCTGCCTTGATTCCCTTGACTGCCTTGATTGTGCTCTTGAAGAATTTGCATGATCAGCTGTGTGTTTGCATTGGTTGCGGCCATCATAGCTTGCCATGCCTCTGGAGGAGGTGGAGGTGGTGGCGGATCAGGATTCGGAGTCGTGCGCATTGGAGGAGCCATCCTGAACAGGTTGACCACCATTAGCACATTGACAGACAAATTATTGAAGCTGAATCCAACGGAATGAAAATTGCAACATATAGTCTTCACATCCGAACAAAATGAACGAATGCATTCCTCTTGAAATGGTCACATATCCATAAATTGAGAAGCCACGTAGAATTAAGGTAGAGAAATAAATCAGCAAGGTACGGATCAAGAACGAATAATCGGTAAGAAATCCCAATCTCAAACCAATATTCGTGGAAAAAGAACTAGAGCTACTAGAATTCCCACCTATGAAATTCCCGAACTTTTCCGGTTATGCAATCAGGTGTTGGGGATACAGGGGAAGCATAATATCTCACCCAAACTAGCAATTCCTACATCCAGCTGTATCCATCCTTCAACACATAACCAAGAAACCTTCGGAAACCATCTACCTCAACCTTCGAAAAGCATCCGTTATACAAGTTATGGCGATACTCCCGAACTCCCGCCCCAGTACTGGGTGGCGTCGAGGTTATCTTACCAACGAACTGCATAAAAGAGATTTTTGATGTCGGCGTACTAGACTCAGGTATTCCAGAACTGCAACGATAAAATTATGATGACAACACCTCAGAGCTCAACTCCCCGGGACACTTCCACTAAACCCCTGACAGGAGGCACCAAGACAATGTTCTCATCATAAAACCATCAGAACGATTCCAAGATACCCGCGTGATCCTAATTTTTTTTAGTGAAATTTGAGAAGAGAAGAGTCAAAACTCTACGTCAGGATGCCTTACCAGAGCGATGAGGAGACTGGGAAGTAAAAAGAATTCCTAAGCTCTCCGATATATAATTCCTAAAAGACTCAAAACATTTTTCTAGACACAACTCGGCCGCTAAAAACGATCAAGCAATGGGGCTCCTAAGGTCGGGGAAGGCTCTGATACCAACTTGTAACACCCTCGATGTGACTATAGCTCCCACATGTCGAGGCACGACTTAGAGACATAATCGCATTGAAGGCATATGTCGCAAGTTAGGCAATCTTCACAACATCCCATGTAATATGATAATAAAAAGGGAGATAACATAGTTGGCTTACACTCGCCACGTCAATCAAATACACAAATAATATTACATCAACCAAAACACTCATGGCCCAACTACGGCGCCAAAATAGAAAAGAACCCAACATGCGACAACGGTCCCAATCACCCCCAACTGGGCACCACTACTGATCATCGGGAAAGGAGACGTAGTAACGCTAAGAGTCTTCATCGAACTCCCACTTCAGCTCGTACTCGTCACCTGGAGCAGAATCACCTGGACCCGCGTCTGGAGTTATAGTATCTGTGAGCCACAGGGACTCAGCAATCTCGCACCCTCGCGATCAAGACTATTTAAGCTTATAGGAAGGATAGGCAAATATATGTGGAGCAGCAACAAGCGACTAGCATATATGGTGGCTATCTTATTCGCAAAAGAGAGCAAGAAGAGGAGGCAAAGCGCGAGCGTGAAAAACTAGAGGAACAACCTGCACAAACATTACTCCAACACCGTGTCCACTTCCCGGACTCTGCCGAGAAGAGGCCATCACGGTAACACACTCAGTTGATTCATTTTAATTAAGTTAAGGTTCAAGTTATCTACAACCGGACATTAACAAATTCCCATCTGCCCATAACCGCGGGCACGGCTTTCGAAGTTCAATCCCTGCAGGGGAGTCCCAACTTAGCCCATGACAAGCTCTCACGGTCAACGAAGGAATAGACCTCCTCCCAAGACGTTCCGATCAGACTCGGTATCTCGGTAACTCAAGACACTTTGACAGGTTAAAACAAGACCAGCAACACCGCCCTAATGTGCCGACAAATCCCGATAGGAGCTGCACATATCTCTTTCTCATGGCACACTCAGATTGTCTAAACTTCCGGTAGGCCAGCCCAGAGTTGCCCCTGGTAGCCACCGGCGGCTGACGGTTTGGACCAACACTCAAAGGAGCACTGGCCCGGGGGGGTTTAAAATAGGATGACCCTTGAGTCTGCAGAACCCAAGGGAAAGAAAAGGCTAGGTGGCAAATGGTAAAACCAAGGTTGGGCATTGCTGGAAAAGTTTTAATCAAGGCGAACTATCAAGGGGTTCCCATTATAACCCAACCGCGTAAGGAACACAAAATCTGGAAACATAACACCGATATGACGGAAACTAGGGCGACAAGAGTGGAACAAAACACTAGGCGAGAGGCCGAGCCTTCCACCCTTTACCAAGTATATAGGTGCATTAAGATGACATAGCAATATAATGATATCCCAACAAGTAAATAAATGTTCCAACAAGGAATGCCTCCAATCTTCACCTGCAACTAGCAACGCTATAAGAGGGCTTAGCAAAGCGGTAACATAGCCAATCAACGGTTTGCTAGGACCATGGTGGGTTAGAGGTTCAACATGGCAATTGGGAGGCTGACAAGCAATTGGTAGGCATCGTAGCATTAGCATAGCAAAGAGCGAGCAAACTAGCATAGCAAAGATAGTAGTGATTCCGAGGGTATGATCATCTTGCCTGCACAGTTGTTAGAGTTGACTGGATCCTCACAAGCAAATTCAACGGGCTCCTCGATAGCGAACTCGTCTCCCGGCTCTACTCAACAAGACAAACAAGCAACAAGGGTACAATCAACCACGTGCAAACTCAATCAACACGATGCAAAGATGATATGCTATGCGGGATGCGACGCGGGATGCAAAATGCAAGATATGACGGGAAAGCATGAAGCTGGCCTCAACTTGGAATTCCAAGGGTGCCACTGGAAAGATGAGATGAAATCGCTTGAAAACGATATAAAGAACGCCGGAATCGGAGTTACGGTTTGGAAATGGCAAGCGAATATGAAGGGTCCAAGCATATCATGCACACATTAATCATGGCAAAAATGACAAAAGTCTAAGATGAACTAGCAGATCTGACAATTAACTCACGAAGGCCTCTTCTAACAGCATTTCGGGCATCAAGATGAACTCAAATGAAAATGATGCAATGGAATGAAATGATGTACTCGTCGAGGCGAACATTTTGATATACTATATGCCCAAATCGGAGCTACGGATACAGAGATACGGCCGGTCAAAGTAGGCATAAAAAATTAGGGTTTGGAGGGAAAAGTCAACCGTCGAATTTTCCAGATCTGGATCTGCACGGTTATCGGAGTTTGCCGGAGGGAGCACTGTTCATCGCCGGAGATGGCGTCGGCCGGAGTTGGACGGCGAGGCAGCCGAAGAGAGGGAGGCCGGCTCGGGCGGCGAGGGTGCCGCGGTGGTCGGCGGGGCGGTGGCGTCCTCGGGCGGCGAGAGGAGGCGCGGGCGGCAGCGTGGTGGCCCGC
>NC_041382.1:474468448-474504293 GCF_002162155.2 Triticum dicoccoides | reverse complement strand
GCCCGCGGCGGCGGCGGCGACCGGAGATGGGGGAGGCGGCGGCGGATGGAGGCGCGGGGCGCGGCCCGGGTGCGCGGTGGCGGGGGCCGGCCTCGGGCCCTCGCGGGCCGGCGCGGGAGGCGACAGGTGGCGACGGTTGGCTGGCGGCGGCGGATCGGACGTTGTTCGGCTCGCCCGGACACGTCCGGCGGCGGCAGAAGGCATTTTTTTTAGGGTTTCGAGAGGGAGAGAGATCCGAAAACGGAGGGGGTGTATTTATAGGCATAAGTGGAGCTAGGAGAGTCCAAATGAGGTGCGGTTTTCGGCCACGCGATCATGATCGAACGCTCTAGGACAAGGAGCAGAGTTTGGTGGGTTTTGGGCAAAATTGGAGGGGTGTTGGGCTGCAACACACACGAGGCCTTTTTGGCCCCTCGGTTAACCATTGGAGTATCAAACGAAGTCCAAATGATACGGAACTTGACAGGCGGTCTACCGGTAGTAAACCAAGGCCGCTTGGCAAGTCTCGGTCCAATCCGGAAATGTTTAATCCCCACACACGAAAGAAAGCTAGAAATGACCACCAGAGGAGAACGAAGCGCCGGAATGCAAAACGGACAACGGGGAAAATGCTCGAATGCATGAGATGAACATGTATGCCAATGCAATGCACATGATGACATGATATGAGATGCATGACAACGACAACAACACACAGAGACAAAACCCGAACCCGAGGAAATAAATATGACTTAACGCCGGAAACGGCAAGAGTTGGAGTACAAATAGGGAAAGTTACATCCGGGGTGTTACACAAGAGTTGATCTACCTCGAGATCATAATGGCTAAAGTCTAGTTGTCTAGCCTGTATGATTATGATTGGGCCTACGGACTAAACCCTTTGGTTTATATAGACACTGGAGGGGGCTAGGGTTGTACAGAGTCGGTTTACAGAGAAAGGAATATTCAGATCCGCACACCAAGCTTGCCTTCCACGCCAAGGAGAGTCCCATCCGGACACGGGGGGAAGCCTTCTATCTTGTATCTTCGCAGCCCATTAGTCCGGCCCATGTCACATGGCCCGGACGCCCGAGGACGCCATAATCCAGGACTCCCTCAGTAGCCCCGAACCAGTCTTCAATGACGACGTGTCTGACGCGCAAATTGTATTCGGCATTGCAAGGCGGGTTCCTCCACCGAATACTTCAAAGCATCTGAACTGAAGGGCTATATTTGTCCCTTGCATCCTCGGTGGTGGCGAGGTGAATTCTTCAAACATACCGGTTTTACATTAAACGTCATACCCCTCGACTTCTGTGCTTCTGCCGCCTCGGCTTCCACGTGGCAAACGAATATGAAGGGTCCAAGCAATTTTACAGATAACCCCTTGACAGCATATGGAAGTCGCCTATTTAAGGAGATTGGATCTCAGGTGCCATTCCATAGCAAGCGAAAATCCTTTGAACATGCCTCAAGAAACCATACAATCATGGCCACTGCTCCTAGTTCTTCCTCCCGCCCCCACGGCCCTAAAAAAGGCGATTGGGAGAGCTGCTCTGTATCCCACGCCCACCTGACCAAGCTCCAGGTGCAGGTCTATCCCCCCTGCGGATCTAGTCCCTGCTCGGGCAGGACTAACATCCTTTACTGGCAAGGCCCTGGCAGAAAATTTCCCGAATCCTTCAGAAGGGGAGTGAGTATGCTTTGTGTCCTTTCTTTTGAGAGGCGTTGGGTTCCCAATCCATCCCTTCCTCCGGGGTATCCCGGAGTACTACGGCCTCCAACTGCGCAATCTCACACCAGGCTCTATTCTACACATCGCGTGCTACATTGCTCTTTGCGAGCTGTTCCTAGGCTGCGAGGCCCATTTCGAGCTATGGAGGAAGCTTTTCTGCCTCATATTCGAGGTGGGCAGTGCCGAAGTATGGAACATAGCCGGCATAGGATATTTGTCCGGCACTCCGAAGAAGGCATCCGAGGAGTGGCCCTCAGAGTGGTTTTATATTGAAGACATCGTCCTCTCGGACCCAATCCGACGTGGCCTACCCGAGTTTTCCCATGGCCCGCTAAAGAAGCGCCACATCTGGTGTCCTCGGAGCCTCAAGGAGGAAGATAGTGCGGAAGTTAAGAACTTAATGGACAAGATAAAAATACTCGCCCAATCCGGACTGTCCATAATTGAAGTCATGGCGATTTCCATAACGCGCGGTGTCCAACCACTCCAATACAGAGGACTCCCCATGTGGAACTATAACGGGGAGGATGGTACACCCAGCTACGGGCGCAAGGGTCCGGATAACTTCACCGCCCTGGCCGCCATGCTGGCTGATCTTTATAAAGGGGGGAAAGAAGAATTCACCCGCCTCAAGTGCCAAGATGGCTTTTCCATGTACAACCCCCCTAGATGGGTAAGCTTTCAATTCAGCACTTCACTCAATCTTCTTCCTGAGTCACAATTAGTCAATCTTAACCCGACCATTTTTACCAGGAATGGAGGAAGGCCACCGCGGGGATCTACAGCCCCGCTCCGCAGCTGGAGGACCATATTCGGGACCTGGATCCTGGATTCGAGGAGGATCCGGATATATTCGTGGAGCTCAAGGAGGGGGTCTTCTATCAGGAGTGATACGACCACACTGAAGTGGCCATTGAAGCCGATTACCCCGGCCTTCTTCCATCTTCCCATGTAAGTGCCCAGGGAGCATCTCCTCGAAAAGAGCTTTCCCATTGTGCCTCACCCATTGCACTATCTCGTGCTTCAAAGGGGCGGCGCTCATCTCGCCACGCTGCATCGGGATCGTCCCTTAAGAAGGGGCGCCGACAAAAGGCGGGTCTTCAAAAAGAAAGGCAAACGATGATACTTCCAAGCCCACACCTTCATAAAAAAGGGACGGTTTTCAATATGCCCTACGGCAAGCATACCGGACTGTGATGTTTTCTGCTGCGCTATATTTCAGGAGGAGCATTCATCGGACTATATCTGGAGACCTTGCCGGACATATGTGCGCCAATCCGACCCCGGACCTTGCCTTTAGGGCTAGAGTCGATACGGGTGCAATGCCGGATTGTTCTCTCTCTAGCAATTCAAATAATGTGTCCGTCACCAACTCTGAAGTGGAGAGTGCCATGAACCATCGGCGCCAGAGGACAGCTATGAGGGATCCCAATTTTACTGAAGAGGCATTCAATGCCTTCAGCTCGGCGGATGCCTATATCGAAGCTGCTCGGGATGGGCTTGCTGGAGCCACTTACCAGCTTTCAAAGGATATGCGGGTAAGATCATTTTTGTGAGGATTTAATAGTCCTATACCAGTAGCCCCCGAGACTTGAAAACAATTGAAGGAACTGATTTTAAGGATCGATGTATAATCAGATACTCACGGAAAAGAACGACATGCTATCTCGTGAGCTGGAACAGTGTCGGACCTAGCTAACTGTTGTTACCGCCGAACTGGAGAAGTCCAAGGAGGCACCGACTGGTAATGTCTCATGCTATCCAGAAAATATAATCATGTGCCAGTCATGCTTATGCAGATAAACACTGTTTGCATTTGACAATGGCTGGATCGTCGGATCAGCTGGAAGAGAAACTAAAGGCCGCGCATGCGGACAAAGAACATGCTGAAAGGCAAGAGGCGCTGGTCAACATATACTGACGCGGACCAGGGATGAAAAGAACAAGTTGTAGGATGCCAACACCCAACTCGACGAAGAGCTGAAAGACGTGCGAGCCCAACTGGCAGACGCCCTAAAGGAGAACAGAAAACTGAGAGGCGGCATATTCAGTATGCCTTTTAACTTACTAACATATAGTTCGCTGTTGCGAATCCTAACAAGTTTATTTCTGTAGGTGTGTTGACTGGGCGGCCCGAAGAAGAGGTGTTCGGATTTCAAGGCGACCTGCTACAAGAGCTGTCCAAGGTGCATGAGCGAGCACAGAAAGCAATGAGAAGCATTGCTAAAGCTTTATGGCCACCCGACTCTCCTCCAGGAAGTATGGAGGAGCTCGTGAATTTACTCAAGGGAGCTTGGCGCCGTTTTGGGCTGTGGAAGATATCAGCATGCCGAGAAGGTGCTCGGGAGGCATGTGCCATGGTAAAAACACGGTACACCGGACTTGATCCAAATCATATGGCGCGGGTCGGACCTCGAGGATCCGATGGACAAGAAATCCCGGTCAGCCTGGTGTACGATCAAGTGAAGGAGGCCGCCAAGTTTTCCCAACAAGATTGTAGACTAGACAACCTGTTAGAGGGTCTAGAGGAAGAAGAAGTTTTTGAGTCCAAGTAGTAATGTACTTTTATCGACAGACTTTCTGCTTCGACCTCCGAAAACCCTAGGATTCGGAATGTTTCCAAATACTATACCATAGGTAAAAACCAAGGTATGTTCGAAAACCAGGCAGACCGGTCATAGTTTCTTGAACAGGCAAGTTGTATTCGGGGAGTTATGTTATATTACATTTGATTGTAAGAAACATCTTCCAGAGAGAATAGTTTCGTTAGGGGTTCCTTTCCCTGGGCTAGTATGTGGTTTTTCATGCATACCACAACTGTGATGCTAAAAAATCATAGTACGCGTTATAGTCTAGGGTTTTGTATTGCCACAAGGGCAGTGCGTCCTTTGCTCACCGACCAATCATTCTCTTAAGAACGCTAGCTTTCGGCTTCACCCGTCTGAGGTACATATCCGGATAACCAGGCTGTAACAATCGCAGAGGTGCTCCCTTTATCCCCTAGCCGAACAAGCGGGAACGTAGGGCATAAGCGCAGGAGCCAGGCAACCCAGCTTGGCAAAAACTTAAGTCATAAAGGTGCATATAATGGCGAAGAAAAGACACATATATACGGTGAGCTTGATGCTAGAGAAATAGTAATAATAAGCTTCTTGTGAAAAGAAGCCCCCAGGCATTGTGGGGTATGTACATTTAAGCATGTATACCCCTTAGGTGTGCAGTTTATCCGAACACGAGCTAGAATCCGTATAAAAGCGAGAAAAAAGGAAAACGGTAAAAGGGAGAAGAGAAGGAACGAGAAAAAAGGTATATGTTCGGACTTAGGCGTGGAATCTTCGGAGCCTTGCAATGTTCCGTGGGTGTGGCTCCAAGCGATTATCCGAGGCATTGCGAATGCGATGGGCTCGTCTAGTGAGAACTTCATCTATAATGAAGGGACCCTCCCAGCTTGTCCTATTTCTTGTCTGGCAGGCGTAAAACGAGTTCACCAACATTGTAAGTCTTTGCCCGTACCTCTCTGCTTTGGTATCGCCGAGCCTGTTGTTGATAGAATGCAGAACGGGACTTCGCGACATCATGCTCCTCCTCCAGGCTGTCCAAGTCATCCTGCCGATCGAGCTCGACCTCTCTTTCTTCATATGTGCACACTCGAGGTGAGTCATGAATAATGTCACAAGGCAAGACTGCCTCCGCACCGTACACCATGAAAAAGGGTGTATATCCAGTCGTGCGATTGGGTGTGGTCCGCAGCCCCCAGAGTATGGAATCGAGTTCCTCGACCCAGTGTTTGTCTAATTCTTGCAGAGATCGCACTAGTCTGGGTTTAATGTCGCTCATTATCATGCTGTTAGCCCGTTCGACCTGACCGTTTGTCTAAGGGTGGTATACGGAGGCGTAATCGAGCTTGAGGCCCAAATTGGAGCACCAAGTTTTCACCTCATCGGCTGTAAAGTTAGAGCCATTGTCAGTAATGATGTTGTGCGGGACACCGTAATGGTGTACTACGCCGGATATAATGTCTATCACTGGTATGGCTTCAGCTGTTTTAACTGGCTTGGCTTCTATCCACTTAGTGAACTTATCGACCATAACCAATAAGTATTTCTTCTTATGGCTTCCCCCTTTAAGAGGTCCGACCATATCGAGCCCCCAGACCGCCAAGGGCCAAGTAATGGGGATTGTTCAGAGGGCAGTGGGCGGCATATGGCTTTGGTTAGCGAAAAGATGGCATCCAACGCAACACTGTACGAGGTCTTGTGCATCTGCCCGGGCTGTGGGCCAAAAGAAACCCGTGCGGAAGGCTTTACTTACAAGGGCTCGGGCTGCGGCATGATGGCCGCCAAGACCAGCGTGTATTTCAGCCAAGAGCCGTCGTCCCTCGTCTTTGGAGATACATCGTTGAAGGACTTCGGTAGTGCTTTTCTTGTACAATTCTCCTTCATGAACTTTGTAGGCTATCGAACATCGAACGATGCGACAGACCTCAGTCTGATCCTCCGGGAGCTCAATTACAGCCATGATTTCATGGGCCGATGGTATTATTTCGGTGCCTAAGCCCCCCGATGATATCGGGATTGTGTTTGGAAAGTGGGGGTATGATTGGCTCTGGGTCAGTGCTCCCGTTCTCGTCCGGCCACACCACGGATGGCTTGAAGAGCCTTTCCGCAAAGGTGTTAGATGGGACGGGGTCGCGTTTAGCACCCATGCGAGCGAGGATGTCCGCGGCTTGATTACTCTCTCAAGCCACGTGATGGAACTCGAGACCCTCGAACCGAGCTGATATTTGGAGTACGGCATCGCGGTAAGCCGCCATCTTCGGATCTTTTGCGTCGAAGTCTCCGTTTATTTAGGATATTGCGAGTTTTGAATCCCGCACACCTCAAGGCCTTGTATGCCCATGGAGACAACCATTCAGAGACCATGCAATAGGGCCTCGTATTCGGCTGCATTGTTTGAGTCTGTATACAGTATTTGGAGTACATAACGGACTGTGTCTCCTGTGGGGGATGTCAAGACGACACCAGCCCCAAGTCCGGCTAGCATTTTAGAGCTGTCAAAGTGCATCACCCACTTGGAATACGTGTCGTACTCTTTAGGGAGTTTGGCCTCTGTCCACTCGGCGACGAAGTCAGCCAACACCTGAGATTTAATGGCTCGACGTGGTTTGTACGTTATTTTGAATGGTAGGAGCTTGATGGCCCATTTGGCAATCCGGCCGGTGGCGTCCCGGTTGTTTATAATATCGTTGAGTGGTATTTCTGAAGCCACCGCGATTGAGCACTCTTGGAAGTAGTGCCGCAGCTTGCGGGATGCCATAAGGACCGCATATGCTATCTTCTGATAATGCGGGTATCGGGATTTGCATGGTGTAAGGACCGTCTATACGTAGTATACTAGTTTTTGGAGTGGGAATTTATGTCCCTCCTCTTGTCATTCGACGACGAGCACAGCACTCACCACCCGGTGAGTTGCCGATATGTAGAGCAGCATTGGTCGCCGACGTTTGGTGCAGCCAAGATGGGGTTGCTTGCTAGGAAAGTTTTTATTTCCTCTAGTCTGGCTATTGCAGCATCCGTCCATGCAAAGTGGTCGGTGCGTCAGAGCAGGCGATATAATGGCAATGCCTTTTCTTCTAATCTGGAAATAAAGCGGCTCAAGGTTGCCACGCACCCGGCTAGTTTTTGGACCTGCTTGAGGTCAGTTGGTGTTGCCAATTGTGACAGGGCTCGAATTTTGGCTAGGTTTGCTTCGATTCCTCTATTGGAGACAATAAACCCGAGCAGTTTGCCGGCGGGAACGCCGAAAATGCACTTTTCCGGATTGAGTCTTATGTCATATGTTCGGAGGTTGTCGAATGTGAGGCGTAAGTCGTCCACCAATGATTCGACATGCTTGGTTTTGATGACTACGTCATCTACATATGCCTCCACAGTCTTGCCGATTTGCTTTTCCAAGCACGTTTGAATCATGTGTTGGTAGGTGGCGCCGGTGTTTTTGAGCCCGAAAGGTATAGTGTTGAAGTAGAAAGGCCCATACAGTGTGATGAATGCCGTTGCGGCCTGATCGGATTCCTTCATCTTAATTTGATGGTATCCGGAGTATGCGTCGAGGAAATACAGTGAATCATGTCCCGCGGTTGCATCCATAATCTAGTTGATGCGAGGTAGTGGGAAGGGGTCCTTAGGGCAGGCCTTGTTAAGGTCTTTGAAGTCGACACACAGGCGCCAGGATTTATCCTTCTTTGGTACCATGACCAGGTTTGCTAGCTAGTCCGGATGTTTGATCTCTCTGATAAACCCGACTTCGAGTAGCTTGGGTAGCTCCTCCCCCATAGCCTGTCATTTGGGTTCGGAAAATCGCCGGAGCGTTTGCTTGACCGACTTGTATCTCTTCAGTATATTGAGACTATGTTCGGCTAGTGCGCATGGGGTTCCTAGAATATCCTAGGGGTTCCAGGCGAAGATGTCCCAGTTCTCGCGCAAGAACGCGCGTAATGCGGCATCGATCGTCGGGTCCAGCTGTGCCCCAATTGAAGCTGTTTTCTTGGGATCCCCCAGGTGGACTTGAAATTTGACTATTTCGTCAGCTGGCTTGAAAGAGGTGGATTTGGGCCCTTTATCAAGAATTACGTCGTCCCTATTGTCGGTGTCAAAACCGGCGGATCTCGGGTAGGGGGTCCCGAATTGTGCGTTTGAGGTTGATGGTAACAGGAGACAGGGAACACAATGTTTACCCAGGTTCGGGCCCTCTCGATGGAGATAAAACTCTACATCCTGCTAGATTAATATTGACGAGTATGGGGGTTACAAGAGTTGATCTACCACGAGATCGCAATGGCTAAAACCCTAGAAGTCTAGCCTATCTGATTATGATCGTCTCTACGGACTAAACCCTCCGGTTTATATAGACACCGGAGGGACCTAGGGTTGTACAAAGTCGGTTACATAGAAAGGAAATAGTACATCCAGCCGCCTAGCTTGCCATCCATGCAAAGGAGAGTCCTATCCGGACACGGGAGAAAGTCTTCTATCTTGTATCTTCATGGCCCAATAGTCTGGCCCATGTCCAACAAGCCGGACGCCCGAGGACCCCTTAGTCCAGTACTCCCTCAGTAGCCCCCGAACTAGACTTCAATGACGAGGTGTCCGGCGCGCAGATTGTCTTCGGCATTGCAAGGCGGGTTCCCCCTCCGATTACTTCAAAGTCCCTGACTTAAAGAGCAGTATTCGGCTTTTCCATTTAATGTCTCGGCCATCGGCTTCCATGCCTTCCTGACTTCAGCTTCCACGTGGCGAGCGAATACGAGAGGCCAGGATATTTTTGCACATACCACCCTAACAATACCAGAGAGGTGCCTATTTAAAGAGAATAGATCTCAAATCCATTCCACACCCTGCGAAAAAAAATCCTCAGAGCTCGCTAGGAGGAACCACTCGAACATGGCTAGCGCTCCCAGCTCTTCCTCTCGTCCCCACGGCTCTGAAAAAGGTGATTGGGAGAGATGTTCCATGTCTCACGGTCAGCTGATGAAGCTGCAAAAACAGGGCTTTCTCCTCCCCCCCCGCGGATCTAGTCCCTGTCCAAGCAGGATTGACGTCCTTCAACAGCGGGGTTCAGACAGAGAATTTCCCCAATCCGTCCAGGGAGGAACGAGTATGCTTCATTCCCTTCTTACTAAGAGGCATCAGATTTCCAATCCATCCCTTCCTCCGAGGACTTCTGGAGTATTATGGCCCCCAACTGCATAGTTTCACTCCCGCCTCCATCCTGCACATTGCGGGTTACGTCGCTCTATGTGAGCTATTCCTGGGCTGTGAGGCCCATTTTGAGTTATGGAGAAAATTGTTCTGTCTCGTCCCTCGTAATCAAGGGGGATCAATATTTGAAGTGGGAGGGGCCGAGGTATGGCGCATCACCGAGACCGGATACCTGTCCGGCACGCCGAAGAAGGCTTCCGAAGAGTGGCCTTCCGAATGGTTCTATGTTGACGACGTCGCTCTTCCTGACCCAGTCCAAATGGGTCTCCCTAAATTTTCAAGTGCTCCGTTGAAGAAACGCCACAGCTGGCGCCCTCGGAGCCTCGAGGAGGAGGATATCGCAGAAGTCAGCCAGTTGATGGGGAATATTAAGATGCTTGCCCAATCTGAATTATCAATAATCGAGGTAATGGCGATCTCCATAGTGCGGGGCTCCAACCACTCCAATACAAAGGGCTTCCCATGTGGCACTATAATGGGGGAAGATGACGCCTCATGCTGCGGTCGGAAGGGTCCGAAAACCCCCGCCGCTTTGGCCAAAATATTGGCCAAACTTTACAAAGGGGAGAAGGAGGAGTTCACTCGTCTCCAATGTCGAGATGGATTTTCCATGTATAATCCTCCTAGCTGGGTGAGCTGCAATCCCACCATTTTACTCCTCTCCCTGAATCATTTTTAATGGATAATAACCTATCCACTCGCAACAGGAATGGCGGAAGGCTACCGAGGGGATCCATAGCCCTGCCCCCAGCCGGAGGGTCACAACCGGGACCTTGACCCCGGATTTGAAGAAGATCCGGACATATTTGTGGAGCTCGAGAATGGAGTATTCTATCAGGCGAGCTACGATGGTACGGAAGTACCCATCATCGCCGATTATCCCGGCCTCCTCCCTGCTTCGCATGTAAGTAACTTAAGAGACACTTTCTTCGAAAGAGTTTCCTTATTATGCCTCACCCACCGCACTATTTCGTGTTCCAAAGGGGAGGCGCTCGATGTCACAACGTGCACCAGAAGCATCTCCGGGGAGAGCGGCGCCCACGCCGAGCACGTCTTCGAAGAGAAAGGCAAATGATAATACAGCAGAACCTTCATCAAAGAGGTAAGGCTTTCTTTTTGAAAATACATCTCCTGATCGCCACATCAAATCGTGATGCCATTCGCCGCATTCTATTAGGAAAAGTGTCCGCCAGACTATGTCCGGGGATTCTGCCGGTCGTGCCTCCACTAGTCAGGTTTCAGACCCTTCCCTAAGGATGGGGGCTGACATGGGAGCGACGCCGAACTGTCCTTCCGCAGAGGATTTGGATGATATGTCCGTCATGAACTCTGAAGTGGAGAGCGCCATGAATCATCATCGTCGGAGGGCCGCTCTCCGTGACCCCAACTTTTCAAAGGAGGCATTCGATGCTTTCAGCTTGGCCGATGCGTACATCCGAGCTTCTGAGGATGGGCTTGCCAGAGCCACGGACCAGCATCTAAAAGATATGAAGGTAAGTGTAGATTTAATAATCATACACCAGTAGCCCCCGAGACTTAAAGCAGGTGATACAACTGATTTAAGGATCATTGTATAATTAGGCACTTATGGAGACGAATAGCATGCTGTCTCAAGAGCTGGAAAAATGTCAGACTCAACTAACTGCGGCTACCACCGAATTGGAAAAATCCAAGGAGACACCACCTGGTAATGTTTCTCCCCAGCACAAAGAAGTATAATCATATGCCAGTTATATTAACACTGTTGTGTTTCTGCTGACAGAATCAGTAGAGCAACTAAGAGAGAAACTGAAGGATGCCCAGGCTGGTGAATAAGAGGCCAAAAGGCAACATGCGGCAGGCGAACATGTGCTGAGGCAGGTCAGGGATGAAAAGAACAAGCTGCAGGATTCCCATACCCAACTGGGCGAAGAACTAAAAGATGTTCGAGCCTAGCTAGCTGACGCCGTCAAGGTGAATAGGAGGCTACAAGGCGGCATATTCAGTACGCTTTTCAAACTTGCCTCCCTATAATTCGACGAGGGCCGGAACTGACAGATTTATGTCTGTAGGTATGCTGACTGGCCGTCCCGAGGAAGAAATGTCCGGATCTCAAGGGGACCTGCTACAAGAGCTGTCCCAGATGCACGAGCGAGTTCGGCAGGCAATGTGTAGTGTTGCCAAGGCTTTATGGCCATCCGCCTCTCCTCCAGGAGGTATGACGAGCTGTTCAAAGGGGCACGATGGCGTATTCGATTATGGAAGATATCAGCCTTCCAGGAAGGTGCACGAGAGGCCTGGGCCATGGTAAAAACACGGTATACCAAGCTTGATCCGAATCATATGGCCCGGGTCGGACCGCTAGGGTCATATGGGAATGAAATTCCTGTTAATTTGGTATATGACCAAGTAGAAGTAGCTGCCAAATATTCCCAACATGATTGTAAGCTAGACAGCCTATTAGACGGCATAGAGGAGGAAGTTTTTGAGTCCAAGTGACTATGTACTGTCCCTGATATATTTGTTCCTAGCTGGATTGTAAAACGATTGTCATGGCTGACCTTTCCGCTTCGACCTCTGGACCCGAAGGTGCAGAGTGTTTCCGAATACTCGAGCGGTAAAATAGACCGGGGTATGCATGGAAACCAGGCGTAGGGGTCATAGTTGCTTTAACAGACAAGTTGTATCCGGCTAGCTATGTTATATTACATTTTGATTGTAAGAAACATCTTCCAGAGAGAATAGTTCTGTTAAGGGTTACTTTCCCTGGGTGTGCATGCGTTAATATGCATGTCTAAACTGTGATTGAAAACATCGCAGTATAGGTAACATCTGGGGGTTCATAGTGGAAAAAAATGTAAAACATCTTTAGTCCGCCAACCGAATATTCCCTTAAGAACGCTAGCTTTCGGCTTCACCCAGTTTGAGGTACACGTCCGGATGACACGGCAGTAACAATCGCGGAGGTGCTCCCTTTATGCCCTAGCCGAACTAACGAGAACGTAGGGCATAAGCACAGGAGCCAGGCAACCCAACTTGGCCAAAAATTAAGTCATATCGATGCATATAATTGCGAAGAAAAGGTACATATGATGAAAAACACATATGTGATGAGCTTGATGCTCGAAAATAACAATAATAAGCTTCTGTGCAAGAAGCCCCCAGGTATAATGGACATACACATTTGAGAATGTGTACGTCATAGGTGTATGGTTTAGCCGCACGATTTTAAGGCTTATAAAAGAGGGCGAAAAGAGAGGATAAAAAATAATGTAAACAATAGGGAGGAGGAAACAAACAAAGGGTTTGGCGCTAGGCATAGAATCTTCGGAGTCTGGCCGCATTCCAGGGGTTTGGTTCTAGGCGGTTGTGTGATGCATCACGTAGGCGGTACACTCCTCCAGTGAGAACTTCGTCAATGATGAAGGGACCCTCCCACTTGGGCTTGAGTTTGTCCTACCGATCAAGCTCGACCTCTCTCTCTTCGTACATGCGCACTCGAGGTGAGTCATGAATAATGTCGCAGGGTAACACAGCCTCGGCGCCGTACACCATGAAGAAAGGTGTATATCCGGTAGTGCGATTGGGCGTGGTTCGCAGCCCCCAGAGTACGAAGTCGAGCTCCTCAACCCAGTGCTTGTCTGATTCTTTCAAAGACCGCACTAGTCTGGGTTTGATGCCGCTCATAATAAGACCATTGGCTCGTTCGACTTGACTGTTTGTTTGCGGATGATAGACGAAGGCGTAATCAAGCTTAATGCCTAGATTAGCACACCAGGCTTTCACCTCATCGGCTGTAAAATTAGAGCCGTTGTCGGTGATGATGCTATGTGGGACACCATAATGGTGCACAACACCGGATATAAAGTCTATCACTGGTCCGACTTCGGCCGTTTTGACTGGTTTGGCCTCTATCCACTTAGTGAACTTATCTACCATGACTAGCAGATATTTTTTTTATTATGGACGCCTCCTTTAAGGGGTCCAACCATGTCAAGCCCCCAGACTGCGAAAGGCCAAGTGATGGGGATTGTTTGTAGAGCAGTGGGTGGCATATGGCTTTGGTTGGCGAAAAGCTGGCATCCGACGCAACGTTGGACAAGGTTCTGTGCATCTGCTCGGGCCGTTGGCCAGTAGAAACCTATACGGAACGCCTTGCTTAAAAGGGCCTGAGCTGCGGCATGGTGACCACCGAGACCGGCATGAATTTCAGCCAAGAGCTACCGCCCCTCTTCCTCGGAGATACATCTTTGAAGTACTCCGGTAGCACTTTTCTTGTAGAGTTCTCCTTCGTGGACCTTATAGGCTTTCGAACGCCGAACAATGCAGCGAGCCTCATTCTGATCCTCGGGCAGCTCTTGCCTATTGAGGTAGGCTAAGAAGGGTTCGGTCCATGGGGCAATGACTGCCATGATAAGATGGGCCGATGGTGTTATTTTGGTGGCTGAGCCTCCGATGATATCGATATGTTCGGAATCTGGGGTTATGGTCGGATCCGAACTGACGTTGCTGCTCTCCCCTTGCCACACCACGGATGGTTTGAAAATCCTTTCCAAAAAGATGTATGGTGGGACAGGGTCGCGCTTGGCTCCGATGCGAGCAAGTACATCCTCCGCTTGATTACTTTCTCGAGCCACATGGTGAATGTCAGGACCCCGACTCAATGCCACATCAATCTAGCATGTAACACCTCATATCACTTTGCGGCCTCACGCACGGTATTCCCACGGGTGTCGCCTTACCTTTACCCGGTACCGTTTGCGCCTTTTGGCACACATATATGACAGTGTCGCTAGCATCTATATGATAAAGAGCCCGGGCTGACATGGCTAGTTGTAAACCCAAAGTGGCACAAACTTACAGGGACAGGCATCCATGACCCAGCATCGAACGTGTCGGTCATCAGCGAGTGAATCCAGGCTGTAGCACTGGGCTAGCAGGACTCCGGTGAACCGGGCTGTAGCGGGCTAACAGGACTCCGGTATTCATCGCGTGACATTTCCCCGAAGGGACAGACACAGGAACGAAGAAGGACACATGCCGGCCAGCCTAAGTGTTCCGGAGCAGTAGCAAGCTACCATGGCTCGGTGGAAACACTAGGAGACATTTCCCGGTAAGAGAGGCTACTAAAGATAAACAACTAGATGGTCAGATCCCACACATACCAAGCATTTCAATAACATACACACAATATGCTCGATATGTGCAAATACAACATGGCATCACAACATGACTCTACGACTCAAGTATTTATTCAATAGGCTCCGAGGAGCGAGATATTACAAACAGGGGTCTCATGACCCAACATTCAGAGCATACAAATCAAAGCACAAGCGGAAGCTATCATGTCTGAGTACAGACATCTATAAATGAAAAAGGCTGAGAAGCCTGACTATCTACCAGATCCTGCCGAGGCACAAGATCGTAGCTGAGGTAACAAGCTAAACGTCGAAGTCCACGCGGAACTACTAGCGAGACCGAAGTCTCTCTGCAAAAACATAAAATAGGCAAACGTGAGTACAAATGTACCCAGCAAGACTTACATCAGAACTAACTACATATGCATCATTATCAACAAAGGGATGGTGGAGTTTGACTGCACCAAGCCAGCTTTGACTCGGTGGCTATCCTGAACTACGACTGCAAGTAACTCTTTTGAGGTGGCGCACACGAGTCCACATATTCACCATATCAATACACCACTTATGGATCCGCTCCCGTCTCCCTACGAGAACGCCATCCATATCACTCACGCTTATCTTGCGTATTTTAGAGTATCCACTTTCACTTGTCTATGAACTGATATAAGCAACCCAGAAGTCCTTTTCCGCGGACACGGCTATTCGAATAGATGATGATAACCCTGCAGGGGTGTACTTCTTCACACACGCTCTCACCACTTACCGCCGTTTACACGACATGTACTCGGCAACCTTCAAGCGGAAGCCCAACGTGGGTGTCGGCCACGGCCTACCTAAACACTCGAGTCTCTAGTCCAGGTTTATCGCCTATTCGGGTTCCATCCATGAGGAGATCCGGCCGGAGTTTCGCTCACAGCCCCAAACGATGTGAACAGGGTTCCGTGACACCAAACGGGCGCCCGGTATACCCGGCCACGTGCCTACCGCATCACAGCCCACCCCTCCGGTCAGCGCTGCCCACGGCCTCCAGCATACTACAAACACCAGAAACTACTTGCAACTCCTGGACAGAGGACAAGGGTGATCAAGAAGCCGAGAGGGTCCATTGGTTTCGGGCCCAATGCGTGGTAGTAGCTGAATCATGGATCGCAAACACAGAACTCAGTTCCTGAGGACGGCTGCAATGAGACAACCCACCATGTACTCCTACATGGCCTCTCACCGCTACCTTTACCAAATCGTGTTCACACACTTAGCTCACACACCGTAGGACATGTTCACACACCTCTGATTCATCCCGGATGAATCAGACCTGACTCGACTCTAAGCAGTAGTAGGCATGACAAACAAGCATGAATGAGTAGGCACAACAGGGCTCAAACAACTCCTACTCATGCTAGTGGGTTTCATCTAATTACTGTGGCAATGACAGGTCATGCAAAGGATAAAGGGGTTCAGCTACCGCAGCAGGTAACAGATGAATCGTTGTTGTCCTAATGCAGTAAAAGAGAGCAGGAGCGAGAGAGTGGGATTGTATCGGAATGAACAAGGGGGTTTTGCTTGCCTGGCACTTCTGAAGATAACATTGAGTCTTCATCAGTGTCAACGATCACATCGTCGGTACAACGTCTACCGAGGGGGGGAACAACACCGGCAAACACAGAAGAAACACGATCAATGCAATGCACAATATGATGCATGCTATGACATGGCAATATGAATGTGTTTTGGGCTAGTGCATCTAGCTATGATTTAAATGAAGTTGGTTTGAATACATGATTCAATTTCCAACTCCATATATGATTATTTAAATGCCCTTTATTTGTTTTGTCCAAAACAGAGGACAAACATTGTTCAAACATGCATGAAAATGGTACAGATGGATTCCTTGAATTTTTCTGATAATTTTTCATATATAAATTATTTAATTTGGAGTTACGGTTAATTTTCTATGATTTATTGAAGTTTAGGGCATTTTCTGAAATTCCTGAATAATAATAAATCCAGAAATGAATTATGGCGTCAGCACCACGTCACTGTGACGTCAGCAGAGTCAACTGGGCTGGCTCGGGTCAAACCTGACGTGTGGGGGCCACACGTCAGTGACACAGGACCTAATCCCGGTCAAACCCAGCGCTGACTGGGGTTTTACCAGGGGTGGGGCCCACAGTCAGTGGCCTAGGGGGTTGGTTAGTGCGTCATTAGTGGCTAATGACAGTGCCATGTCACTGGCCACCGGAGTTCGGCCGGCGGCGACCCGAAACGCGGCGGATGTTCACCGGGGTTGCGCTACGGGCGGCGGCTGGACGCGCGAAGGCCACCAGAAGGTAGCCCGTACACGGCCGCACCTAGCTGGCTGCACGAGGGGCCGCGGGGTGGCCGTAGACGACGGCGGCGAGCACTTCCGCGGTGGCCAGAGTTCGGGCGCGAACGGTGGCGAAGCTACGACGCACTAGAGGAGTAAACGAGGAGGGCTACGTGCTCCTGGGGGTTCACCGAGCACGGTGACGTGCTTAGGCGCGGGCTGCGGTGGCCCTGGCCACGGCGGTGCCATGGCCGGCGGCGATGGGGTTTCGGTCTTGGTGGATAACCTAGCTACGGCGCGCGAACGACGAAACAGAGAGGGGGAAACGGACGGAGAGCTCACGTAGACCCTGTAGAGGTGGACGGCGAGCTTGAGGGAGGCCGGACGGGGACGAATTTGACGGCGGCGATCCGCGGTGGCCGAGGAGGGGAACGGCGAAGCTGGCCCCATCCAGGGCTTCCGGCGCCTTCCGTCTTGGTGAGGAGGAAGAGGGAGGACCGGCGGAGCTTTGGGAGGCGTCGGGGAGGCGAGGCGGTGGTTGTGGCCGCGGCGAACGGCGTCGGTGGCGACGGGTCCGTTCGGGCGAGTGAGGGAGAGAGGAAGCAGAGGAGGGGGGGAGAGTTCGGGAGAGTGAGGGAGTTCCAGGGGGGTGGCGTGGCACGCATGGAGGCGTCCGGGGTGTCGAGGTGGAGCGGCAAGCAGGAGGTGGCCGGGGCGTGCGCCGGCGTGCGTCGGCCACGCGCCTGTGCCTACTGGCGCGAGGAGGAAGGCGACAGGGGGGGAAGTGGAGATGGGCTGGGCCGTGCTGCTGGGCCAGGTGGGCTACCAGGTGAGCGCCAGGTAGTCCTTCTCTCTCTTTCTATTTCTGTTTTTATTTATCTATTTTGTTCTGTGTTGTTTTAGTTTAGTAAAATACTAAACCATTTTATAAAATCCTGAAAATAGTTATGTGGCTAGAGTTAAAATATACCAAACCACATAAAATGTTCCAGTAATTATTGGACATATATTATTTATATATCAAATATATATCCAATGCAAATAGCTATTTATTTCATTCAAAGGCCCAAAATAATTAACTCTGAGATACCAAAAATATTGTTTTGAGTTTTACCTCTTTGCAATATTTTCAGAGACTAAGAGGAACATTTTCTTGGACTTCTTTGAGGAGATTTTAATGTTGATCATTTTTAGAAGGTTTATGAGGCTTTGAAAATTCCTCAATTCAAATTTCATTTGAATTAAAACATGATGCTCACATGAGGTCTAGCCTAGTGCATAACAGGACCACGGATGTGACAGTGAAACTCGAGCCCCTCAAACCGAGCCGACATTTTGAGAACGACGTTACGATAAGCTGCCATCTTCGGATCCTTGGCATCGAAATCTCCATTTATTTGAGATATCGTGAGGTTCGAGTCCCCGCGCACTTCCAAGCATTGTATGCCCATGGAGACAGCCATTCCAAGACCATGCAATAAGGCCTCGTATTCGGCTGCATTGTTCGAGTCTGTGTATAATATTTGGAGTACGTACTGAACTGTATATCCAGTGGGGGATGTTAAGACAACGCCCTCCCCTAAGCCTGCCAACATTTTGGAACCATTGAAGTGCATGACCCAGTTGGAATATGTGTCGTACTCTTTAGGGAGTTCGGCTTCTGTTCGTTCGGCGACGAAGTCTGCCAGTACTTGGGATTTGATGGCCCGGCGTGGCTTATATGTTATATCGAATGGAAGGATCTCAATTGCCCACTTGGCAATCCGTCCCGTGGCGTCGCGATTGTTTATTATGTCGTTCAGTGGAACTTCGAAAGCCACTATGACCGAGCACTCTTGGAAATAGTGTCGTAGCTTCCGAGATGCCATGAAGACTGCGTATGCTATCTTTTGATAATGAGGGTACTGGGATTTGCATGGAGTTAGGACAGTGGATACGTAGTATACCGGCTTCTGGAGCGGGAATTTGTGTCCGTCCTCCTCTCGTTCGATGACGAGTACTACGCTCACCACCTGGTGTGTTGCAGATATATATAATAACATTGGTTCGCTGACGCTTGGTGCGACTAGGATTGGGTTGCTTGCTAAAAGAGCCTTTGTTTCTTCCAATCCGGGCGTTGCTGCATCTGTCCACTCGAAGTGATCGGTGCGTCGGAGAAGTCGATAAAGTGGCAATGCTTTTTCTCCTAATCTGGAGATAAAGCGACTTAAAGCTGCCACACATCCAGCTAGTTTTTGGACCTGTTTAAGGTCTGTTGGTGTAGCCAATTGTGATAAAGCTAAGATTTTGGCCGGATTTGCCTCGATTCCTCTACTGGAAACAATGAAGCCTAGTAGTTTTCTAGAGGGGACATCGAAAACACATTTTTCCAGATTGAGCTTAATGTCATATGTCCGGAGATTGTCGAATGTGAGACGTAAGTCATCTATTAATGACTCGACGCGCTTAGTCTTGATGACGACGTCGTCCACATATGCTTCAACTATCTTGCCGATTTGTTTCTCCAGACATGTTTGAATCATGCGTTGGTAGGTGGCGCCGGCGTTTTTGATCCCAAAGGGCATAGTGTTGAAGCAAAAATGCCCGTATGGGGTAATAAATGCCGTTGCGGCTTGGTCGGATTCCTTCATTTTAATTTGATGGTATCCAAAATACGCGTCGAGGAAACACAGTGAGTCGTGTCCTGCAGTGGCATCAATAATTTGATCGATGCAGGGGAGGGGGAATGGATCCTTAGGGTGAGCTTTGTTGAGGTCTTTGAAATCGACGCACAAGCGCCAGGATTTATCCTTCTTTGGCACCATCACCAGGTTTGCTAGCCAGTCCGGATGTTTTATTTCTCTGATGAATCCGGCCTCAATTAGCTTGGCTAGCTCCTCCCCCATAGCTTGTCGTTTGGGTTTGGAAAAGCGCCGCAGTGTTTGCTTAATTGGCTTGTATCCCTTCAATATATTGAGGCTGTGCTCAGCCAACCTGCGTGGGAGTCCTGGCATATCAGAAGGGTGCCAGGCGAATATGTCCCAGTTCTCGCGTAGGAACGCTCCTAGTGCGGCGTCCACCATTGGGTCCAGCTGTGCACCGATGGAGGCTGTTTTCTTTGGGCCCGTCGGGTGGACTTGAAATTTGACTATTTCATCTGCTGGTTTGAAGGAGGTGGATTTAGAGCGCTTGTCGAGGATTACATCGTCCCTATCCACCGTTGAGCGCAGCGCGGTTAACTCTTCGGCCGCAAGGGCCTCAGAGAGTGCCTCGAGGGCCAAGGAGGCTGTTTTGTTTTCGGCGCGGAGGGCTATATCCGGATCACTAGCAAGAGTGATAATACCGTTGGGCCCGGGCATTTTGAGCTTCATATACCCGTAACGAGGTATGGCTTGAAAGCGTGTGAATGCATCTCGCCCCAACAGGGCGTGGTATCCACTGTTGAAAGGGCCACTTGGAAGGTTATCTCTTCGGACCAATAGTTCTCGGCGTGCCGAATACCATGTCAAGTGTGATTTTTCCCGCGCATCGTGCCTCCCGACTAGGAATAATTCCTCAGAAGGTCGTGCTACTTTGCTCGATACGACTCCTATCTATTTCCATTTTACTGAGTGTATCCTCGTAGATGAGGTTTAACCCACTGCCACCGTCCATGAGCACTTTGATGAGTCGAAAGCCGTCCACAATTGGATTGAGGACCAAGGCGGCTGCTGCCCGAACTGACCTGGTTTTTGGTTCATCACTGGCATTGAAAGATATGGCCATGTCATTCCAAGGATTTATTGTTGCGACTTGACAAACTTTGGCGAAGTCGCAGAGTGCCATTTTGCGCCGATTGTTTGAAGCGAAAGTCTTGAAGACTATCAATACTCTGCAGTCGTTGTGTTCCAGGGGGAGTTGTTTTGAGGTATTTTTGTTGAGGATATCCTCGCCACTCTTGGCCACTTGCCGGAGTATCCAACATGCTCTATGGCTGTGGGTAGGTATGGTATTCGGTGTTGTGTGTATTTTGCACGGCCTATCGAGCCATCCCTCCAGAACGGTTCAGCGCCCCGTAATGGGTTTGGATTTATTTACTGCTGCGTCGAGCGCCCCGTGAGGGTGCATCCTTTTTGTTCGGACGAAAGGTTGAGTGGGGTTCCCAACGAGCTGCCTGAGTTTTCCAGGCGCTTTCCATTGCGCAGTACTTCTGTACTATGGTTGCCAAATCAGTGAAGTGTAATACATGACGGCGGTTGATAGCGTTGAGGATTCCTTCGTCCGTACAATTACTGTGGAATATTGAGATCGCGTCTTCGCCGCGGCAATCTTTGATCTTGTTCTTGACAAGGAGGAATCTGGCCCAAAAGTGATGGACTGTTTCCTCATACTGCTGCCGTAGGTATGTGATAACCCACAAGTATAGGGGATCGCAACAGTTTTCAAGGGTAGAGTATTCAACCCAATTTATTGATTCAGCACAAGGGGAGCCAAAGAATATTCTCAAGTATTAGTAGCTGAGTTGTCAATTCAACCACACCTAGAAACTTAATATCTGCAGCAAAGTGTTTAGTAGCAAAGTAATATGATAGTAGTGGTAACGGTGGTAAAAGGTAATAGTAGCAAAAGTAATATTTTTGGTGTTTTGTAGTGATGATAACAATATCAACGGAAAAGTAAATAAGCAAAGAACAATATATGGAAAGCTCGTAGGCATTGGATCAGTGATGGAGAATTATGCTGGATGCGGTTCATCATGTAACAGCCATAACATAGGGTGACAAAGAACTAGCTCCAATTCATCAATGTAATGTAGGCATGTATTCCGGATATAGTCATACATGCTTATGGAAAAGAACTTGCATGGCATCTTTTGTCCTACCCTCCCGTGGTAGTGGGGTCCTAGCGAAAACTAAGGGATATTAAGGCCTCCTTTTAATAGAGTATCGGACCAAAGCATTAACACATAGTGAATACATGAACTCCTCAAACTACGGTCATCACCAGGAGTGGTCCCAATTATTATCACTTCGGGGTTGCCGGATCATAACACATAGTAGGTGACTATAGACTTGCAAGATAGGATCAAGAACACTCATATATTGATGAAAATACAATAGGTTCAGATCTGAAATCATGGCACTAGGGCCCTAGTGACAAGCATTAAGCATAGCAAAGTCATAGCAACATCAATCTCAGAACATAGTGGATACTAGGGATCAAACCCTAACAAAACTAACTCGATTACATGATAAATATCATCCAACCCATCACCGTCCAGCAAGCCTACGATGGAATTACTCACGCACGGCTGTGAGCATCATGAAATTCGTCATGGAGGATGGTTGATGATGACGATGGTGACGGATTCCCCTCTCCGGAGCCTCGAACAGACTCCAGATCAGCCCTCTCGAGAGAGTTTAGGGCTTGGCGGCGGCTCCGTATAATAAAATATGATGAATCCTTCTCCTTGGTTTTTTCTCCCTGAAAGTGAATATATGGAGTCACGGTTGAGGCGGTGGAGCGTCAGGGGGCCCACGAGGCAGGGTGGCGCGCCCAGGGGGTAGGGCGCCCACACCCTCATGGACAGGTGGAGCCCCCCCTAACGTGGATCTTCCTTCCAGTATTTTTTATATATTCCAAAATAATTCTCCATTGATTTTTAGGTCATTCCGAGAACTTCTATTTCTGCACAAAAATAACACCATGGCAATTCTGCTGAAAACAGCGTCAATCCGGATTAGTTGCATTCAAATTATGCAAGTTAGAGTCCAAAACAAGGGCAAGAGTGTTTGGAAAAGTAGATACGACGGAGACATATCAGTATGTGAGATCACGTAAATCTGGGTGGGTGGGTGGATTTAAATCCGAACCCTGACCCAATTTGGGATCCGGAGTTTGAGAATATTCCAAGCTTAATAGCTCGGGCTCCGGGAGATCGACCGATTTTTCTGGTCTACCGCCTGATTCCAAGTTCGGAGGATAAGGCATGTCATTCCGTGGACAGGTATCCGTCTCTTGGAGCTCGGAGATCCGAACATAGTTCGTCCTCAGTATAGAGGGAGAGTTGTTGTTTTGCTCCTCCACTACCGCTATCTGATGGGTCATCGATGGAGATTTGATTTCTCTCTGATCGGGTTTAAGCCCAATCCGACCGTAGTTTGTAGCGACCCCCAAGGCGGCAATGCGATCCAGGAGTCCGTTCAAGGACGATAATTCCATTGGATCCATCTGTTTGGAGTATTCGGAGTCAATTCGGAGGCGATTTTCAATGACCCGAGAAGTCATTGTCGGCTCACCGGCCGAACGGGCGGTCATGATAAAGCCACCCAACCGGAGGGTTTGGCCTGAGGCCAATGTTCCATCGGCGGTGATGTTGTCCTTGATCACAAGGCGATTCATGAACCCTGACTTTGGCATCACAGTGGAACTCTCAATGAAAGCACTAATGTCGGTTGTCAAAACTGGCGGATCTCAGGTAGGGGGTCCCGAACTGTGCGTGTGAGGTTGATGGTAACAGGAGACAAGGAACACAATGTTTTCCCAGGTTCGGGCCCTCTCGATGGAGGTAAAACCCTACGTCCTGCTAGATTAATATTGATGAGTATGGGGGTTACAAGAGTTGATCTACCACGAGATCTTAATGGCTAAAACACTAGAAGTCTAGCCTATCTGATTATGATCATCTCTACGGACTAAACCCTCCGGTTTATATAGACACCGGAGGGAACTAGGGTTGTACAAAGTCGGTTACATAGAAAGGAAATAGTACATCCGGCCACCTAGCTTGCCATCCATGCAAAGGAGAGTCCTATCCGGACACGGGAGAAAGTCTTCTATCTTGTATCTTCATGGCCTAATAGTCCGGCCCATGTCCAATAGGCCAGACGCCCGAGGACCCCTTAGTCCAAGACTCCCTCACCTATCCACTGTGGAATGCAGTGCGGTGAGTTCCTCGGCCGCTAGGGCTTCGGACAATGTCTCAAGGGCCAGGGATGCGGTTTTATTTTCGGCGCGGAGTGCTATGTCTGGATCATTGGAGATAGTGATAACACCGTTGGGCCCGGGCATTTTGTGCTTCATATATCCGTAATGAGGTATAGCTTGAAAGCGTGTGAATGCATCTCGCCCTAACAGGGCATGATATCCGTTGTTAAAAGGAGCCAGCTGGAAGATTATCCCTTCAGACCTATAGTTTTCTGGTGTGCCAAATACCACATCCAGTTTAATTTCCCCCGAGCATTTTGCTTCCCTGCTGGGAATGATTCCCCTAAAGAATGTATTGCTTTGCTCAATGCGACTCCCGTCCATTTGCATTTTATTGAGCGTGTCCTCGTATATGAGGTTCAATACGCTACCACCGTCCATTAGCACCTTAGTGAGCCGAAAGCCGTCCACAATTGGGTTTAGGACCAGAGCGGCTGGTGCTCGGACTGAGCGGGATCTTGGTTCATCATCGCCATTGAAAGTAACTGTTGTATCGTTCCAAGGGTTTATTTCTGCTATGTGGCAGACTTCGGCAAGGTCGTGAAGCGCCCATTTGCGCCGATTATTTGATGAGAAGGTCTCAAAGACTGTGAGTACATCGGGATCGTTGCGCTCCGAAGAGTACTTTTCTAGGGTAGTGTTGGTGAGAATACCCTCGCCGCTCTTGGCCACCTGCTAGAGTATCCAACATGCCCATAGGTTGTGCGTTGGTTCGGTATTCGGCCTCATGTGTATTTGACAGGGCCTATCGAGCCATCCTTCAAAGACTGATCTATGTCTCGTAAAGGGCTTGATTTTCTTGTCCACGGGATGATGATCGGGTGCCCCGCGAGGGTGCATCCTTTTTGCCCGCCTGGGAGATGGCATAAAGGTCTGCGGTTCCCAGCGGGCTGTCTGAGATTTCCAAGCGCTTTCCATTCCACAGTACTTCTGTACTATGTGTGCCAAATCTGCGAAGTGCAGAATGTGACGGCGACTAAGGGCATTAAGGATCCCCTCATCCGTACAATTGTTGCGAAATACTGAAATTGCATCGTTGTCATGGCAGTCCTTTATCTTGTTTTTAACAAGGAGGAATCTAGCCCAAAAATGATGGACTGTCTCTTGAGGTTGTTGCTGCACGTATATTAGGTCGCATATGTCTGCAGGACCGGAGTTGCTTGGAGAATATTGCTTGTGGTGGGTGGGGGAGTCCTGGATTAAGGGGTCCTCGGGCGTCCGGCCTGTTATCCATGGGCCGGACTGATGGGCTGTGAAGATACAAAGACCGAAGACTACACCCGTGTCCAGATAAGACTCTCCTTGGCATGGAAGGCAAGCTTGGCAAACAACTATGAAGATTCCATCTTATGTAACCACTCTATGTAACCCTAGATCCCCCCGGTGTCTATATAAACCGGAGGGTGTAGTCCGGAAAGGGTATACTCAATACCTTAGTCATACAGGCTAGACTTCTAGGGTTTAGACATTACGATCTCGTGGTAGATCAACTCTTGTAATACTCATATTCATCAATATCAACCAAGCAGGAAGTAGGGTATTACCTACATAGAGAGGGCCCGAACCTGGGTAAACGTCGTGTCCCCTGTCTCCTGTTACCATCAACCTTAGAGGCACAGTTCGGGACCCCCTACCCGAGATCCACCGGTTTTGACACCGACATTGGTGCTTTCATTGAGAGTTCCACTGTGCCGTCATCGCAGTGGTTGATGGATCGACTTATTGTCAAGGAAAATATCACCTCAGGAGGAGCTCTGGCCTCGGGCCATACCCTCCGGCTGGGCAGTTTTACCATGATCGCCCGCTCGGCCTCTAAGCCGATGAGGATGACCTCCCGAGTCATCTAAAAACATATCTGCGTTGATTCTGGATACGCCAAATGGATGGATCCGACGGAGTTATCATCGTTGAACGAACTCTTAGATCGCATCGCCGCCTTGGGAGTCACTACAGACTACGATCGGATTGGGCTTAAACCCGACTAGAGAGGGATTAATTCTCCACCTATCACCCACCAGATAGTAGTAGTCGAGGAGCAAGATAACCCTTCCTCTATACTGAGGACGAATTACGTTTGGATCTCCGACCTCGAGAAGCCGGACACCTACCGGCAGAAAGACACGCCTCATCCTCCGAACTTAGAGTCGGACGGCGGGCTTCAAAAATCAAAAGATACTCCGGAGCCCGGACTGTTCAGTCCGGAAAAACCTCAGACTCCGGATCATCGATGGGGTCAGGGTTTAGATCCAACTCCACCCACCCACCCAGACATAAGCACTCTCACGAGCATCCAACAGCATCCCCAGGAAACGGTCCACCACTTTTGGGCCAGATTCCTCCTTGTCAAAGACAAGGCCAAAGATTGCCGCGACGAGGACGCAATATCAGCATTCCGCAACAATTGCATGAGCGAAGGACTCCTCAACGCCATTAATCGCCGCCGCATACTACTCTTCGCTGACTTGGCAACTATTGTACAGAAGTACAACGCAATGGAGAGTGCCTGGAGAGATAAAACAGTCTGGGGGCTATCGGTCCCAACTCAACCACCGGTCCAGGCAAAATGGACGCACCCCTGTAACGTGCCCAGACCAATAGCCAAAAAATGCAAACCCATTACGCGGCGCGGAACCGTTCTGGAGGGAGGGCTTGCTAGCCCATGCAAAATACACACCACACCGGATACCATACCAACCCACAGCCTTAGAGCATGTTGGATACTCCGGCAGGTTACCAAAAACGGCGAGGACATCCTCACCAAAGACACCCCAGAGCAACACCCTCCAGAAGACGACAAACCCAGAGTCCTGACAGTCTTTGAGACATTCACTTCAAACAATAGGAGGAAAAGAGCACTCCGTGAACTCACCGAAGTCTGCCAAATCGCAACAATAAACCCTTGGAACGACACAATGATAACCTTTAACGCTAGCATAGGACAGTCCGAACACCAGCCACCTTGGTCCTCAACCCAATTGTGGATGGCTTTCGGCTTACCAAGGTTCTCATGGACGGCGGCAGCGGACTGAACCTCATCTATGAGGATACAATACGAAAATGGAAATGGACAGGAGCTGCATCGAGCAAAGCGGCACGACCTTCCGAGGAATCATTCCCAGTCGGGAGGCACAGTGTGTGGGAAAAATCACGCTCGACGTGGTATTCGGCACGCCGGAGAACTATCGGTCCGAAGAGATAACCTTCCAGGTGGCCCCCTTCAACAGCGGATATCATGCCCTCTTAGGGCGAGATGCATTTACGCGCTTTCAAGCAATACCCCATTACGGGTACATGGAGCTTAAGATGCCCGGGCCCAACGGTATAATCACTCTAGTTAGTGATCCGGACATAGCACTCCGCGCCGAGAATAAAACCACGTCCCTAGCCCCTGAGGCATTATCTGAAGCCCTCGCGGCGGAAGAGTTAACCATGTTGCACTCCACGGTGGACAAAGATGGTGTGGTCCTAGACAAACGACCCAAATCCACCTCATTCAAACCAGCAGAAGAAATAGTCAAATTCCAAGTCCATCCAACGGATCCCAAGAAGACATCATCCATCGGAGCATAACTAGACCCGACGGTTGACGCCGCTCTACGAGAGTTCCTGCGCGAGAATTGGGACATATTCGCCTGGCACCCTTCCGATATGCCAGGAATCCCACGCGAGTTGGCCGAACACAGCCTCAATATATTGAAGGGACACAAGCCGGTCAAGCAAACACTGCGGTGCTTTTCCGAACCCAAACGCCAAGCTTTGGGGGAAGAGCTAGCCAAGTTAATCGAGGCCGGATTCATTTGAGAAATAAAATATCCAGACTGGCTAGCAAATTTGGTGATGGTACCAAAGAAGGACTAATCCTGGCGCCTGTGCGTCGATTTCAAAGACCTCAACAAGGCATGCCCCAAGGATCCCTCCCCCTCCCCTGCATTGATCAAATCATTGACGCCACCGCAGGACACGACTCACTATGTTTTCTTGACGCATATTCCGGATACCATCAAATCAAAATGAAGGAATCCAACCAAGCGACAACAGCATTCATCACCCCATATGGGCCATTCTGCTTCAACACCATGCCCTTCGCGCTCAAGAACGCTGGCGCCACATACCGACGCATGATTCAAACATGCCTGGAGAAACAGATCAGAAAAACAATTGAAGCTTATGTGGACGACATCGTCATCAAAACTAGGCACGCTGAAACACTAATAGATGATTTACGTCTCACATTCGACAACCTCCGCGTGTATGACATTAATCTCAATCCGAAAATGTGTTTTCGGCGTCCCTGCTCGAAAACTGCTGGGCTTCATCGTTTCCAATAGAGGAATTGAAGCAAACCCAGCCAAAATCCGAGCTTTGTCACAATTGGCTAAGCCAACATACCTTAAACAAGTTCAAAAGCTCGCGGGTTGCATAGTAGCTCTAAGCCGCTTTATCTCTAGATTGGGAGAAAAGGCACTGCCACTCTATCGCCTTCTACA
Organism: Triticum dicoccoides; assembly: GCF_002162155.2. Classification (NCBI taxonomy): domain Eukaryota; kingdom Viridiplantae; phylum Streptophyta; class Magnoliopsida; order Poales; family Poaceae; genus Triticum; species Triticum dicoccoides. The sequence continues at coordinate 474,475,965 of NC_041382.1, read as the reverse complement.
GCGAACCGACCACTTCGAGTGGACGGACGCGGCAACAACCGGACTGGAGGAAATAAAAGCCCTTCTTGCAAGCTATCCAATCCTGGCCGCACCAAACACTGGCGAACCGATGTTATTATACATATCGGCAACACATCAGGTGGTGAGCGCCGTACTCGTCGTTGAACGGGAACAGGGCGGGCATAAATTACCGCTTTAGAAGCCAGTATACTACGTATCTACTGTCCTTACACCATGCAAATCCCGGTACCCTCATTATCAAAAGATAGCATACGCGGTCTTCATGGCACAATGAAAGCTCCATCACTACTTTGAGGAGTGTTCGATCACGATGGCCTCCGAAGTACCACTCAATGACATTATAAACAACTGTGATGCTACGGGCCGGATTGCCAAATGGGCCATCGGGCTCCTCCCATTTGACATTACATATAAACCACGTCGAGCTATCAAATCCCAAGTACTGGCTGACTTCGTCGCCGAATGGACAGAGGCCGAATTCCCTAAAGAGTACGGCACATACTCCAATTGGGTCATGTATTTCGACGGCTCCAAAATGCTGGCAAGGTTAGGAGCGGGCATCATTTTAACGTCCCCTACTGAAGACGTCGTTCAGTACGTCCTCCAAATACTATACACAGACTCCAATAACGCAGCCAAATATGAGGCCTTATTACATGGTCTCCGGATGGCTGTCTCCATGGGCATACAACGCCTAGAGGTGCGTGGGGACTCAAACCTGGCAATATCTCAAATAAATGGAGACTTCGATGCCAAAGATCCAAAGATGGCAGTGTATCGTAACGCAGTCATAAAAATGTCGGCCTGGTTCGAGGGGCTCGAGTTCCATCATGTGGCTCGAGAAAGTAATCAAGCGGCGGATGTTCTTGCTCGTATCGGTGCTAAGTGTGACCCCGTCCCACCTAATATCTTCCTGGAAAGGCTTTTTAAGCCATCCGTGGTGTGTCAGGGGAAAACGACAATACTAGTTCGGATCCAAACATAACCCAAGATCCCGGAAACACCGACGTCGTTGGGGGCCCAGCCACCGAAATAACACCGTCGGTGCATCTTATCATGGCAGTCATTGCCCCATGGACCAAACCCTTACTAGCCTACCTTAACAGGAAGGAACTTCCTGAGGGCCAGAATGAGGCCCGCTGCATTGTCCGGCGTTCAAAGGCCTACAAGGTTCATGATGGAGAGCTCTATAAGAAAAGCGCTACCGGAGTCCTTCAACGATGTATATCCGCGGAAGAGGGGCAGCAGCTCTAGGCTGAAATCCATGCCGGACTCGGCGGTCACCATGCCATAGCTCGGGCCCTTGTTAGCAAGGCCTTTCGTACAGGGTTTTATTGGCCGACGGCCCAATCAGATGCACATGACCTTGTCCAACATTGCATCGGATGCCAACTCTTTGCCAACCAAAGCCATATGCCCCCACTACCTTACAAATAATCCCCATCACTTGGCCTTTTACGGTCTGGGGGCTTGATATGGTCGGACACCTTAAAGGAGGAAGTCATAAGAGAAAGTATCTGCTAGTCATCATGGATAAATTGACTAAGTGGATAGAGGCCAAACCAGTCAAAACGGTCGAAGCGGGGCTAGTAATAGATTTCATATCCAGCGTGGTACACCGTTACGGTGTCCCGCACAGTATAATCACCGATAATGGCTCCAACTTTACAGCCGATGAGGTGAAAACCTGGTCCGCTAATCTAGGCATTAAGCTCGATTACGCCTCTGTCTATCACCGGCAGACAAACGACCAAGTCGAACGGGCTAATGGTCTCATTATGAGCTGCATCAAACCCAGACTAGTGCGGTCTTTGAAGGAATCGAACAAGCACTGGGTGGAGGAACTTGAATCCATACTCTGGGGGCTGCGGACCACACCCAACCGCACTACCAGATATACACCCTTCTTCATGGTGTACGGTGCGGAAGCAGTGTTACACTGCGATATTATTCATGACTCACCTCGAGTGCATATGTATGAAGAGAGAGAAGCCGAGCTAGATCGGTAGGACAGCTTAGATACCTTGGAGGAGGAGCGCGACGTCGCAAAAGCCCGTTCCACATATTATCAACAGCAGGCTCACAGGTACCGAAGGAGAGAAGTGCGGGCCAAGACTTATAACGTTGGTGAACTCGTTCTACGCTTGCCGGAGAAGAAAAAGGACAAACTCAAGCCCAAGTGGGAGGGTCCCTTCATCATTGACGAAGTTCTCACCGGAGGAGCGTACCGCCTACGTGATGCGTCAGACAATCACCTGGAGCCGAACCCCTGGAACGCGACCAGACTACGACAATTTTATGCCTAGCACCGAACTCTTTGTTCGTTTCCTCCCTCCTGTTATTACATTTATTTTTTCTTCCCTCTCTTTTTGACTTTTAGCTTTTTTCGTTTTTTCTTTAGCCTTACAGCTTTCGTATGGCTGGACCATCCCTACCTGATGCGTACATCTCTAAATATGTACGTTCATTATACATGGGGGCTTCTCGTATAGAAGCTTGCGACTATTCTTCGAGCACCAAGCTCAACACATATGCGTTTTTTTCCGTATGTACCTTTTCTTCGCCATTATATGCATCGATATGGCTTAAGTTTTGGCCAAGCTGGGTTGCCTCACTCCTGTGCTTATGCCCTATGTTCCCATTAGTTCGGCTAGGGCATAAAGGGAGCACCTCTGGGATTGTTACTGCCGGGTCATCCGGATGTGTACCTCAGACTGGGTGAAGCCGAAAGCTAGCGTTCCTAAGGGAATATTCGGTCAGCGAATTAAATGTGTTTCCACATTCACTCCATTGTGAACCCTAGATGTTACTTACTCTAACAGTTTTTCAATCACAGTTTGGACATGCACGTTAAATGCATGCGCACCCAGGGAAAGGAACCCTTAACGGAACTATTCTCTCTGGAAGATTTTTCTTACATAATGTAAGATAACATAACTAGCCGGATATACATTGTCTGTTCAAGCAATTATGACCCCTACGTCTGGTTTCCACGCATACCCCGGTATATTCTGCTGCTAGGGTATTCAGAAATACTCCACACCTTCGGGTCCAGAGGTTGAAGCGAGAAGGTCGGCGATGACAATTGTCTCTATTATCCAGCTAGAAGGAAAGTACATAGTCACTCACGACTCAAACACTTCCTCCTCTATACCGTCTAAAAGGCGGTCTAATTTACAATCCTGTTGGGAATATTTGGCGGCCACCTCTACTTGGTCATGTACTAAACTAACGGGAATTTCTTCCCCATTCGGCCCTAGCGGTCCGACATGAGCCATGTGATTAGGATCCAGCTTGGTATATTGCGTCTTCACCATGGCCCAGGCCTCTCGCGCACCCTCTCGGCAGGCCGATATCTTCCACAGTCGGATACGCCGCCGTGCTCCCTTGAACAACTCTACCAGCATCTCCATACTTCCTGGAGGGGAGTCGGATGGCCATAAGGCCTTGGCTACACTCCGCATCGCCTGCCTAGCTTGCTCGTGCAACTGCGACAACCCTTGCAGAAGATCACTTGATGATCCGCACACCTCCTCTTCGTGGCGGTTTGTCAATATACTGCAATTACAGCTATATCAGCTACTGTTACCTCCAAACTGTTATAAGATAAAAGCGGCCACGTACTGAATATGCCGCCTCGCAGCTTCTTGTTCTCCTTTAGAGTCTGCTAGCTGTGCTCGCACATCTTTTAGTTCTTCACCTAGTTTGGTGTTCGAATCCTGGAGTTTCTTTTTCTCTTGAATGACTTCTGACAATACACGCTCGCCCACTGCTAGTAGCTTTTTGGCTTCGCGTTCTTTGCTTCGAGCGGCGTCCAGCTGCTCTTGTAATTGGTCTAACAACCCAACACAAAGATAAGCACCCAGATTCACACTATCAGTGTATCATTATGAATTCTCGATAGAGGGAAATATTACCGGGAGATGCCTTGTATTTCTCCAGTTCGGCATTGGCATTAAGCAGCCAGCGCTGACACTTTTCTAGTTCCATAAGCACCTGGTCGTACATTGATCCTTAAATTAGTTGTTTCAACTCCTTTAAGTCTCGGGGGCTACTGCCATATGGTTATCATAGTCAGACAAAACAAATTTACCTGCACATCTTTCAAATGCTGCCTTGTGGCCCTGTTAAGCCCATCTTGAGCAGCTCGGATGTATGCATCGGCCGAGCTGAAGGCGTTAAATGACTCTTCTGAAAAACCAGGGTCTTGTAAAATGGCCCGGTGGCGACGATGATTCATGGCACTCTCCACTTCCAAGTTGGTGACGGATACATCATCCGAGTCCTCAGCTGGAGGACAGTCCGGCGTCGCCCCCGCATCAGCCCCCGTCTTCACGACAGGATTTGAATCCTGGCTGCAGGAAGTACGACCACTCGAATCTCCGGATATAGTCTGGCGCACCTTTTTCCTGACACATGGAAAACGTGAAGTCACGGTTGGACGTGGCTGCCCAGGTGCACATTGGCAAATTCATACCTCTTCGATGAAGGACCGGCCGTGTCTTCGTTTGCTTTCCTCTTGGGAGGCTCGCCTGGTGTGGAGGACGCTCTCTTCGAAGATACCCCTGGGGTGGTACGGCGCGCCAAACCCTTCCCCTTTTGAGCACAGGATGGTGCGGTGGGTGAGAAGGAAGGAGAGGTCTCTTTTGGATAAGGTGTCTTTGGATTACCTACGTGTGAAGCTGGAAGGAGGCCGGGGTAATCAGCGATAATGGGTACATATGTACCATCGTAGCTCATCTGATAGAATGTCCCCTCCTCAAGCTCCACGAATATGTCCGGATCTTCTTCATATCCGCGGTCAAGATCCCGGTTGCAATTCTCCAGCTGAGGGGTAGGGTCATAGATCCCCTTGACAGCGTTTCGCCATTCTTGTTAGGAGCAGATAAGATGTTGCACGTCAATGAATGATCCAGGGACAGGATAAAATAAGCAGGGCCAAACCTTAACCAGCTAGGAGGATTGTACATGGAAAGTCCGTCTCGATGTTGGAGACGGCTGAACTCCTCCTTCTCCCCTTTATACAGCTCGGCCAGAATCTTGGCTAGAGCAGTGGGGGTCTTCGGGCCCTTTCGGCCGTAACATGTGGCGTCGTCTCCTCCATTATAATGCCACATGGGCAGTCCTTGGTATTGGAGTGGTTGGACCCCCCGCATTATAGAAATCGCCATCACGTTGACTATTGACAATCCGGACTGGGCAAGAGTTTTAATCTTGCCCAGTAGCAAGCTGATCTCCGCGCTATCCTCTTCCTCGATGCTCCGAGGATGCCAGCTATGGCACTTCTTCAGCGGAGCGTTTGAAAACTCCGGGAGGCCTATGCGGACGGGGTCTCTTCGGGAGCTTTCTTCGGCGTGCTAGACAGGTATCCGGTCCCGGCAATGCACCACACTTCGGCTGCTCCCACTTCAAAAATTGTTCCACCTTGATTGCGAGGGACGAGGCAGAACAATCTTCTCCAATAATCAAAATGGGCCTCGCAACCCAGGAATAGTTCACATAGGGCGACATAACCCGCAATGTGGAGGATGGAGCCAGGGGTAAAATTGTGCAGCTGGAGGCCATAGTACTCCAGCAGCCCTCGAAGGAATGGGTGAATTGGAAACCCCACTCACCTCAGCAGATAGGGGACGAAGCACACCCGTTCTCCCGCAGACGGATTGGGAAAATCCTCTGCCTGGGTTTTGCCGTTGAAGGAGGCCAACCCTGCTCGAACAAGGACCAGATCTGCTGGAGGGAGAAATCCCTGCGCTTGCAGCTTCGCCAATCGGCTATGGGACACAAATCACCTCTCCCACTCGCCTCTCTCTAGGTTGGAACGGGAAGAGGAGCTGGGATTGTTGGCCATGTTGGAATGGTCTTGCCTGGCGGTCTCTGAGGATTTTCTCCGCTTGGTGCCGAAAGGATCTCAAATCCAATCTCTTTAAATAGATGCTCTTCCTTGAAGGATTGGGGTGTTATTTGCAAAAAATACCCTGACTGTCCGCATTCGCTCGACACGTGGAAACAAGGACATTAAGCGCACATAAGCCGAGGGGAGACATCGAATCTACGGCCGAATACACTACTTGGAAATCATTAAAGGAGGAACCCGCCTTGCAATACCGAAGACAATCTGTGTGCTGAACACCTTGCTATTAAAGACTAGTTCGGGGACTACTGAGGGAGTCCTGGACTAAGGGGTCCTAGGGTGTCGGGCCTGTTATCTATTGACCGGACTGATGGGCTGTGAAGATATGAAGACCGAAGACTACACCCGTGTCCGGATAAGACTCTCCTTGGCGTGGAAGTCAAGCTTGGCAAACAACTATGAAAATTCCATCTTATGTAACCGACTCTATGTAACCCTAGATCCCCCCATCTATATAAACCGGAGGGTGTAGTCCGGAAAGGATATACTCAATACCTTAGTCATACAGGCTAGACTTCTAGGGTTTAGCCATTATGATCTCTTGGTAGATCAACTCTTGTAATACTGATATTCGTCAATATCAATCAAGTAGGAAGTAGGGTATTACCTCCATAGAGAGGGCTCGAACCTGGGTAAACATCGTTTCCCCTGTCTCCTGTTACCATCAACCTTAGACGCATAGTTTGGGACCCCCTACCCGAGATCCACCGGTTTTGACACCGACAATGGGCGGGCGGGCTCAAATTCACACCCTGACCCACTGTGGAATCTGGAGTCTAAGAAATTTCCGTGGTTACCAGTCCAAGCTCCGGAGTGTCCGAGCTCGAGGATGGGTACTCGGTTCTCCTGGTTTAGAAATCCAAACATAGCTGGTTCTCAACATAGGAGAGGAGTTGTTGTCAGCCTGTTCCTCCACAACCGCTACCTGATGGGTGATCGGCGGAGATTTAATTTCTCTCTGATCGGGTTTAAGCCCGATCTAATCATAGTGAGTTGAGACCCCTAGGGCGGCGATGCAGTCTAGCAGTTCGTTCAAAGACGATAGATCTGCCAGATCCATCTTGTCGGAGTACTCGGGGCTGATTTGAAGAGGGTTTTCGGCGACTTGGGGGGTTGCCTTTGGATTAACTGCCGAACGAGCACCCATGGTGAAGTCGCCGAGCCAGAGGGTTTTCCTTGAAACTAGGGCTCCTCCGGAAGTGATACTGTCCTTGATGAAAGCACCAATGTCGGTGTCAAAACTGGCAGATCTCGGGTAGGGGGTCCCGGACTATGCGTCTAAGGATCGAGGGTAACAGGAGGCAGGGGACACAATGTTTACCCAGGTTCGGGCCATCTTAATGGAGGTAATACCCTACTTCCTGCTTGATTCACTTGGATGAGTATAGGGGTTACAAGAGTTGATCTACCTCGAGATTGTAATGGCTAAACCCTAGTTGTGTACCCTGTATGATTATGATTGGGCCTATGGACTAAACCCTCTGGTTTATATAGACACCAGAGGGGGCTAGGATTGTACAAAGTCGGTTTACAGAGAAAGGAATCTTCAAATCCGCACGCCGAGCTTGCCTTCCATGCCAAGGAG
>NC_041382.1:474450068-474467991 GCF_002162155.2 Triticum dicoccoides | reverse complement strand
TTCTATCTTGTTTCTTCGCAGCCCATTAGTCCGGCCCATGTCACATGGCCCGGATGCCCGAGGACCCCATAATCCAGGAGTTCCTCACCCGATGCACAAGGAATTACACCTAGATCAGATATGAACTCCTTCATCCAAACTCCTTCATTTGCTGCTTCCGACGCAGTTATGTACTCCGCTTCACATGCAGATCCCGCCACGACGCTCTGCTTGGAACTGCACCAACTGACACCTCCACCATTCAATATAAATACGTATCTGGTTTGTGACTTAGAGTCATCCAGATCAGTGTCAAAGCTAGCATTGACGTAACCATTTACGACAAGCTCTTTGTCACCTCCACAAACGAGAAACATATCCTTAGTTCTTTTAAGGTATTTCGGGATGTTCTTGACCACTGTCCAGTGATCCACTCCTGGATTACTTTGGTACCTCCCCGCTAAACTTATAGCAAGGCACACATCAGGTCTGGTACACATCACTGCATACATGATAGAACCTATGGCCGAGGCATAGGGAATGACTTTCATTTTCTGTCTATCTTCTGCAGTGGTCGGGCATTGAGTCTGACTCAACTTCACACCTTGTAACACAGGCAAGAACCCTTTCTTTGACTAATCCATTTTGAACTTCTTAAAAATTTTATCAAGGTACGTGCTTTGTGAAAGTCCAATTAAGTGTCTTGATCTACCTCTATAGATCTTGATGCCCAATATGTAAGCAGCTTCACCGAGGTCTTTCATTGAAAAATTCTTATTCATGTATCCTTTTATGCTATCCAGAAATTCTGTATTATTTGCAATCAACAATATGTCATCCACTTATAATATTAGAAATGCTACAGTGCTCCCACTCACTTGCTTGTAAATACAGGCTTCTCCAAAAGTTTGTATAAAACCATATGCTTTGATCACACTATCAAAGCGTATATTCCAACTCCGAGAGGCTTGCACCAGTCCATAACTGGATCACTGGAGCTTGCACACTTTGTTAGCACCTTCAGGATCAACAAAACCTTCTGGTTGCATCATATACAATTCTTCTTTAAGAAATCCATTAAGGAATGCATTTTTGACATCCATTTGCCAAATTTAATAATCATAAAATGCAGAAATTTCTAACATGATTCGGACAGACTTAAGCATCGCTACAGGTGAGAAGGTCTCATCATAGTCAACTCCTTGAACTTGTCGAAAACGTTTTGCAACAAGTCGAGCTTTGTAGACAGTAACATTACCATCAGCATCAGTCTTCTTCTTGAAGATCCATTTATTCTCTATGGCTTGCCGATCATCGGGCAAGTCAACCAAAGTCTGTACTTTGTTCTCATACATGGATCCCATCTCAGATTTCATGGCCTCAAGCCATTTCACGGAATCTGGGCTCATCATCGCTTCCTCATAGTTTGTAGGTTCATCATGGTATAGTAACATGACTTCCAGAACAGGATTGCTGTACCACTCTGGTGCGGAACGTACTCTGGTTGACCTACAAGGTTCGGTAGTAACTTGATCTGAAGTTTCATGATCATCATCATTAACTTCCTCACTAATTTGTGTAGGCATCATTGGAACTGATTTCCGTGATGAACTACTTTCCCATTCGAGAGAAGGTACAACTACCTCATCAAGTTCTACTTTCCTCCCACTCACTTCTTTCGAGAGAAACTCGATCTCTAGAAAGGATCCATTTTTAGCAACAAATATCTTGCCTTTGGATCTATGATAGAAGGTGTACCCAACAACTTCTGTTGGGTATCCTATGAAGACACATTTTTCCGATTTGGGTTCGAGTTTATCAGGCTGAAGCTTTTTCACATAAGCATCACAACCCCATACTTTAAGAAACGACAACTTAGGTTTCTTGCTAAACCATAGTTCATATGGTGTCATCTCAACGGATTTAGATGGTGCCCTATTTAACGTGAATGCAGCTGTCTCTAAAGCATAACCCCAAAACGATAGTGGTAAATCGGTAAGAGACATCATAGATCGCACCATATCTAATAAAGTACGGTTACGACGTTTGGACACACCATTATGCTGTGGTGTTCCAGGTGGCGTGAGTTGTGAAACTATTCCACATTGTTTTAAATGAAGACCAAACTCGTAACTCAAATATTCGCCTCCGTGATCTGATCGTAGAAACTTTATTTTCTTGTTACGATGATTTTCCACTTCACTCTGAAATTCTTTGAAGTTTTCAAATGTTTCAAACTTATGTTTCATTAAGTAGATATACCCATATCTACTCAAATCATCTGTGAAGGTCAGAAAATAACGATACCTGCCGCGAGCCTCAACACTCATCGGACCGCATACATCAGTATGTATTATTTCCAATAAGTTAGTGGCTCGCTCCATTGTTCTGAAGAACGAAGTCTTAGTCATCTTTCCCATGAGGCATGGTTTGCAAGCATCATGTGATTCATAATCAAGTGATTCCAAAAGCCCATCTGCATGGAGTTTCTTCATGCGCTTTACACCAATATGACCTAAACGACAATGCCACAAATAAGTTGCACTATCATTATTAACTTTGCATCTTTTGGCATCAATATTATGAATATGTGTATCACTACGACCGAGATTCAACAAAAATAGACCACTCATCAAGGGTGCATGACCATAAAAGGTATTACTCGTATAAATAGAACAACCATTATTCTCTGATTTAAATGAATAACCGTCTCGCATCAAACAAGATACAGATATAATGTTCATGCTCAACGCTGGCACCAAAAAGCAATTATTCAGGTCTAAAAGTAATCTCGAAGTTAGATGTAGAGGTAGCGTGCCGGCGGCGATCACATCGACCTTGGAACCATTTCTAACACGCATCCTCACCTCGTCCTTAGCCAATCTTTGTTTAATCCGTAGCCCCTATTTCGAGTTGCAAATGTGAGTGACAGAACCAGTATCAAATACCCAGGCGCTAGTACGAGCATTAGTAAGGTACACATCAATAATATGTATATCAAATATACCTTTCACTTTGCCATCCTTCTTATCCACCAAATACTTGGGGTACTTCCGCTTCCAGTGACCAGTCCCTTTGCAGTAGAAGCACTCAGTTTCAGGCTTAGGTCCAGGCTTGGGTTTCTTCCCGGGAGCAGCAACTTGTTTGCTATTCTTCTTGAAGTTCCCTTTATTTTCTTTGCCCCTTTTCTTGAAACTAGTGGTCTTGTTAACCTTCAACACTTCATGCCCCTTCTTGATTTCTACCTCCACAGCCTTGAGCATTGCGAAGAGCTCGGGAATAGTCTTTTCCATCCCTTGCATATTATAGTTCATCACAAAGCCTTTGTAGCTTGGTGGCAGCGATTGAAGAAATCTGTCAATAACACTATCATCCCGAAGATTAACTCCCAGCTGAGTCAAGTGGTCATGGTACCTGTCAGTGTCAAAACCGGCGGATCTCGGGTAGGAGGTCCCGAACTGTGCGTCTAGGATCGATGATAACAGGAGACGGGGGACATGATGTTTACGCAGGTTCGGGCCCTCTCTATGGAGGTAATACCCTACTTCCTGCTTGATTGATCTTGATGAATACGAGTATTACAAGAGTTGATCTACCATGAGATCATAATGGCTAAACCCTAGAAGTCTAGCCTATATGGGTATGATAATGAGTACATGTGGTGTCCTTTCCGAACTACCCCCTTCGGTTTATATAGACACCAAGGGGATCTAGGATTTACATGGAGTCGGTTACATAAGAAGGAATCTACGGTCGCCAAGCTTGCCTTCCACGCCAAGTAGAGTCCAATCCGGACACGGTGCAGTCTTCGGCCTTCACGTCTTCACAGCCCATCAGTCTGGCCCATGGATAACAGGCCGTATGCCCGAGGACCCCTTAGTCCAGGACTCCCCCATTACCCAGACATTCCAAGTATGTGTTCACTAACAAAATATTCTCCTCCATCTTGCAGCTATAGAACTTGTTGGAGACTTCATATCTCTCAAGTTGGGCATTTGCTTGAAATATTAACTTCAACTCCTGGAACATCTCATATGTTCCATGATGTTCAAAATGTTTGAAGTACCGATTCTAAGCCGTAAAGCATGGCACACTGAACTATCGAGTAGTCATCAGATTTAGCTTGCCACACGTTCATAACGTCTGGAGTTGCTCCTGCAGTAGGCCTCGCACCTAGTGGTGCTTCAAGGACGTAATTCTTTTGTGCAGCAATGAGGATAATCCTCAAGTTACGGACCCAGTCTGTGTAGTTGCTACCATCATCTTTCAACTTAGCTTACTCTAGGAACACATTAAAATTCAAGGGAATGGTAGCACATGCCATTGATCTACAACAACATATATATGCAGAAACTATCAGGACTAAGTTCATGATAAATTTAAGTTCAATTAATCATATTACTAAAGAACTCCCACTTAGATAGACATCCCTCGAGTCATCTAAATGATCACGTGATCCATATCAACTAAACCATGCATGTTCGATCATCACGTGAGATGGAGTAGTTTTCAATGGTGAACATCTCTATGTTGATCATATCTACTATTTGATTCACGTTCGACCTTTCGGTCTCAGTGTTCTGAGGTCATCTCTGTACATGCTAGGCTCGTCAAGTTTAACCCGAGTATTCTGCATGTGCAAAACTATCTTACACCCGTTGTATGTGAACATAGAGCTTATCACACCCGATCATCACGTGGTGTCTCGGCACGACGAACTGTAGCAACGATGCATACTCAGGGAGAACACTTGTATCATAATGTGCATTATCGAGAGGGCCCAGAGATACCTCTCTGATACTCGGAGTAACAAATCCTAATCTCGATCTGTGCCAACCCAACAAACACCTTCGGAGACACCTGTAGAGCATCTTTATAATCACCCAGATACATTGTGACGTTTGACAGCACACAAATTGTTCCTCATGTATTCGGGAGTTGCATAATCTCATAGTCAAAGGAATATGTATAAGTCATGAAGAAAGCAATAACAATAAAAGTTAACGATCATTATGCTAAGCTAACAGATGGGTCTTGTCCATCACATCATTCTCTAATGATGTGATCCCGTTCATCAAATGACAACACATGTCTATGGTTAGGAAACTTAACCATCTTTGATTAACAAGCTAGTCAAGTAGAGGCATACTAGGGACACTTTGTTTTTTCTATGTATCCACACATGTATCAAGTTTACGGTTAATACAATTCTAGCATGAATAATAAACATTTATCATGATATAAGGAAATATAAATAACAACTTTATTATTGCCTCTAGGGCATATTTCCTTCAATTTTTGGGGTTTTAGTTTTTTATATCTGAAAATAATATGATAAAAATAGACCCGGGGGCTATAGTTTTCACTAGAGGCTTCTCTCTTGAAGAAAGCATACGGTGGGTGAACAAATTACTGTTGATCAATTGATAGAAAAGCGCATAGTTATGACAATATCCAAGGCAATGATCATGCATATAGGCATCATGTCAGTGACAAGTAGACCGACTCCTGCATGCATCTACTACTATTACTCCAAACATCGACTGCTATCTAGTATGCATGTAGTGTATTAAGTTAACAAGAATAGAGAAATGTCTTAAGCAAGATGACATGATGTAGTGGGATAGATCCAAACAATATGGTGAAATCTCCATTTTTTTATCATTAATCGCAACAATACAAATACGGGCCTCGCTACCCCTACTGTCACTGGGCGAGGACACTGCAAGATTGAACCTATCACAAAGCACCTCTCCCATTACAAGATAGATCAATCTAGTTGGCTAAACCTAATCAATATATCAGAGAGAAATACAAAGCTATCTTAATCATGCATAAAAGAGTTCAGAGAATACTCAAATAATATTCATAGATATGATCACAAACCCACAATTCATCGGATCTCAGCAAACACATCGCAAAAGAAGATTACATCGAATAGAACTCCAAGAACATCGAGGAGAACATTATACCGAAGATCAAAGAGAGAGAGAATAAGTCATCGAGCTACTAACTATGGACCCGTAGGTCTGTGGTAAACTACTCACACATCATCGAAACGGCAATAAGGTTGGTCTAGAGGTCCTCCGTGATCGAACCCCCCTCCGGCAGAGTGCCAGAAAAGGCCCCAAGATGGGATCTCACAAAAACAGAACCTTGCGGCGGCAAAAAAGTATTTTTGGTGTGCCCTTTGGTATATGGGGAATATTATGGTATTTATTGAGCTGGAATTACGGTTAGGGGAGTCCCGAGGGGCCCACAAGCCTGGGGGGCGCCCCCTATTGCGCGCCTCTAGGGCTTATGGCCCTGTGTTGGCTCCTTTGGCCTCCTCCTGAAGCTTCGTAGCCGTCTTCTGGTCCAAGAGAAATCCTCAAAAAGTTTCGTTACATTTGGACTCTGTTTGGTATTGATTTTCTGTAAAAGACAAAAACAAGGAAAAAGCAGCAACTGGCACTGGGAACTAAGTTAATAGGTTAGTCCCCAAAAATGATATAAAATAGTGTATTAATGCATATAAAACATCCAAGATGGATAATATAATAGCATGGAACAATAAAAAATTATAGATACGTTGGAGACATATCAATGATCTACTTCGAGATTGTTGTGTGTAAAATTTTGTTCTATCCACTAGCGCAACCTCAGCTTATATAAGTTACCAGAGGCCTAGGATTACAAGAGTCCTAGTCAGCTACGTCAGTGGAGAGGATCCTTCACGAAAAATGAGTTATTGTCCTTTACGCCAAGGCTTCTTGATTTTCCTTGTAGATTTACATGGTCGTCCAAAGTGGCCCAGGATAGAACAGACAAGGAGGTCCTCAGCCCGGCCCACCTGTACGGGAGTTGACATGGTGAGAGCCCCCCCTAGCCGGACACCATCAGTAGCCCCTGAACTGATCTTCAAGTTTGGCTACACCTCAGCTTATCTAAGCTACTCGTCGTCTTTGTTCGCCAGTCTTGAAAAACTAGCTCAATGAGAACTTTCCTCGATCAGTATCTTCTAGCAACCGAGCTCCAATGCCGGACTGCATCCGAGGTGACGTAAACCGCCTCGGTCTTGAAAAGGTTAAAGGAGTTTAGCTGAGCTGCACACCGGAAAGGTTTCTTGCACTGCAGGTCTCTGCACAGAGGCAATAATAAAGTTGTTATTTACATTTCCTTATATCATGATAAATGTTTATTATTCATGCTAGAATTGTATTAACCGGAAACTTAGTACATGTGTGAATACATAGACAAACAGAGTGTCACTAGTATGCATCTACTTGACTAGCTCGTTAATCAAAGATAGTTAAGTTTCCTAGCCATGGACAAAGAGTTGTCATTTGATGAACGGGATCACATCATTAGAGAATGATGTGATTGACTTGACCCATCCGTTAGCTTGGCACTTTGATCATTTAGTTTACTGCTATTGCTTTCTCCATAACTTATACATGTTCCTGACTATGAGATTATGCAGCTCCTGAATACCGGAGGAACACTTGGTGTGCTATCAAACGTCACAACGTAACTGGGTGACTATAAAGATGCTCTACAAGTGTCTCTGATGGTGTTTGTTGAGTTGGCATAAATCGAGATTAGAATTTGTCACTCCGTGTATCAGAGGGGTATCTCTGGGCTCTCTCGGTAATGCACATCACTATAAGCCTTGCAAGCAACGTGAATAATGAGTTAGTTACGGGATGTTGCATTATGGAACGAGTAAAGAGACTTGCCGGTAACGAGATTGAACTAGGTATTGAGATACCGACGATCGAATCTCGGGCAAGTAACATACCGATGACAAAGGGAACAACGTATGCTGTTATGCGGTTTGACCGATAAAGATCTTCGTAGAATATGTAGGAACCAATATGAGCATCCAGGTTCCGCTATTGGTTATTGACCAGAGACGAGTTTCGGTCATGTATACATAGTTCTCAAACCCGTAGGGTCTGTACGCTTAACGTTCTATGACGATCGGTATTATGAGTTTATGTGTTTTGTTGTAACGAAGGTAGTTCGGAGTCCCGGGTTTGATCACAAACATGACGAGGAGTCTCAGAATGGCCGATACATAAAGATCAATATATTGGAAGGCTATGTTTGGACATCGGAATGGTTCCGGGTGAGTTCGGGCATTTACCGGAGTATGGGGGGGGGGTTACTGGAACCCCCCGAGGAGTATATGGGCCTTAATGGGCCTTACTGGGAGAGAAGAGGAGGCGACCTAAGTGGGGGCGCGCTCCCCAAGCCCAATCCGAATTGGGTGGGGGGCCCTTTCCTTTCTCCTTCTCCCTTTTCCTTCTATTCCTAGTGGGACTAGGAAAGGCGGGAGTCCTACTCCTACTAGGAGGAGGACTCCTCCCCCCTTGGCGTGCCTAGAGAGGGCTGGCCGGCCTCCCCCTCCCTCCTTTATATACGTGGGGAGGGGGGCACCCTAGGACACACAAGTTGATTGTTTAGCCATGTGCACTGCCCCCCTCCACAGATTTCCACCTCAGTCATATCGTTGTAGTGCTTAGACGAAGCCCTGCGTCGGTAACTTCATCATCACCGTCATCACTCCGTCGTGCTGACGAAGCTCTCCCTTGACACGCAGCTAGATCTAGAGTTCGTGGGATGTCACCGAGCTGAACGTGTGCAGATTGCGGAGGTGCCGTACCTTCGGTGCTAGGATCGGCCGGATCGTGAAGACGTACGACTACATCAACCGCGTTGTCATAACACTTCTTCTTACGGTCTATGAGGGTACATAGACAACACTCTCCGCTCTCATTGCTATGCATCACCTAGATGGATCTTGCGTGTGCTTTGGATTTTTCTTGAAATTACTGCATTCCCCAACGGTGGCATCCAAGCCAGGTCTATGCGTAGATGTTATATGCACGAGTAGAACACAAAGGAGTTGTGGGCGTGGGTTTATACATATTTCTTGCCGTCACTAGTTGATTCTTGATTTAGCGGCATTGTTGGATGAAGCGGCTCAGACCGACATTATGCGTACGCTTACGCGAGACTGGTTCTACCGACGTGCTTCGCACATAGGTGGCTAGTGGGTGCCAGTTTCTCCAACTTTAGTTGAATCGGATTCAATGAACAGGGTTTTTTCTAAAGATAAAAAATCAATCACTATACCGCATTGCGGTTTTTGATGTGTAGGTAAGAACGGTTCTTGCTCAGCCCGTAGCAGCCACGTAAAACTTGCAATAACAAAGTAGAGGACGTCTAACTTGTTTTTGCAGGGCATGTTGTGATGTGATATGGTCAAGACATGATGCTAAATTTTATTGTATGAGATGATCATGTTTTGTAACAGAGTTATCGGCAACTGGCATGAGCCATATGGTTGTCGCTTTATTGTATGAAATGCAATCGCCATGTAATTGCTTTACTTTATCACTAAGCAGTAGCAATAGTCGTAGAAGCAATAGTTGGCAAGACGACAATGATGCTTTGATGGAGATCAAGGTGTCAAGCCGGTGAAGATGGTGATCATGACGGTGCTTTGGAGATGGAGATCAAAGGCACAAGATGATGATGGCCATATCATATCACTTATATTGATTGCATGTGATGTTTATCCTTTGTGCATCTTATTTTGCTTAGTTCGGTGGTAGCATTATAAGACGATCTCTCACTAAATTTCAAGGTACAAGTGTTCTCCCCGAGTATGCATCGTTGCTACAGTTCGTCGTGCCGAGACACCACGTGATGATCGGGTGTGATAAGCTCTACGTTCACATACAACGGGTGCAAGCCAGTTTTGCACACGCGGAGTACTCAGGTTAAACTTGACGAGCCTAGCATATGCAGGTATGGCCTCAAAACACCGAGACCAAAAGGTCGAGCGTGAATCATATAGTAGATATGATCAACATAGTGATGTTCACCATTGAAAACTACTCCATCTCACGTAATGATCGAACATGGTTTAGTTGATATGGATCACGTGATCACTTAGATGATTATAGGGATGTCTATCCAAGTGGGAGTTCTTAAGTAATATGATTAATTGAAGTTTAATTTATCATGAACTTAGTACCTGATAGTATTTTGCATGTCTATGTTGTTGTAGATAGATGGCATGTGCTATTGTTCCATTGAATTTAATGTGTTGCTAGAGAAAGCTAGGTTGAAAGATGATGGTAGCAATTACACGGACTGGGTCCGTAACTTGAGGATTATCGATCATCACATAAACTCATATTACCGATCGTCACCGAACTTTAAACGTGCGGACCCTACAGGTTCAAGAACTATGTAGACATGACCGAGAATCGCCTCCGGTCAATAACCAATAGCGGAACCTGGATGCTCATATTGGCTCCTACATATTCTACGAAGATCTTTATCGGTCAAACCGCATAACAACATACGTTGTTCCCTTTGTCATCGGTATGTTACTTGCCTGAGTTTTGATCATCGGTATACTCATACCTAGTTCAATCTCGTTACCGGCAAGCCTCTTTACTTGTTCCGTAATGCATCATTCCGCAACTAACTCATTAGTCACAATGCTTGCAAGGCTTATAGTGATGTGCAATACCGAGAGAGCCCAGAGTTACCTCTTCGATAATCAGAGTGACAAATCCTAATCTCGATCTACGCCAACTCAACAAGTACCACCGGAGACACCTGTAGAGCACCTTTATAATCACCCAGTTACGTTGTGATGTTTGGTAGCACACAAAGTGTTCCTCCGATACTCGGGAGTTGCATATTCTCATAGTCATAGGAACATGTATAAGTCATGAAGAAAGCAATAACATCAAACTAAACCATCATCGTGCTAAGCTAATGGATGGGTCAAGTCAATCACATCATTCTCTAATGATGTGATCTTGTTACTCAAATGAAAACTCCTGTCTATGGTTAGGAAACATAACCATCATTGATTCAACGAGCTAGTCAAGTAGAGGCAAACTAGTGACATTCTATTTGTCTATGTATTCACACATGTACTAAGTTTCCGGTTAATACAATTCTAACATGAATAATAAACATTTATCATGATATAAGGAAATATAAGTAACAACTTTATTATTGCCTCTAGGGCATATTTCCTTCAGTCTCCCACTTGCACTAGAGTCAATAATCTAGATTACATAGTAATGATTCTAACACCCATGGTGTCTTGGTGCTGATCATGTTTTGCTCGTGAGAGAGGCTTAGTCAACGAGTCTGCAACATTCAGATCCGTATGTATCTTGAAAATCTCTATGTCCCCCTCCTTGACTTGATCGCGGATGGAATTGAAGCGTCTCTTGATGTTCTTGGTTCTTTTGTGAAATATAGATTCCTTTGCCAAGGCAATTGCACCAATATTGTCACAAAAGATTTTCATTGGACCCGGTGCACTAGGTATGACACCTAGATCAGATATGTACTCCGTCATCCAGACTCCTTCATTTGCTGCTTCCGAAGCAGCTATGTACTCCGCTTCACACGTAGATCCAGCCACGACGCTTTGCTAAGAACTGCACCAACTGACAGCTCCACCCTTCAATAAAAACACGTACCCGGTTTGTCACTTAGAGTCATCCGGATCAGTGTCAAAGCTTGCATCGACGTAACCATTTACGACGAGCTCTTTGTCACCTCCATAAATGAGAAACATATCCTTAGTCCTTTTCAGGTATTTCAGGATGTTCTTGACCGCTGTCTAGTGATCCACTCCTGCATTACTTTGGTACCTCCCTGCTAAACTAATAGCAAGGCACACATCAGGTCTGGTACACAACATAGCATACATGATAGAGCCTATGGCTAAAGCACAGGGAACATCTTTCATTTCTCTCTATCTTCTGAAGTGGTTGGGCATTGAGTCTGACTCAACTTCACACCTTGTAACACAGGCAAGAACCCTTTCTTTGCTTGATCCATTTTGAACTTTTTCAAAAATTTATCAAGGTATGTGCTTTGTGAAAGTCCAATTAAGCGTCTTGATCTATCTCTATAGATCTTGATGCCCAATATATAAGTAGGTCCACCGAGGTCTTTCATTGAAAAACTCTTATTCAAGTATCCTTTTATGCTATCCAGAAATTCTATATCATTTCCAATCAGCAATATGTCATCCACATATAATATTAGAAATGCTACAGAGCTCCCACTCACTTTCTTGTAAATACAGGCTTCTCCAAAAGTCTGTATAAAACCATTTTCTTTGATCACACTATCAAAACGTTTATTCCAACTCCGAGATGCTTACACCAGTCCATAGATGGATCGCTGGAGCTTGCACACTTTGTTAGCACCCTTTGGATCGATAAAACCTTCAGGTTGCATCATATACAACTCTTCTTCTAGAAATTCATTCAGGAATGCGGTCTCTACATCCATTTGCCAAATTTAATAATCATAAAATGCGACAATTGCTAACATGATTCGGACGGACTTAAGCATCGCTACGGGTGAGAAAGTCTCATCGTGGTCAACTCCTTGAACTTGTCGAAAACCTTTTGCAACAAGTCAAGCTTTGTAGACAGTAACATTACCGTCAGCGTCAGTCTTCTTCTTGAAGATCCTTTTATTCTCGATGGCTTGCTGTCATCAGGCAAGTCAACCAAAGTCCACACTTTGTTCTCATACACGGATCCCATCTTAGATTTCATGGCCTCAAGCCATTTTGCGAAATCTGGGCTCATCATCGCTTCCTCATAGTTTGTAGGTTCGTCTGGTCAAGTAACATGACCTCCAGAATAGGATTACCGTACCACTCTGGTGCGGATCTTACTCTGGTGTGGATCTTCATCATTAGCTTCCTCACTAATTGGTGTAGGAGTCACAGGAATAGATTTCTGCGATGAACTACTTTCCAATAAGGGAGCATGTATAGTTACCTCATCAAGTTATACTTTCCTCCCACTCACTTCTTTCGAGAGAAACTCCTTCTCTAGAAAGGATCCATTCTTAGCAACGAATGTCTTGCCTTCAGATCTGTGATAGAAGGTGTACCCAACAGTCTCCTTTGGGTATCCTATGAAGACACATTTCTCCGATTTGGGTTTGAGCTTATCAGGTTGAAGCTTTTTCACATAAGCATCGCAGCCCCACACTTTAAGAAACGACAACTTTGGTTTCTTGCCAAACCACAGTTCATAAGGCGTCGTCTCAACGGATTTAGATGGTGCCCTATTTAACATGAATGCAGCCGTCTCTAAAGCATAACCCCAAAACAATAGCGGTAAATCAGTTAAAGACATCATAGATCGCACCATATCTAGTAAAGTACGATTACGACGTTCGGACACACCATTACGTTGTGGTGTTTCGGGTGGCGTGAGTTGCGAAACTATTCCACATTGTTTCAAATGAAGACCAAACTCGTAACTCAAATATTCTCCTCCATGATCAGATCATAGAAACTTTATTTTCTTGTTACGATGATTTTCCACTTCACTCTGAAATTCTTTGAACTTTTCAAATGTTTCAGACTTATGTTTCATCAAGTAGATATACCCATATCTGCTCAAATCATCTGTGAAGGTTAGAAAATAACGATACCCGCCGTGAGGCTCAACATTTATCGGACCACATACATCAGTATGTATGATTTCCAACAAATCTGTTGCTCGCTCCATAGTTCCGGAGAACGGCGTTTTAGTCATCTTGCCCATGAGGCATGGTTCGCAAGTACCAAGTGATTCATAATCAAGTGATTCCAAAAGTCCATCAGAATGGAGTTTCTTCATGCGCTTTACACCAATATGACCTAAACGGCACTACCACAAATAAGTTGCACTATCATTATTAACTTTGCATCTTTTGGCATCAATATTATGAATATGTGTATCACTACTATCGAGATTCATCAAAAATAGACCATTCTTCAAGGGTGCATACCATAAAAGATATTATTCATATAAATTGAACAACCATTATTCTCTGATTTAAATGAATAACCGTCTCGCATCAAACAAGATCCAGATATAATGTTCATGCTCAATGCTGGCACCAAATAACAATTATTCAGGTCTAAAATTAATCCCGAAGGTAGATGTAGAGGTAGCGTGCCGACCGCGATTGCATCGGCTTTGGAACCATTTCCCACACGCATCGTCACCTCGTCCTTAGCCAATCTTCGCTTAATCCGTAGCCCCTGTTTTGAGTTGCAAATATTAGCAACAGAACCAGTATCAAATACCCAGGTGCTACTGCGAGCATTAGTAAGGTACACATCAATAACATGTATATCACATATACCTTTGTTCACCTTGCTATCCTTCTTATCTGCCAAATACTTGGGGCAGTTCCGCTTCCAGTGACCAGTCCCTTTGTAGTAGAAGCACTTAGTTCCAGGCTTAGGTCCAGACTTGGGTTTCTTCACTTGAGCAGCAACTAGCTTGCTGTTCTTCTTGAAGTTCCCCTTCTTCCCTTTACCCTTTTTCTTGAAACTGGTGGTCTTGTTGACCATCACCACTTGATGCTCCTTCTTGATTTCAACCTCCACAGCTTTTAGCATCGTGAAGAGCTCGGGAATTGTCTTATCCATCCCTTGCATATTATAGTTCATCATGAAGCTCTTGTAGCTTGGTGACAGTGATTGAAGAATTCTGTCAATGGCACTATCATCCGGAAGATTATGTCAGGACCCCGACTCGATGTCACATCGATCTAGCCGGTAACACCTCATATCACTTTGCGGCCTCACGCACGGTATCCCCACGGGTGTCGCCTTACCTTTGCCCGGGACCGTTTGCGCCTTTTGGCTCATGTATATGATAGTGTCGCTAGCATCCATATGATAAGGAGCCCGGGCTGACATGACTAGTCGTAAACCCAAAGTGGCACAGACTTACAGGGACAGGCATCCATGACCCAGCTTCGAACGTGTCGGTCATCAGCAAGTGGGTCCGGGCTGTAGCACTGGGCTAGCAGGACTCCGGTAAACCGGGCTGTAGCGGGCTAACAGGACTCCGGTACTCAATGCGTGACATTTCCCCGAAGGGACAGACACCGGAACAAAGAAGGACACACGCCGGCCAGCCTAAGTGTTCCAGAGTAGTAGCAAGCTACCATGGCTCAGCGGTAACACTAGGAGACATTTCCCGGTAAGAGAGGCTACTAAAGATAAACAACTAGATAGTCAGATCCCACACATACCAAGCATTTCAATCATACACACAACATGCTCGATATGTGCAAATACAACAAGGCATCACAACATGACTCTACGACACAAGTACTTTATTTAAGGCTCAGAGAGCCATACATAACATACACAAAGGTACGGGTCTCACGACCCAGCATTCAAGTCATACAGTCATACAAACCAGCAGCGGAAGTAACTTGTCTGAGTACAGACAACTAGAAAGATAAAAGAGGCTTGGAAAGTCTAGCTATACTACGTGGTCCTTCACAAGCTCAGGATCACCACCTGGGCCTTTAGCCTACTCATTGATGTCAACGTCTACGTAGAACCCATCAGAAGGGGTTGCAGCGTCTTCTGTAAAAATGTAAATTATAGCAACATGAGTACAAAGGTACTCAGCAAGACTTACATCAGATCCTACATACATGCATATTATCAAGAAGGGTTGGTGGAGTTATTGCAGCAAGCCAGCTTTGACTCTTGGCTAGGCTAACCTACGAGACTCCAACTTGAAATGGTTTTTCGCACACGAGTCCACTAATCACCACTTCAATACACTACCGAGGATCCACCTCCGTCTTCCTACGAAAGAGCCATCCTCGGCACTCACACTTATCTTGAGGCTTTTAGTAGTTTCCATTTACTTGTCTATGAACTGTATAGGCAACCAAGTAGTCCTTTACCGCGGACGCGGCTATTCGAATAGATTATGATAACCCTGCAGGGGTGTACTTCTTCATACATGTTTCCACCACTTAGCGTCTGCACACGACATGTGCTCGGCAGACTACAAGCGAAAGCCGACGTGGGTGTAGACCACGACCTACCTAAACACCTAAGCCTCTAGTCCAGGTTTATCGCCTATCTAGGTTCCATCCGCAGGGAGTCCGGCCGAGGTTTCCCATACGGCCCCGAACGATGTGAACAGGGTTCCCGAAATACCTAACGGGTATTCGGTACACCCGGCCACGTACCTACCGCATCACAGCCCACCCCTACGGTCAGCGCTGTCCGCGGCCTCCAGTAGGCTACAAACACCAGAAACTACTTGCAACTCCTAGACAGAGAGCTAGGGTGAATAAGAAGTCGAGCGGGGTCATATTTCAGGGCCCAATGCATGGTAGTAGCTGTATCTTAAATCACACATACAGATCTCAGTGCTTAAGGTCGGCTTCAATGAAACAACCCACCATGTACTCCTACATGGCCTCTCATCGATACCTTTACCAAATCGTGTTCACCACACCACTCTCATTACCGACATAATCATTTCACTCTAGCCCATCACCCAGATGAACCAGACCTGACACGACTCTAAGCATAGCAGGCATAGCAAGGTAGGAACAACACATACATATGGCTCAATCAACTCCTACGCATGCTAGTGGGTTTCATCTAGTTACTGTGGCAATGACAGGTCATGCAGAGGAAATGGGTTCAACTACCGTAGCACACAGCAGTTTGAAACGCGTTGTCTTAATGCAGTAAAAGAGAGCAGGAGCGAGAACATGGGATTGTATCGATATGATCAAATGGTTGGTTGCTTGCCTGATGGTTCGATGCACTGATACGGTTCTTCGTTAGGGTAATCACGGTACTCCTCGGGGGCAGATCCTGCCGCAAGAACACCGATACACAACCATCACCAAACAATGTGCAACAATATGATGCATGCATGAAACATAGCAATATGAGTGTGTTAGGCTAATGCAACTAAGACCAGAAGGGTTTGCATCAATTTGAATCAAAGATTCAAATTTCAAACTCAAACATGGCCTTTTAAAGTGCTTTTCCTTGTTCTGCATTAAACATCAAGTTAACTTGTTTAATCATGCATGAAAATAGTACAGATGGATAGATTGGATTTTTCTGATCATTTTTCATATATAATTTGTCTGATTTGGAGTTACAGAATAAAAGTTATGAATTTTTGAAGTTTAAATTATATTTTGGAATTTCCTATATTAGAATAATTCCAGAAATCAATTATTGCGTCAGCCTGACGTTAGTGTGACGTCAGCAGGTCAACGGAACACGTCCGGGTCAAACCTGACAGTGGGTCCCGCATGTCAGGGTGATTAAATTAATTAAAGTTTAATTAAAACTAAACCTGTTTAATTAACACGGCTGGGCCCCACCTGTCATTGACTCAGGGGAGTCAACCAGGGCCCACCCGTGGTCAAACCCGGGTCGGCTGCACCGGCATTTAGCCGCCGGCGAGCCCGACGCGGCGGCGGAAGTGATTTTTGCCGTTCCGGCAACCAAACGAGCCGCGGAGGGCACCGGAGCGGAGCTGAGGTCGAGCCGCAGCTCTTGGTGGAGTCCGTTGGGGTCGGGGTGGCCGGAGTTGGAGCCGGCGACGACTTTGGCGGCCACCGGAGTTCGGCCAAAGTCGAACTTGTCACTAGGGGGATCGGTGAGGTGCGGGGAGTGCACGGTTGGGCCTAACGCAGCGTGGTGAGTGCGTTGGACACCGCGGGTTGACCGGAGGATGGCCGGAAGCACGTCGGCGACGAGATCCGCGGCGGTGCGTGCGTGTGATCTTCGTGCGGTGGCTACACGGCTCGGGAATGAGAGAGAGAGGGTCGGAGGGGTAGCTAGGCTCACAGCGCTCCCGTAGAGGCCACCGGCGGGGTCGGGGACGAGCTGAGGCGGCGACGGCGTTGAAGGGGATCTCCGGCGACGGCGAGCTCGGGCGAGGTCGGTGCGGTGGTCTCGGGCCGCTCGAGCACACGGGGCTCGGCTAGCTCGATGAAGTGGACGGCGGTGAAGCTCCTGGACACGGCGGCACGGCGTGGGGTTTACGGAGGGCGTGGCTACGGCGAGGGGGTGGCGGCGATGGCGTCGGCCATGGCGTGGGAGAGC
>NC_041382.1:474404674-474449902 GCF_002162155.2 Triticum dicoccoides | reverse complement strand
GCGTTAGCCGGGCGAGGGAGGCGGCGAGGCGGCGAGCAGGTGCGTGGCACCCATGCGGTGCTCGCCGTCGAGCACCTGCCTGCCTGCCTGGCCGGCAAGCAGCTCGCTGGCGCGGTGCTGGGCTGGGCCGGCAGGTGGGCCGGGTGCTGGGCGACAGGTAAGCCTTTTCCATTTCTTTCTGTTTCTGTTTTTCTTTTTTAATACTTCTGCAACTTTGTTGAATTAAATAAAATACTTAGGCAACTCCAAAAATCACCAAACTACTCCTGGTCCAAAGTTGGATTATTTCCAACATGAAACATTTTAGTTTGGAGTTATTTGAGCATTTAAATATTTTATATAATTTTAAATGCCCAAATTCAAATACTTATGATTTAATTCAAAAACCCTAGGATGGCCTAGGAAAATGTGCACCAGTTTTGGCAGAGGTTCTGAACCAAGGCAAAAATGATGGGCATTTTAGAAGGGCATTTCAGGTTCATTGAAAAAGTTTTTAGTAAACCCTAGTTGGTTTCAGAGGGGACTGGGGGTTCTGTCATCCCCATTTCAGGTTTCTGATGAAAGAGTAAACATGATGCAACACTCTAATGCATGGCTAACTAGGATGTGACAACTCACCCCCACTCAAAAGAATCTCGTCCCGAGATTTGGGTTCCTCCGGAAAGAAGGCGGGATACTCAAGTCGAAGACGATCCTCCCTTTCCCAAGTTGCTTCATCCTCAGAATGGTGCGACCATTGAACTTTGAGAAACTTGATATTATGACGTCGAGTGGTACGCTCGGCCTGATCGAGGATACGAATGGGGTACTCTCGATATGTAAGATTATCTTGGAGATCAAGCGTCTCGTAGTCCACTCCACGGATAGGATCCGAGAAGCAACGCCTGAGTTGAGAAACGTGGAAGACATCGTGGACTCTGGAGAGGTGCGGAGGTAGTTCCAACTGGTAGGCAACTTCTCCTCATTTAGCGAGAATGCGAAAAGGTCCAATGTAACGAGGAGCCAATTTGCCTTTGACACCGAAACGATGGGTTCCCTTCAAAGGGGTAACCCGAAGATAAGCCTTCTCGTCAACCTCGAAAGTCATAGCCTTATGTTTTCGGTCATATTGACTCTTTTGACGAGATTGGGCTGTTTTCAACTTTTCGCGAACGATGCGAACTTGCTCTTCTGCTTCCTGAATCATATCCGGGCCAAAGAATTGTCTTTCCCCGGTCTCTGACCAGTTAAGGGGTGTTCGACACCGTCGTCCATAGAGAACTTCAAAAGGGGCTTTACCCAAGCTAGATTGATAGCTGTTGTTGTAAGCGAATTCGGCAAATGGAAGGCACTTCTCCCAATCCATTCCGAATGAGATAACAGAGGCTCGAAGCATGTCTTGTAGAATCTGGTTGACGCGTTCCACTTGACCACTCGACTGAGGGTGGAAAGCGGTGCTAAAGGAGAGACGGGTTCCCGTAGCATTTTGGAAACTTTCCCAAAATCGAGAGGTGAAAAGACTTCCTCGATCCGAGTTAATTTCCAAAGGAACACCATGGAGAGACACTATCCGGGAGATGTATAAGTCTGCCAATTGACTAGCGGTTATACTCTCACGAACAGGTAGGAAATGGGCTACTTTGGAAAGACGATCGACAACGACGAAGATAGCATTATTCCCTCTCTTGGTCCTGGGAAAACCGGTAATGAAATCCATACCAATTTTATCCCATTTCCATTCAGGAATAGCTAAGGGTTGAAGGGTGCCAGCAGGCCGTTGATGCTCTGCTTTTACACGACGACAGACGTCGCAATTAGCAATATACTGAGCAATTTCTCTCTTCATCCTAGTCCACCAGAACCTCTGGCGTAGGTCCTGATACATCTTGGTACTACCGGGATGAATGGTGAGAGGAGATTCATGAGCCTCCTTAAGGATCAACTGCCGTAGATGCTGGTTCTTGGGAACCACTAAACGGTTCTCAAAGTATACAACACCATGATCATTTGTGGAGAAACAACTAGCACCTCCGCTAGCAATGTTCTCCTTGATTTTAGATATTCCCTTATCTCGCTTCTGGGCAGCGATGATTTGATCCGTAAGAGTAGGTTTCGCCACCAAGGTGGAAAGAAATCCTTGAGGAACAATGTGAAGGTTAAGCTTCCGAAATTCCTCATGGAGAAGCGGTTGACTTTGTTGTAGCATTAGGTTGTTACAGTAAGATTTACGACTTAGCGCATCAGCCATGACGTTGGCTTTCCCTGGGGTGTAAGTTATTCCTAAGTCGAAATCTGTGATCAACTCAACCCAACGTCTTTGCCTGAGATTCAAATCCGGTTGGGTGAAAATGTACTTCAGACTTTGGTGATCAGTGAATATTTCGCAACGATTACCGAGGAGGTAATGTCGCCAGGTCTTAAGTGCATAGACTACGGCTGCAAGCTCTAGATCATGAGTAGGATAATTCTCCTCATGTGGGTGCAATTGCCGTGAAGCGTAGGCAATTACGTGTCGATCTTGCATGAGAATGCAACCTAGTCCTTGTCGCGAGGCGTCACAGTAGATAACAAAGTCCTTGGAGAAGTCTGGCGGTACTAGTACGGGAGCAGAAGTCAGGCGTCTTTTCAGTTCCTGAAAGCTGTGCTCACATTGTGGAGTCCATTCGAACTTCTTATCTTTCTTGAGGAGTTCGGTTAGAAGTTTAGCAACTTTGGAGAAGTTCTCGACAAAGCGACGACAATAGCTCGCTAAGCCCAGAAAACTCCGAACTTGCTTGACCGATTCAGGTGGAGTCCAATTAAGAACGGCTTGAACTCGCTCAGGGTTAACAGCAATACCTTTACCGGATATTACATGACCCAGATAGGTCACTTCTGACAACCAAAATTCACATTTGGAAAACTTGGCATAAAGGCGATGCTCTCGAAGTTTCTTCAACACTAGCCTTAGATGTTCGGCATGTTCTTCCTCGTTCTTGGAGTAGATGAGTATATCGTCGAGGTAAACAACGACGAATTTATCCAAATACTCCATGAAGATTGAGTTCATTAACCGAGAAAAGGTGGCTGGAGCGTTGGTTAAACCGAAGGACATGACGGTGTACTCGTATTGGCCATAACGAGTAACAAAGGCCGTTTTAGGAATGTCCCCGTTTCTGATTTTGATTTGATGGTAGCCCAACCTCAAATCCATCTTGGAGAAGACTGAGGATCCAGCGAGCTGATCATACAGGTCGTTGATCCTAGGGAGCGGATATTTGTTCTTGATTGTGACCAAATTGACAGGTCGGTAATCTACAACCATCCGGTCCGTACCATCCTTCTTCTTGACGAAGAGGACGGGGCAAGCCCACGGAGATGAACTAGGTCGGATGAAACCCTTTTTCAAGGACTCATCGAGTTGTTTCTTAAGCTCGGCTAGTTCTAGTGGTGCCATCTTATAGGGTCTTCTAGCAATCGGAACGGTTCCTGGAATGAGGTCTATTACGAACTCAACATCCCTGTCAGGTGGAACACCTGGCAATTCCTCTGGGAAGACATCCGGGAAGTCACGGACTACCGGAACGTCCTCAAGGTCTGGCAAAGGGCTGGCGTTAAGAGAATAAAATTGTCGCTTGGCTAATCGGGTCAAGACATTGACTATCTTGCCCGAAGGGTGAGTGAGTTGAACAGTCCTAGAGAAGCAATCAATTTTGGCATGATGAGCTGACATCTAGTCCATACCCAAAATGATATTAATATCTGAAAATTTGAGAGCTATCAAAGATGCAAGGAAAACAAGTCTATCGACTTGGATTTCATTTCCATAACTTACCCTGGAGGTCTGCCATCTAGAACCGGGAGTAGAAATTTCCATAGTGGATGGCATGTCACAGAATGCGGTGTTATGCAAACGAGCGTAGTTCTCGGATATAAATGAATGAGAGGCTCCTGTATCGAAAAGAACAGATGCCGGGTGGCAATTAACAAGGAGCGTACCGAGAACGACGTTGGGATCTTCTTGAGCTTCTTCGGGAGAGATACAGTTGACATGGCCACGTGAGGCGGTGGCCGGCTTGGCGTGGAACACTTTCCCTGTCGGCTTGCCACGGCCAACAGCTTTAGCAGATTGGTTGGGGTTGGTCTGGGGACACTCACGCATATAGTGGCCAGATTCCCCACACTTGAAACAAGTCACGGAACTGGTACGTGGAGGAGCATTGTTGGTTGGACCCCCATAGGGCTTGGCTGGAGCAGACTGTTGAACAGGGCGAGGCGCCTGGAAAGATGGCCTCGGTGTGAATCTGGGTGGCAGGGCGGTGTTGGGCACCCACATGCGGCGCTTCTGAGGACCAGCACCGGATGAGGAACCCATGTCACGGCCATGCTTGCGTGTTGCGTCATAATCAGTCTGACCAGTTTCAGCACTGATGGCCTTGTTAACAAGCTTCTGAAAAGATGTGCACTCATGCAGACGGAGGTCGCGGCGAAGCTCAGGACTAAGTCCCTTACGGAACCTTGCTTGCTTCTTGGCATCAGTAGAAACTTCCTCAGTTGCATATCATGCGAGGTTACCAAACTCCCTAATGTAAGCATCCACATAGAGTCGGCCTTGGGTGAAATTGCAAAATTCCTCACGTTTACGGTCCAGGAGACCCTCCGGAATGTGATGTTCACGGAAAGCCTCGCTGAATTCAGCCCAAGTGGTGACATGGCCCGCTGGGCGCATAGCTCCATAATTCTCCCACCATAGACTGGCGGGGCCTTCAAGATGATATGCAGCAAAGGTGACCTTGTCAGCCTCAGCCACCAGCGCGGAACGCAGCTTGTGGGAGATACTACGAAGCCAGTCATCAGCGTCGAGAGGCTCGACGGAGTGGTGGAACGTGGGTGGATGTAATTTGATAAAATCACTTAGTGACACCACGTTAGTCCTCTGATGGTGTGCTGTGTTCTGTTCAATACGCTCCAACAAACGGTTGGTCTCCCGCTTGTTTCTCTCAGCTTCCATCATAACCTCGGCTAGGGAAGGAGGATGAGGCAGATTTGCATCCCTGACTTCACTGCCTTCGGCCTGCTCTTGAGGAGCAGGGTTAGTGCGCGTGTTGACCATCCTAGGTAAACAAGACAATGATTTAGTCAGAATGATAAAATTCCGACATAGGATACAAAATGTAAGGAATAACTCGAAATGCAAGATGATCATCCGTATGACATGGTAGATACAGAAACTGCTTCTTTATTCCATCGTCATACACACCATACAGGGTTTAGTACAAGACCAAACAAGGTACTATTACGGTGAAAAGAGGATTACATCTCATCGGAGGCATCCCAAGCTCCTATACATTATTTTTCTACACCTCCGGAAAGAGTACAAACTAGGTCATATCCCACGAGTCACGCGGGACGATAGACGACACAGATAGTGCGAACTAGTGATACTACCACTAACTCAGACCGATCCGTAGTAGTCCTCGTAGAAGTCACCTCCATAGCCTGGAAGCTCAACATGATCATCCGGAAACAGACGATCTCGTGGAGCTTGTGGACCATAGGGACTAGGATGAGGTCTTGGACCAACAGACGGTGGCCTGTGGGGACCGCGAGGTGGGGTGATGCCTCCTACATCACGCCAACCCATCACGTCTGGCAGAGCAGATCTCACAGGATAGAGATCGCGCATATCCGAATATCCGGCTTGCACCGCCGGTGCAAACCGAGTCAATGTGGCCCAGTGGTCAGCACGGGTATTGAAGAGCTCTAACCTCAAGGCCCGATTTTCACGGTCCTTATCCTCGAGCATCTCAGCAGTAGTGCGAGTCCGTGAATCCTCCTGGGTGGGGTCAGCATAGATAGCCTGAAGATACCCTTGTGCTCCCGGAAGTGATCCTGGCATATACCGGAAATCAGAGTCCCGAAATAGACCAGATCTGACCCGCATGATGGTCATCATAGAGTAGGCGGCGTCCTGCACAGCCATCTCAATAGTAACCCCGAGTCCATAGGAGCAGTGAAGGGGCTCGGTGGACCCAGGATAAGATGGAAATATCCTGGCAGTGCAGAGATACTGGCTTTGATTAAAGTCTCGGAATTGCTCTTCGACCGTGTACTCAAGATACCAACGGTATCCAGCCTCAGTCATTACCCTGACCAACATGGCAGTATGGCCGGGTACATCTAGGCATCGAGTCAGGCGAACCACTTGATTGAGGTCGCGAGTGGCCATCTGAAAGCACAATCATAATGCAAAGGCATTAGAATTTCTAGCAAAATTTCGGCAGCATAACAGCTGTAAATGCTCAAGAAGGATTTTGAGACATTTGACAAAGGATTACATACACACTCAACATCATCATATCAAGTTCTGAGTCCATCCTAGCAACATAATGTGGTAGTAGAATTGAACTAGGCTTGTATCCATCAAACTTATAAGGTACTACTGATTAGTAACACGTGATCCTGATAGAGAGAATAGATCCTAATTCCTTAACCCCCGGTGGAAGAATAGGCTGACTCACATCAGAATGTTATAAGATAAAGGAGTAAAAAGAGCCTTACGTTCCAACCCACAAACAATTCCCCTACATATAACTAAAGAATTTCTAGACTCAACATCGACCAGTTTGGCTTGGAGAACCTACAGGCAGTCCGGCTCTGATGCCAATGCTGTCAGGACCCCGACTCGATGTCACATCGATCTAGCCGGTAACACCTCATATCACTTTGCGGCCTCACGCACGGTATCCCCACGGGTGTCGCCTTACCTTTGCCCGGGACCGTTTGCGCCTTTTGGCTCACGTATATGATAGTGTCGCTAGCATCCATATGATAAGGAGCCCGGGCTGACATGACTAGTCGTAAACCCAAAGTGGCACAGACTTACAGGGACAGGCATCCATGACCCAGCTTCGAACGTGTCGGTCATCAGCAAGTGGGTCCAGGCTGTAGCACTGGGCTAGCAGGACTCCGGTAAACCGGGTTGTAGCGGGCTAACAGGACTCCGGTACTCAATGCGTGACATTTCCCCGAAGGGACAGACACCGGAACGAAGAAGGACACATGCCGGCCAGCCTAAGTGTTCCAGAGTAGTAGCAAGCTACCATGGCTCAGCGGTAACACTAGGAGACATTTCCCGGTAAGAGAGGCTACTAAAGATAAACAACTAGATAGTCAGATCCCACACATACCAAGCATTTCAATCATACACACAATATGCTCGATATGTGCAAATACAACAAGGCATCACAACATGACTCTACGACACAAGTACTTTATTTAAGGCTCAGAGAGCCATACATAACATACACAAAGGTACGGGTCTCATGACCCAGCATTCAAGTCATACAGTCATACAAACCAGCAGCGGAAGTAACTTGTCTGAGTACAGACAACTAGAAAGATAAAAGAGGCTTGGAAAGCCTAGCTATACTACGTGGTCCTTCACAAGCTCAGGATCACCACCTGGGCCTTTAGCCTACTCATTGATGTCAACGTCTACGTAGAACCTATCAGAAGGGGTTGCAGCGTCTTCTGTAAAAATGTAAATTATAGCAACATGAGTACAAAGGTACTCAGCAAGACTTACATCAGATCCTACATACATGCATATTATCAAGAAGGGTTGGTGGAGTTATTGCAGCAAGCCAGCTTTGACTCTTGGCTAGGCTAACCTACGAGACTCCAACTTGAAATGGTTTTTCGCACACGAGTCCACTAATCACCACTTCAATACACTACCGAGGATCCACCTCCGTCTTCCTACGGAAGAGCCATCCTCGGCACTCACACTTATCTTGAGGCTTTTAGTAGTTTCCATTTACTTGTCTATGAACTGTATAGGCAACCAAGTAGTCCTTTACCACGGACGCGGCTATTCGAATAGATTATGATAACCCTGCAGGGGTGTACTTCTTCATACATGTTTCCACCACTTAGCGTCTGCACACGACATGTGCTCGGCAGACTTCAAGCGAAAGCCGACGTGGGTGTAGACCAAGACCTACCTAAACACCTAAGCCTCTAGTCCAGGTTTATCGCCTATCCAGGTTCCATCCGCAGGGAGTCCGGCCGAGGTTTCCCATACGGCCCCGAACGATGTGAACAGGGTTCCCGAAATACCTAACGGGTATTCGGTACACCCGGCCACGTACCTACCGCATCACCGCCCACCCCTACGGTCAGCGCTGTCCGCGGCCTCCAGTAGGCTACAAACACCAGAAACTACTTGCAACTCCTGGACAAAGAGCTAGGGTGAATAAGAAGTCGAGCGGGGTCATATTTCAGGGCCCAATGCATGGTAGTAGCTGTATCTTAAATCACACATACAGATCTCAGTGCTTAAGGTCGGCTTCAATGAAACAACCCACCATGTACTCCTACATGGCCTCTCATCGATACCT
This sequence comes from Triticum dicoccoides, assembly GCF_002162155.2. Taxonomy (NCBI): domain Eukaryota; kingdom Viridiplantae; phylum Streptophyta; class Magnoliopsida; order Poales; family Poaceae; genus Triticum; species Triticum dicoccoides. The sequence goes on along the minus strand of NC_041382.1, from coordinate 474,441,542 downwards.
TTACCAAATCGTGTTCACCACACCACTCTCATTACCGACATAATCATTTCACTCTAGCCCATCACCCAGATGAACCAGACCTGACACGACTCTAAGCATAGCAGGCATAGCAAGGTAGGAACAACACATACATATGGCTCAATCAACTCCTACACATGCTAGTGGGTTTCATCTAGTTACTGTGGCAATGACAGGTCATGCAGAGGAAGTGGGTTCAACTACCGTAGCACACAGCAGTTTGAAACGCGTTGTCTTAATGCAGTAAAAGAGAGCAGGAGCGAGAACATGGGATTGTATCGATATGATCAAATGGTTGGTTGCTTGCCTGATGGTTCGATGCACTGATACGGTTCTTCGTTAGGGTAATCGCGGTACTCCTCGGGGGCAGATCCTGCCGCAAGAACACCGATACACAACCATCACCAAACAATGTGCAACAATATGATGCATGCATGAAACATAGCAATATGAGTGTGTTAGGATAATGCAACTAAGACCAGAAGGGTTTGCATCAATTTGAATCAAAGATTCAAATTTCAAACTCAAACATGGCCTTTTAAAGTGCTTTTCCTTGTTCTGCATTAAACATCAAGTTAACTTGTTTAATCATGCATGAAAATAGTACAGATGGATAGATTGGATTTTTCTGATCATTTTTCATATATAATTTGTCTGATTTGGAGTTACAGAATAAAAGTTATGAATTTTTGAAGTTTAAATTATATTCTGGAATTTCCTATATTAGAATAATTCCAGAAATCAATTATTGCGTCAGCCTGATGTTAGTGTGACGTCAGCAGGTCAACGGAACACGTCCGGGTCAAACCTGACAGTGGGTCCCGCATGTCAAGGTGATTAAATTAATTAAAGTTTAATTAAAACTAAACCTGTTTAATTAACACGGCTGGGCCCCACCTGTCATTGACTCAGGGGAGTCAACCAGGGCCCACCCGTGGTCAAACCCGGGTCGGCTGCACCGGCGTTTAGCCGCCGGCGAGCCCGACGCGGCGGTGGAAGTGATTTTTGCCGTTCCGGCAACCAAACGAGCCGCGGAGGGCACCGGAGCGGAGCTGAGGTCGAGCCGCAGCTCTTGGTGGAGTCCGTTGGGGTCGGGGTGGCCGGAGTTGGCGCCGGCGACGACTTTGGCGGCCACCGGAGTTCGGCCAAAGTCGAACTTGTCGCTAGGGGGATCGGTGAGGTGCGGGGAGTGCACGGTTGGGCCTAACGCAGCGTGGTGAGTGCGTTGGACACCGCGGGTTGACCGGAGGATGGCCGGAAGCACGTCGGCGACGAGATCCGCGGCGGTGCGTGCGTGTGATCTTCGTGCGGTGGCTACACGGCTCGGGAATGAGAGAGAGAGGGTCGGAGGGGTAGCTAGGCTCACAGCGCTCCCGTAGAGGCCACCGGCGGGGTCGGGGACGAGCTGAGGCGGCGACGGCGTTGAAGGGGATCTCCGGCGACGGCGAGCTCGGGCGAGGTCGGTGCGGTGGTCTCGGGCCGCTCGAGCACACGGGGCTCGGCTAGCTCGATGAAGTGGACGACGGCGAAGCTCCTGGACACGGCGGCACGGCGTGGGGTTGACAGAGGGCGTGGCTACGGCGAGGGGGTGGCGGCGATGGCGTCGGCGATGGCGTGGGAGAGCGAGGGAGAGGAGCTGGAGAGGAGAGGGGTGTCTGGGGGGTTCGGGGGAGAGAGGGAGGCCGATTCACGGCGTTAGCCGGGCGAGGGAGGCAGCGAGGCGGCGAGCAGGTGCGTGGCACCCATGCGGTGCTCGCCGTCGAGCACCTGCCTGCCTGCCTGGCCGGCAAGCAGCTCGCTGGTGCGGTGCTGGGCTGGGCCGGCAGGTGGGCCGGGTGCTGGGCGACAGGTAAGCCTTTTCCATTTCTTTCTGTTTCTGTTTTTCTTTTTTAATACTTCTGCAACTTTGTTGAATTAAATAAAATACTTAGGCAACTCCAAAAATCACCAAACTACTCCTGGTCCAAAGTTGGATTATTTCCAACATGAAACATTTTAGTTTGGAGTTATTTGAGCATTTAAATATTTTATATAATTTTAAATGCCCAAATTCAAATACTTATGATTTAATTCAAAAACCCTAGGATGGCCAAGGAAAATGTGCACCACTTTTGGCAGAGGTTCTGAACCAAGACAAAAATGATGGGCATTTTAGAAGGGCATTTCAGGTTCATTGAAAAAGTTTTTAGTAAACCCTAGTTGGTTTCAGAGGGGACTGGGGGTTCTGTCATCCCCATTTCAGGTTTCTGATGAAAGAGTAAACATGATGCAACACTCTAATGCATGGCTAACTAGGATGTGACAGATTAACTCCCAGTTGAATCAAGTGATTGTTATACCCAGACATTTTGAGTATATGCTCACTGACAGAACTATTCTCTTCCATCTTGCAGCTGTAGAACTTATTGGAGACTTCATATCTCTCAATCCGGGCATTTGCTTGAAATATTAACTTCAACTCCTGGAACATCTCATATGCTCCATGACGTTCAAAACATCGTTGAAGTCCCGTTTCTAAACCGTAAAGCATGGCACACTAAACTATCGAGTAGTCATAAGCTTTGCTCTGCCAGACGTTCATAACATTTGGCGTTACTCCTGCAGCGGGTTTGGCACCTAGCGGTGTTTCTAGGACGTAATTCTTCTGTGGAGCAATGAGGATAATCCTCAAGTTACGGACCTAGTCTGTGTAATTGCTTCCATCATCTTTCAACTTTGCTTTCTCAAGGAACAACAACACGGGCCATCTATCTACAACAACATAGACATGCAAAAAACTATCAGGTACTAAGTTCATGATAAATTAAAGTTCAATTAGTCATATTACTTAAGAACTCCCACTCAGACAGACATCCCTCTAATCATCTAAGTGATCACGTGATCCATATCAACTAAACCATGTCCGATCATCACATGAGATGGAGTAGTTTTCAATGGTGAACATCACTATGTTGATCATATCTACTATATGATTCACGCTCGACCTTTCGGTCTCAGTGTTCCGAGGCCATATCTGCATATGCTAGGCTCGTCAAGTTTAACCCGAGTATTCTGTGTGTGCAAAACTGGCTTGCACCCATTGTATGTGAACGTAGAGCTTATCACACCTGTTCATCACGTGGTGTCTCGACAGGACGAACTTTCGCAACGGTGCATACTCAGGGAGAACACTTATACCTTGAAATTTAGTGAGAGATCATCTGATAATGCTACTGTCGATCTAAGCAAAATAAGATGCATAAAAGATAAACATCACACCCAATCAATATAAGTGATATGATATGGCCATCATCATCTTGTGCTTGTGATCTTCATCTCCAAAGCACCGTGATCACCATTGTCACCGGCTTGACACCTTGATCTCCATCAAAGCATCGTTGTCGTCACGCCAACCATTGCTTCCATGACTATCGCTACCGCTTAGTGATAAAGTAAAGCAATTACATGGCGATTGCATTTCATACAATAAAGTGACAACCATATGGCTCATGCCAGTTGCCGATAACTGTGTTACAAAACATGATCATCTCATACAATAAAATTTAGCATCATGTCTTGACCATATCACATCACAACATGCCCTGTAAAAACAAGTTAGACGTCCTCTACTTTGTTGTTGCAAGTTTTACGTGGCTGCTATGGGCTGAGAAAGAACTGTTCTTACCTACGCATCAAAAACCACAACGCGGTATAGTGATTGCTTTTTGATCTTCAGAAAGAACCATGTTCATTAAATCCGATTCAACTAAAGCTGGGGAAACAGACACCCACTAGCCACATGTGTGCGAAGCACGTCGGTAGAACCAGTCTCGCGTAAGCGTACGCGTAATGTCGGTCTGGGCCGCTTCATCCAACAATGCCGCTGAATCAAGAATCAACTAGTGACGACAAGCAATATGTATATACCCACGCCCAGAACTCCTTTGTGTTCTACTCGTGCATATAACATCTACGCATAAACCTGGCTCGGATGCCACTGTTGGGGAACGCAGTAATTTCAAAAAAATTCCTACGCACACGCAAGATCAGGGTGATGCATAGCAACGAGAGGGGAGAGTGTCGTCCACTTACACTCGTAGACCGTAAGCGGAAGCGTTATGAGAACGCGGTTGATGTAGTAGTACGTATTCACGATCCGACCGATCCAAGTACCAAACGTATGGCACCTCCGAGTTCAGCACACGTTCAGCTCGGTGACGTCCCATGAACTCCGATCTAGCAGATCTATGAGGGAGAGTTCCATCAGCACGACGGTGTGATGACGGTGATGATGATGCTACCGATGCAGGGCTTCGCCTAAGCACCACTACGATATGACCGAGGTGGATTATAGTGGAGGGGGGCACCGCACATGGCTAAAAGGCCAACTAATCAACTTGTGTGTCTATGGGGTGCCCCTACCTTCGTATATAAAGGACTGGAGGAGGGTGAGAGGCCAGCCCTCCTAGGCGTGCCCCAAGGGGAGTCCTACTCCCACTGGGAGTAGGACTCCAACCCTTCCAAGAGTAGGGGTAGGAGAGAGGGAAGGAGAAGAGAGGGGAAAGGAAAGGGGACGCCGCCTCCCCTCCTTGTCCAATTCGGACTAGAGGGAGAGGGGGCATGCGGCCTGCCCTGGCCGCCCCTCCTCTTCTCCACTAAGGCCCAATAGCCCCATTACACTCCCCAGGGGGTCCTGGTAACCCCCGGTACTCCAGTATTTGTCCGAACTTGTCCGGAACCCTTCCGAAGTCCAAACATAGTCATCCAATATATCGATATTTATGTCTCGACCATTTCAAGACTCCTCGTCCTGTCCGTGATCATATCCGGGACTCCGAACTACCTTCGGTACTTCAAAACACATAAACTCATATTATCGATCGTCACCGAACTTTAAGCATGCAGACCCTACGAGTTCGAGAACTATGTAGACATGACTGTCGATGTCAAAACCGGCGGATCTCGGGTAGGGAGTCCCGAACTGTGTGTCTAAGGCGGATGGTAACAGGAGGCAGGGGACACAATGTTTACCCAGGTTCGCGCCCTCTTAATGGAGGTAATACCCTACGTCCTGCTTGATTGATATTGATTATATGAGTATTACAAGAGTTGATCTACCACGAGATTGTAGAGGCTTAACCCTAGAAGCTAGCCTATGGTATGATTGTTGTTGTCCTACGGACTAAACCCTCCGATTTATATAGACACCGGAGGGGGCTAGGGTTACACAAAGTCGGTTACAAGGAATGAGATATACACATTCGTATCACCAAGCTTGCCTTCCACGCCAAGGAGAGTCCCATCCGGACACAGGACGAAGTCTTCAATCTTGTATCTTCATAGTCCAACAGTCCGGCCAAAGGATATAGTCCGGCTGTCCGAAGACCCCCTAATCCAGGACTCCCTCAGTAGCCCCTGAACTAGGCTTCAATGACGATGAGTCCGACGCGTAGTTTTGTCTTCGACATTGCAAGGCGGGTTCCTCCTCCGAATACTCCGTAGAATATTTTGAACACTAGGGTAGTGTCTGGCTCTGCAAAACAAGTTCCACATACCACGGTAGAGAGAATAATATTTCCACAAATCTAATCTGCTGACATGTTTTGACAGCATGACATCGTGTCATGGCCCGGTCTTTATTCAAACCGTTTTTCTCAACCAGCACTGCACATATCGCGAGGCGGTTTTCCTGACACGTCCTGTCAAAGTAGAGATCGAGTCCCTCTTATTACGGGATTCTCATCAATACAGACATGGGTAACCCAATCGTGCCTATTGGTATGACTCCTCAATTTTAGGCAAGTCCCAAACGGCCACGAGGAGGACGCTTGATATTCACCCTCTCTATAAAGAGGCCAAGGCCTGTCCTTTTTTCCCTCTCGTGCTCAATCGAATCCTTCTCCCGCCTCGAGTTCCAACACCCAAGGCTCAGGTCAGGCGCTTCGGGCCCTCAACCATGTCCGGATCCAACCTCCAAGGTCGATGGATGCCTTCCTCTATCACAGAGGAGGACATCAAGAAGCTGAGAGAGGCCAGGTATCTGACTGCCGAAATCTCGCACAGGCTGCCCGCCCGAGGGCAGGTCATCCCCACTACCGAACCCAATGAGAGTGTTGTGTTCATCTCTCACTTCCTCCGAGGGCTAGGCCTCGCTCTGGATCCCTTTGTTAGGGGGCTCATGTTCTATTATGGGCTAGATTTCCATGATTTGGCCCCGGATTCCCTCCTTCACATCTCGTCGTTCATCGTCGTGTGTGAGGCCTTCCTCCGCATTACCCCACACTTCGGCCTGTGGCTCAAGACCTTCAATGTGAAGCCGAAGATGATCGAGGGGCAACACGCATAGTGTGGAGGTGCCATAATAAGCAAAAGCGCTAATGCTACATGGCCAGAGGGTTCCTTCCTAGAAGTGTCCAGTTTGTGGCAGCGGGAGTGGTTTTATATCACAGCTCCCAGGAGTACCAAGTGGGTAGCCGCCCGTGCCTTTTGCTCAGGCCCCCCACCACAACTAATGTCATGGATCAACAAGGGGCTGAACTGGGGCCAAGTAAATGATGTGCCGATATTGCAGAGTCGCATCCGAGATCTCCTCGAGAGAGATGTCAACCTGGTCTCGGTAATGCAAGTCATGCTAATTCGTCGGGTCCAGCCTTGCAAACGTCGACCCCTCTGAATGTGGGAATTCAACCCGGAAGGACCGTGAACTATTCAGCACTTCCTCGGCATGACGCTCGAAGAGATGTACAAATTGTTCTTCGGACCCCAAATAAAGTGTCCGGACACCACGAGGATACGGGTCTGAGCTGTAATCGCCCCGATACCCAAGTAAGTAATCCCATGGCCGAACACGTTGTCTTTTTATTTATCATAACATCATTATGAAAAGTCGCTCTTTGACCAGGACTGGATAACAAAGGCGAAGATGATTAGGTGTAAGGCCCCCCTTCCTGAAGGCTCGGCCAATCCAGTACTAGCCAGAATGCTCGAGTCGGTGCCTTACCAGGCGCCCTCAGGGGGAAGATGAAGGGGGGAATAAAGAGCCTGAAAGCAGGCCTCACTCATCATTCATCCGAACGGGGTGAATTAGCGCCTCCGCGAAGGAGGATAACTAGGGAGAAGAATGTGACATTCCCTCTCCCCGAGGAAGGAAAAGGACCACCTCCGAAGACCCAGAAACAAAGGTTTCCAAGCGGGGGAAGGAATCTTCGCCAGAGGGTCCTGCCTTGGAGGGTACTCTTGCTGCACAGCGCCCGCAAGGGGATCAACCCTTGACCGAGCTATAAGTAAACCGAAGGTACTTAATAGTCAAAATATCCTACCTTACTTCTGAAGACTGTAACTGAAGCTTATATCTTGCAGTTCGGATCGTAGCCCTTCTCGACAGAGTTCGTCTTCGGGGGATCTTCTTCCGGAGATGATGGAGAGCGAAACACCTCCCCCTACCACCCCGCCTCATGAGGCGGGTGACCCTGAAGTGTCGTCGCGGAGGGTTTCTCCGGATCCACCAAGGCCAGAGGGTAATCCTTTGGCCACCCGAAGTCCTCAGTATTAGGCTCCTAAAGAGAGCAACAGAAAGAGTCCGGAGCCGTACAGTGTGCGGTCGGACGCACTGAAGGATCTTTTGGAGGAAGCGGCCATCTCAGAAGCGCATCGTACGCTAATGGGTATGGTGATTGAAAGGTTTTCATCCACCGAAAGTGGGTTGCGTGAAGCTTTTATGAGTCTGCTGAAAGGCTTTGAGGTACGTGAAATAGTGTATGTTTTCGACAGTACCGCACACGTTAGGTGTGCCCTATGCAGATAGTAGCCCCTGAGACTCTGGTTGCCGTCGAGAACGGCGGTAAACAGAGGATCATAGTCCCAGGTAATAATCATACCGCCTTCATGTGCAGGTGGCTGAATGTCCGGTGGCTAGCCGGACTGGTGAGTTTGCCGAGTTGAAGCGATAACTTGATGCGGCAGATGCCGACATTGTGCTTTTCAACAAGCGGCTCGACGAGGCACAGGGTATGTGATTTCTCCGGTGATCAACACATAGTAAGAGGAGCATGATGCCAGTATCTTTAATATATTGTGACTGCAGATGGAGCTGCCACCGTGGAGACCCTTCGGGCGGAACTTACCCGAGCCAAGGAACAAGCCAGAAATAGCGATGAGGCCGCTCTAAAGGCGGTCGAAGAGCTGAGGGCCGAACAGGCCGCGCATTGCCAGAGGAAGGAAGGAATGGCCAAGATGGCCACTGAGTTGAAAGATGCCGCCGACCGTTACCAGCTTCTTGAAAAAGAAAGCCGAGCAAAGGCGACGGACCTGGAGAAGGCCATGGTAGCAGCCAAGGAAGCCCGCTCCAAAATCTGAGCGATGAAGGAGGAGCTGCGTCATGCTGGAGATATCGCGGCTGGGAAGCCCTTTTTGTTGCGGACGAAGTTTGGAGATTCTAAGTATGCCCCTCTTGATCAACTATGGAGTTCTGCAGACGCATACGTGGATCTGGCAGCAAGTGCTGTTGATGCGGCTGAGTACTTCAAGGATCAAAAAGATCATGAAGTGGAAAAGTTGTTCTGGTCATAGTTCCATGCTCCAGTGTGTCCGCTGCTGTTGAATGAGCGAATGGCCGAGTGGGCCAAGCTCCATAGGTTGTCCGAACTTGCCATGAGGTCTGTTGTGGACCATCTGTGGCCGGAAGGGCCAAGGCCGAATAGTTACTTTAGTTTGGTGCAACAATTCCTTGGTGCTGTGCCGCACATCGACGCTATGAAGAGGACGATGTTCATAGAGGGTGCGCAGATGGCACTTGCCCGTGTCAAGACATACTGGACAGAAATGGAGGACACCACTATTGCAACATAGGGTTCGACCATGGGCCGAGTAGCTGCCGAGCACTACTTTGAAGAAGTCCTTGAAGGCGCTCGTTCGATAGAGGTGCAGTGCTCGAAGAATATTATGTTAGTGACATGTATTCCCATTGTAAAAACAATGTTTTATTGTATTATGAAGGCTGTGTTTATACTTTTGCCTGAAAGTAGTATGATGCCTCCTGTGCGGCCATTTATGTATATATGTATATAACCCGAAAGTTTGCAGTCATTGGCTTCAGCCCCCATGCATATAATGCAGGGGTGTTTGCAAAAAATGCGTATTCACACTTGATCCAACGTCTTGGTCCATTAAGGAGGTGGTAGCGCAGCGAACAAGACAACCGGACTATATTGCTTTAACACTTTCACTTAGCCATAGGAGTTTGACTGCGAGACTACTAGATAGCCCCTGGTACCTCTGCGCTCATCCGAATATGGGGCGCGTACGTACATGCCCGGGAAACGGCCCTTCGTTAATGCGGAGGAATCCCGAAGATTCCGCTAAGTCATCGAGTGGTTGACCAGTCTCGCGCTTTATCATGACAGTTAGTTTTCGGCTTTCTCTACTAAGGTGCTCCTCCGGATGAACCAGGGCACAATTGTAGTAGTTCTCCCAGTGCTACCTTAGCCGATATAGTGGAACGTAAGGTACCAAAACATGGGAGCCGGGCAAACCCAACATTTGACCAAAGACATGATTCGGAGCTGATGCATATAAGGCCAAACTCGCGACGCCGAACACTCCCTAAGGTATTCGGTCTTTATAGCATATGCCGGGCTGAATAGTGCCCTAAATGATAAACCCCGAGTGTCCAGGTACGTGCAATATCCTGACGTGGCCACATGCCAATAACGTCAACATACTTCTCGGTTGTATTGGGTATTCGGAGGATGTGAACAACAAGAGACAGTAAAAAAGGTTTACACAGGGTCTTAATCTGAAAAGAAGCCTTTGAGCGGGTCCCTGCTGCACGTCTGCGCCTGTGTCTCTGTTGTGCCGTGTCCTAGATGGGTGTAGCATGATTGTCATCTGTAAAAGAGAAGAACTCAGGTGAAAGTTGTCGTGCCAGGAAATTGGTTATTATCAATAATCCATTAAAATTCAAGATAAGTCGAGTTGAGCCGAACTAGCCCTGATTACATGCGGGAAGCCCCTGGTACCGTCTATGAGGGTTTAACCATCAAACCAATCTCATGTATTTGTAGTGATGCACCGGACTCATCTAACCGTGTCCGTGGTCTTGACGACCTCTCATTTATTCTGGTTGGTGAGGCCTTCTAGTGCTCGACTGTTAAAGCCGCCGCACATTCTTCCGTGCGTAGAGAATGCTCAATGTTTCCACTAACTGCGATGGTGCTATGCGGACCGGGCATCTTAAGCTTGAGAGAAGCGTAATGCGGTACTGCATTAAAACGAGCAAAAGCCACTCTTCCGAGTAGTGCTTGATAGCCACTTCGAAATGGAGCGATGTAGAAAGTTAACTTTTCGCTTCGGAAGTTGTCGGAAGAACCGAATACAACCTCTAGTAATAGAGAGCCCGTGCAGCGGGCCTCTTGGCCTGGTATTACTCCCTTGAAGGTAGTATTGCTGCGGCTGATTTTTGTCGGGTTTATCCCCATTTTGCGGGCTGTGTCCTGATATATCAGATTTAGACCACTGCAGCCGTCCATAAGGACTCGTGCGAGATGGTATCCGTTTATTATTGGGTCTAACACCAAGGCAGCTAATCCTTCATGTCGGATGCTTGTCGCGTGATCCATGCGATCAAAGGTGATCGGGCACGCCAACGAGGGGTTGAACTTAGGGGTGACGGGCTCTACGGCGCGTGTGTTTCGGAGTGCATGTTTGCTTCTCATCTTCGTCGCATGGATCATGTTTAATGTTTTAACTTCTGGTGGGAATTTTTTCTGTCCTCCAGTGTTTTGCTGGCGAGGTTCGTCCTCGTCTTCGCTTGGCGTCTCCCCCCCTTTGTGTTCAGCGTTTAGCATACCGGCCTGCTTGAAGACCCATCATTCTCTGTGGGTGTGATTTGCAGGTTTATCGGGGGTGCCATGAATCTGATATAGTTTGTCGAGAATCCTGTTTAGGCCAGACGGTCCATCTCTGCTGCCTTTGAAAGGCTTTTTCTGCTGACCTGGTCGAGAGCCCCTGAATCCGGCGTTTACCGCCTTATTATCTGGGCTATCTTCTTTATTTCGCCGCTTGTTTTTATTGCGTCGTGGTTTTCCATTGCCATCCCTGACTTCGGATGTGCTTGGGTCGCTGGTGCTACTGCGGGCTAACCAGCTATCTTCGCCCGCGCAAAAGTGGGTCATGAGGCTTGTCAGGGCTGCCATTGTTCTTGGTTTTTCTTGGCCGAGGTGTTTGGCAAGCCATTCGTCTCGGATGCTGTGCTTGAAAGCTGCTAAGGCCTCGGCGTCCGGGCAGTCAACAATTTGGTTCTTCTTAGTGAGAAACCGGTTCCAAAGCTTTCAGGCTGACTCTCCGGGCTGCTGAATTATATGACTTCAATCGTGTGCATTCGGAGGTCGGACATAGGTCCCTTAAAAATTAGCCCGGAAAGCATCCTCGAGCTCCTCCCAACTTCCAATTGAGTTTTCGGGGAGGCTTTTCAGCCAGTGTCGAGCTGGTCCTTTAAGCTTGAGGGGCAAGTACTTGATGGCATGGAGATCATCTCCGCGAGCCATATGGATATGGAGGATGAAGTCTTCAATCCAGACCCCAGGGTCTGTGGTCCCGTCGTACACCTCTATGTTCACTGGTTTGAATCCTTCTGGGAAATCGTGGTCCACCACCTCATCGGTGAAACATAGGGGTGGTACGGCACCCCTATATTTGGATGTACCATGGCGTTCGGATGGTTGTAGTATTCGGTTTTGATTTTGTGCCGGAGTGCGCTTCCTAGATCCATAAATGGATCTCGTCGTATCGGATTTTTGGCGCAAGTCCTCACGTAGATCATGTGTTGACTTATGTGCGACCTTGTTAGCCGCTCTATCGTGGTCACAAGGTGGTTGATTCGGCCGGTTGGCCGTTTCATTTTTCAGCTATGTGGGCTTTAAGGCCTCATCGTTGAATTCAGGTAATAGCCTGCGCTTTGGATAGCTCTTTGTGTGGTAACTTCCACCATACTTTTCTTTGTTGTCGAGCACTTTGTTCCACCTGCTGTTGAGCGTATTTTGTGCAGCCTTAAGCCTTTGCTTCTGCTTCTTCAGACTCCTCGCTGTGGCAATAAGCCTTCTGCGGAGGTTCTCTTGCTCCAAATGTGTTTCCGGGATGATGTGTGCATCTTCGTCCGGACTGTTTTCCTCCCCAGAGGGGGTTTGATGAGGTTTATCCTCAGCATCGCCATGTTCGGGCGTCGAATCCGTACTATGTTCGCCATTTGCAGCTTCATCGTGCTCTGCCGCCGGGGCAATGTGGTCATCGTTTCCTCTAGAGTCGACTCGAGTGTTATTTTCTCTTGCACTGTTATCGCTTTGTTTGCCGAGGCGGGATTTGGAGTGGCACCTACGTCGACGCTTTGTTTGCTTCTTGGAGGGGTCATCCTCCGCTGTCTCCTGCCGTTCCTCATCGTCATTTTCTTTGGGTGTATCCACCATATATATGTCATGTGATGAAGTGGCTGTCCGGTGCCCTGTGGGCACTAGTTCCTGTTCCTCTCCTGCATCGTCGTCCATGCCCTCGATGTTTGCATAGTCGAAATCGATCATGTCGGTTAAATCGTCGATAGAGGCTACTAAGTGGGTGGTGGGTGGGCAGCGAATTCCTTCGTCGTCCGCATCCCATTCTAGCCAGACATAGTTCGGCCAAGGATCTCCTGACAAGGAGAGAGACCTTAATGAATTTAGCACGTCGCCGAAGGGTGAGTGCTGAAAGATATCCGCGGAGGTGAACTCCATGATCGGCGCCCAATCGGATTCGATAGGCACGAATGCAGGCGGCTCGGAGTCCGTGGCCGGAGATGAATCCAGTGGTTCGGCAACACGGCTCTCGTAAGGGGTGAAGTCAGTATCCGGCTCCATCGCCACTAAGAGTGCGGCCTCCATGGCGGGTCAATCCCTCCGTCCTCGGATGGCGCAATTTGCTCCGGATTGAAGGACGGAGTAGTTGCAGATGCGATCTCCCGAACACTGTCCGACGGCAGAGTTACGTCATGCTCGTCGTGATTGTGCGGCGCACCTAACATGGGCTCGAGCCCGTCGAAGATCAAGTCTCCGCGGATGTCGGCAGTGTAGTTTAAGTTTCCGAACCTGACCTGATGGCCAGGGCCGTAGCCTTCGATCTGCTCCAGATGGCCAAGCGAATTGGCCCGCAGTGCGAAGCCACCGAATACGAAGATCTGTCCGGGGAGGAAAACCTCACCTTGGACCGCGTCGTTGCCGATGTTCGAAGGGGTCATCAAGCCTTATGGTGACGGCATAGTGGAACTCTCAATGAAAGCACCAATGTCGGTGTCAAAACCGGGGATCTCGGGTAGGGGGTCCCGAACTGTGAGTCTAAGGCGGATGGTAACAGGAGGCAGGGAACACAATGTTTACCCATGTTCGGGCCCTCTTAATGGAGGTAATACCCTATGTCCTGCTTGATTGATATTGATGATATGAGTATTACAAGAGTTGATCTACCACGAGATCGTAGATGCTTAACCCTAGAAGCTAGCCTATGGTATGATTGTTGTTGTCCTACGAACTAAACCCTCCGGTTTATATAGACACCGGAGGGGGCTAGGGTTACACAAAGTCGGTTACAAGGAAGGAGATCTACACATCCGTATCATCAAGCTTGCCTTCCACGCCAAGGAGAGACCCATCCGGACACGGGACGAAGTCTTCAATCTTGTATCTTCATAGTCCAACAGTCCGGCCAAAGGATATAGTCCGGCTGTCCGAAGACCCCCTAATCCAGGACTCCCTCAATGACCGAGACTCATCTCCGGTCAATAACCAATAGCGGAACCTGGATGCTCATATTGGCTCCTACATATTCTACGAACATTTTTATCGGTCAAACCGCATAACAACATACGTTGTTCCCTTTGTCATCCCTATGTTACTTGCCTGAGATTCGATCATCGGTATCCTCATACCTAGTTCAATCTCATTACCGGCAAGTCTCTTTACTCGTTATGTAATGCATCATTCCGCAACTAACTCATTAGTCACAATGCTTGCAAGGCTTATAGTGATGTGCATTACCGAGAGGGCCCAGAGATACCTCTCCGATAATCGGAGTGACAAATCCTAATCTTGATCTATGCCAACTCAACAAGTACCATCGGAGACACCTATAGAGCACCTTTATAATCACCCAATTACGTTGTGATGTTTGGTAGCACACAAAGTGTTCCTCCGGTACTCGGGAGTTGCATAATCTCATAGTCATAGGAACATGTATAATATCATCAAACTAAATGATCATCGTGCTAAGCTAACAGATGGGTCAAGTTAATCACATCATTCTCTAATGATGTGATCTTGTTAATAAAATGACAACTCATGTCTATGGTTAGGAAACATAACCATCATTGATTCAATGAGCTAGTCAAGTAGAGGCAAACTAGTGACATTCTGTTTGTCTATGTATTCACACATGTACTAAGTTTCCGGTTAATACAATTCTAGCATGAATAATAAACATTTATCAAGATATAAGGAAATATAAATAACAAATTTATTATTGCCTCTAGGGCATATTTCCTTCAGCATAATTTCATAGTCAAAGGAATATGTATAAGTCATGAAGAAAGCAATAGCAATAAAAGTTAGAGATCATTATGCTAAGCTAACGGATGGGTCTTGTCCATCACATCATTCTCCTAATGATGTGATCCAGTTCATCAAACGACAACACATGTCTATGGTTAGGAAACTTAACCATCTTTGATTAACGAGCTAGTCTAGTAGAGGCTTACTAGGGACACAATGTTTTGTCTATGTATTCACACATGTATCAAGTTTCCAGTTAATACAATTCTAGCATGAATAATAAAAATTTATCATGATATATGGAAATATAAAATAACAACTGTATTATTTCCTCTAGGGCATAATTCCTTCATCATCAATGACCAAATTTCAAAGCCCACAAAAGTCATTCATTTCTCCACTATCTCCACTAATTTTTCAATCCTTCGGGGCCTCTGAGCTATTCCACTTTAGATTCCAAATCACTACTTGTCCGAAGCTAGCAAGCCATTCCATTCAGAACCGCCAAGCTACTGTGCAATCTTTCTCTATCCTCTTATGAATTTCCAAACCCTCCTTCTCGAAATTTCTGAAGGCATTCCAAAGAGTAGATTTGTGAGGTTGGTCATTCAAAGCCTCCTCCTACTCCTCCTCAGTCGAATCCAGGTCAGCAAGGAAGGAGGGTGGGTCAGAGTGATGAGTGACAACCTCGAGCCGCTCTGCCTCCTTCTCATCGGTCTGAGTGGGGCTGAAGTGCTCGAGGATGTGCTCCTCCTCACGACGGTTTGCCTGCATTTCGATCTCGCAAAGCTGCAAGACTACCTCGAGTGGGTCATCGGAATCAGGCTTGGGCTCGGGCTGGCCACATCATTCACTGAAACAAGGTGGGGGACAGGCTGAATGGGATGGCTTCCTCTTCATACCATCCGCATTAGTGGAGCTGTCGGGGCCACGTGAGGCACTAGATCCCCCGTGGCCACTCAATCCGCCATGGTCGTGGGAGGAGAATCTCGCGGCTACCACGAATGGCGCACCAAGAGGAGAGTTCGCGTGTGGCATCTCAGATGAGTGGTTCTGCCCCGCTACCATGTTGAGCCAATAGGATGAATTCTTGCGTGGCGGCATTGTCGCAAACAGTGGAGGAGATGGGAGGGGATGTGGCATTGTCACTATTAGGCTTTTTATAGCCTGGGATGATGTCGCGTGGCAGCCATACGACCGACCTCCTCGTGAATCAAAAAGAGCGGTCACCATTAATGGGTGGGTAGTTAGCAGTCGCCAACCAACTCACCGGCGGTTACATCTATGGAGGTAGAAGGCAAAACTTCTCTCTCATGCTAGCGGTTGTATTTAGAGAGAGCTACAAAAGGGACCTTCACAGACTTCAAATATGGAGGATACGAGGTTGTTTTTTGAGCGAGCTTCATAAACTTTTTTCGTAAATACGCTAAAGTGCGTATCTTTTCATTGATAGGAAGGGAGCATACATCATAATAGAGGGAGGGGAATGCAAACTCATTGTCTTGTGCACAAAAGGCAAGACAAAGAGTTGCAGAGCATTGGTGACGGGCTTCACAGCCCAATTACAAGATTATGACCCTATGCTAGAAAGTAGTTTTGTAACACCCCGGATGTAACTTGCCATATTTACACTCCGACTCTTGCCATTTTTGGCTCTAAGTTATGAGATTCCCTCGTGGTTGAGTTTTGTCTTCGTTTTGCATTTTTTCCATGTCATGCATTTCATATCATGTCATCATGTGCATCTCATTTGCATACATGTTCATCTCATGCATCCGAGCATTTTCCCCGTTGTCTGTTTTGCAATCCGACACTCCTACGTCCTCCGGCGCCCCCTTTTGTCTCTTTGTGTGTGGGTGTCAAACATTCTCGGAATGGACTGTGATTTGCCAAGTGGCCTTGGTACACCACCGGTAGACCGCCTGCCAAATTTCATGCCATTTGGAGTCCGTTCGATGCTCCAACGGTTAACCGAGGAACCGCAAAGGCCTTGTGTGTGTTGCAGCCCAGCACCCCTCCAAAGTGGCCCAATAACCCATCCAAACCTATCCCATGTCCTCCGCCGTCGGATCACGATCGTGTGGCCAAAAACTACACATCATTTGGACAATCCCACCTCCTTCTAGGTATAAATATGTGCAACCCTCTCCAAATTTCGGGCGAAACCCTAGTCTTCTCCTCCCTCTCGCCCAGCGGATATGTCCGCGCGCCGCCGGACAGAACCCGCCGCCGCCCCACACCAGTGAGACGCCGCCAAGTGGCGAGTGCCGCCTCCTCTCGTGCCGGCCCGCTCGGGCCCGAGGCCGCCCCCCATAGCCCATCTCCCCCGTGCCTCCCCGCGCCAAGCTCCCGCCACTACAAAAAAATACACTTCCGTGATGATACGTGTGTTGGCACGCGAAATCGCCGCGCAACACCAGAATATTTGTCGTGCTTTCGTGACAACGAACGATTGCTTGACGAGCAAAGCAACAAAGATTTCCTCGCTTTCGTGGAGGAGAACCGGCCGCTTTCCAGCGCAAAACGACAAAGATCGCCAAACCCTAGGGCTGCTAGAGCTTGGCAAGAGGTAACGATAGAAAATAAACGTACGTGAAAATAGAGTTTGTATTGATAGATCGATTGTTATCTTCCTCAATCGGCCACGGCCTTACATATATATGGCACGCTGGACTTGGCGTACAAGATTACAACTCTGAAGCTAAAACCGATCAGGACGCTTTTCTTGATTCGGTTACCATGTAGCATACGTCTATAAAAAATATACTTGCCGATCTAAGTACGTAGCAAATCTAGACCATATCCACGTACATGCACTCTTGTATATATGAATAAAGTATTCCGGCCACGTCGCCATCACACTAAATATAGTGGCTAAGCATATGTATAAATACCTTGAGCCCACAAAGAAAATATTAAATATTCCGGCAACGTCGCAAATCAAACTGGATAATGGCCATCAGGACTAAGCATACTTCTTCATATACGTAGATATATATCACTTGCATGCATCACGCCCATGGTCCAGTATAGCATATGATTCTTCTTAGGACTTGTATCTTCACCTTCCATGAAATTTCTTGTGGCAACACTTTAACAATGCATTAACCGATCAACTCGATAAACCATTGATTTAATTTGCCTCATCACATACTAAGTAGCCAAATTATACCATCAACACATGCCCCCTGTTTTTGGTACAATTGCATTGACCAAAAATACTATAGGAGTTGCCGTAGGATGAAGTCGATCACTGATCATATCATTACTCAGGGCGATGTCCAATGATACATCAGCTAAATTTTCTTAGGGCGATATCTCAAATAATATATCGGCCAAATTTGCTCAGGGCGATACTTGGAATAACATATCGGCCACAACATGTTCAGGCCTCCTGCCACATGCTAGGATAGTACTTCTTCAAATACTTTCCATTGAGAGCTTTCGACAACTTATCTCCCTGCAAAGATTGTACAAAATATGAATTTCCAGGAACAATCTCTATAATTTTATATGGGCCTTCCCAACTCGGCGACCATTTGCCAAATTTCCTATCTTTAGTTCCAATAGGTAAAATCGTTTTCCACACTAAATCTCCTATTTGAAACGATTTTTCTCTCACCTTTTTATTATAAGCCTTGGCCACTCTTAATTTCTCCTTCTGTATTTCTCGCAAAGCTCTTAATCTCTCTTCTGAAATGTCATCTATGTTATCCATCATCAGGTCATTATAATCTACAGCCGACAAATCATTTTGTCTGGCCACTCTAAGAGCTTGTAAATTGACCTCTACGGGTAACACCGCCTCCTGGCCATATACTAGATCATACGGTGCTACTTGAGTCGCTCCGTGCTTAGATATCCGATGAGCCCATAAAGCTTCCGAAAGTACCTCATGCCACCTTTTCGGATGTTCCTCAATTTTCTTCTTTATAAGTTTAATTAAAGTTTTATTGCTGGATTCGGCCTGTCCATTAGCTTGAGCATAATAAGGCGACGAATTTAACTACTTAATTCCTAAAGATTCGGCAAATTCACGAAATTGATGAGACATCAAAGAAGCACCTTGATCAGTAGTTAAAGTTTGAGGAATACCGAATTTGTGAATAATATGCTCCAAAACAAAACTAATAACCTCTTTATGAGTCATATTTTTCAATGGAACTGCTTCAGCCCATTTAGTAAAATAATCTGTAGCAACTAGGACGAAGCGATGTCTTTTAGAAGACGAAGGATGTATCTCACCAATAAAATCTAAACCCCATCCTCTAAATGGCCATGGCCTAATTATGGGATTTAACATAGAAGCGAGCGCTAACTGTACATTACCAAATTTTTGACATGCCTCACAACCTTTATAATACCGAAAACAATCATCTAACAAAGTCGGCCAGTAAAACCCCACTCGTTTAAATAACCATCGCATTTTGTGAGCTGACTGATGTGTTCCACATATTCCTTCGTGCACTTCACCCATAGCTATTCTAGATTGATCAGAATCCAAGCATTTCAAAATAACCCATCTATTGTTCGGCGATACAACTCATCGTTAAACAAAGTATATTTTAAAGCTTGCCGCGGAATTTTCCTATCTCTCATTTGACTTGGATCCTTTAGATGATTAACTAGAGGAACTCTCCAATCACTTAGTTCTAAACTATTTGCTAATTCGGTCATTTGTGACCCATGCACCGAATCTGCACTACATTGTACAGTTAGTTGATCAACTGTGCTAGGCCCAAGTGCACCCTGTGGCAAAGTATCCATCATTATAGACGCAGCATGCATCGGCTTGTCTAATATAAAAAACATTCCTTTACTAATATGATAACCGGAAGCTTGCTGTGCTAAATAATTAGCTCTAGAATTTTCTTCTCTAGGTATATGATGGATGGTGAACGTATCTAGAGACTTAATTATGTCTAAACATCGGTCTAAATAACTATTTAATAACCCATCAAAACATTGAAATTCGCCTTTAATTTGTTGTACTACCAGAAGCGAATCCCCAAAAGCATCTACATCCTTTACGCCCATATCAACTAAAGTTTGTAAACCAAACAGTAAAGCTGCATACTCAGCTTGGTTATTAGTGCAAGGATATTCCAAACGGACCGATGTATTATAAAAAAACATTATTAGGTGAAACTAAAACATTACCGACGCCTTGCCCTTCCCTACAAACCGATCCATCAAAATAAAGCTTCCATGGGCATACACTAACATAATTAATGTTTTCATCATCTTTAATCCTATGATCAACAATGAAATCGGCGATAACTTGACCCTTCATAGCACGCAACGATTCATATGTTAAATCATATTCTATTAATGCGTAAGCCCACTTTCCAATCCTACCACTAAGAATCGGTCGTTGCAACATATACTTAATGATGTCAGCCTGGCAAGCTACAACGCACGTACTAGAAAGAAGATAAGGCCGAAACTTGTTACATGCATAGTATAAAGATAAGCATAACTTTTCAATAAACACGTACCGACTTTCGGCGTCGAGCAAACGACGGCTTAAGTATGCAATGATGTATTCTTTCCTGCTGACCTCTTGCGCCAACACCGCACCGATCACCCTATTTTCTGCAGCAATGTACAACCTGAACGGCGCACCGGACTTGGGCGCTCGCAATATTGGAGGATTCGAAAAGCATTACTTTATATAATTAAAAGCATCTTGTTGCTCTGCCCCCCAAGTAAATTCGGCTTCATTCTTTAGCCTAAGTAGAGGAACAAACGATTCAATTTTACCTGCAAGGTTAGATATGAATCGTCTCAAGTAATTAATTTTTCCTAACAACTTTTGCACATCCCTTTTACATGTGGGTTCCTCCAAATTTCTAATTGCCTCCACTTTCTTAGAGTCAATCTCTATGCCATTTTCATGAATTATGAAGCGTAAAAACTTGCCAGCCGACACGCCAAAAGCACATTTGAGTGGGTTCATTTTTAGTCCATACCGGCGCATCCTTTCAAAAGCTAATCTTAAATCGGCTAAATGATGATCAAACCCATCCAATTTAACAAGTATGTCATCAATATATATTTCTAGTACAATACCTAGAAGATCATGAAAAATTAAATTCATAGCTCGTTGGTATGTAGCGCCGACATTTTTCAACCCAAATGTCATAACGACCCACTCAAATAAATCAACAAAACCTGGGCAATGAAAAGCAGTCTTAGACATATCTTGTTCGGCCATAAATATTTGATTATAACCCGCATTACCATCTAAAAAGCTAATCACTTTATGTCCTGATGCATCATTAATAAGCATGTCAGCTATAGGCATAGGATATTCATCTTTCGGAGTAGCCTTATTCAAATCTCTAAAATCAACACAGATTCTAATATTACTAGTATTTTTCTTTTCCACGGGCACAATATTAGAAACCCAATCTGCATATCTACACGGCCAAATAAACTTAGCTTTTAACAACCGATCAACTTCTTCTTTGATGCGGTCATACAAATTAGGATTGAAACTTCTACGAGGTTGTTTATGCGGCCTAAAACCAGATTTAATAGGTAATCTATGCTCTACTAAATCTCTACTCAAACCGGGCATCTCAGTATAATTCCAAGCAAAGCAATCAACGAATTCTTTAAGTAATAAACATACCTTACTTTTCTGACCGGCTTTCAATCTAGCTTTGATAAATGTAGGTCTCGGAATACTTCCATCACCAATATCAATTTCTTCAAGTGGACCAGCCGATGAGAATCCCTGTCCAAGCTTTTCCATGTTATCAAAATCTTCAATATTTTCATGCATATCGTTCTTTCCCGAACGATACTCCTCCGTGCGTCTTTGCAGCCACTTAATACTATCGTCTTTATTCATCATTTATATAGATAAATCATTAAGCCGAGCTACGTTAGCCGGCTGTGCATTTATAGGTACAAAGCCATCTCTACCAATATTGATATAATCATAGTCCGATAAATCCCTACCGGTCAAACATCACATCTCACCATGTTGCCAATCAACCGGTGCGTCCGTCAAAGCAATGCATGAAGAATTATCAGCCTCAATCACCTCCACATCATCATTAACCCACTGAATTAAGCACTGATGTAAGGTAGAAGGGATGCAACAATTTGCATGAATCCAATCGCGTCCCAACAAAATATTATACCGGCCTTTGACATCAACAACAAAAAACGCAGTTGGCAACGTTTTGCTTCCGACTGTGAGCTCCATAGAAATAATGCCCTTAGCCTCGAACAATTCCCCTGAGAACCCACTAAGTCCTATATTGGTCTTCATTAACTCACTCTCTTTTCGATTCAGCTTAGAAAATACCGAAAAGGGCATAATATTAACACCTGCACCGCCATCAACAAGCATGCGACCAATAGGCTTACCATCAATGTGACCTCTGATAAATAATGGCTTTAGGTGCTGCCCATGCTTCTCTGGTTTCTCAAATGTAGCATTCTTTGGGCCAAGAACAAGTTCAGCAATCTCAGCCTCGGGCGCGCGAAATTCAGTAGGCAACGCGAACACCATATTAACATCCATACCAGTTGGTACATCTTTATCATTCTCTGAATTTTCTGCAATAATGGTGTCATCCGTATTTTTATTTTCCTCTGCTGCGATGCGCTTCTCCTTCCAAGTCTTTGTAGGCATCATTGGTTTATCATGATTGAACCATCTATCGTGCTTCTTCTCAGCTATCTCTTCCTTTATTTCCAATGTCCGCAGTCGCTGTACACGTCGTTTCTAAGTGTGGGTAAGTCCATTCGGGCACCACTGCGGTGCTGGTTTAGTCCCTGGCGCGACAAACTTAATTTGGCTGCCCCCCAGGTCCTTCGGCCTATACTAACGTACTTCTGTTTTTCTGGCAAACATTTTATCTCTGGCCAAAAAACTTCTCTGCTGATCATATACGGTACTGGCATTAAATCCCTGGCCGCGTACATTGCCTGAGTCCCATCGTGTAGATGCACTAGTATTATACTTGAAACTCCTCGGAGGCAAACTCCTGGACGTTCCTATGCCACAATTCTTTATGATCAAATCAGCTTGTGTGTTAGACGATTTAGGCTTCTGAATAGTACGTGAAGATATAGCATCTGGTCGTGCATGCGGGTCATGCCCAGAATTAGTTTGCTTTTCAAATTGATCAGACTGGCCAGCTGGCCGCAACTTTACGCCATTACTTTTCTCCTCTGTACCTAGAGCTTCTTTCGAGACACTGCTTATTTCTGTACAATTGACAACACCTTCATCTGACTGGTGTTCCGCTATTTTCAGACCATGAGCAGCATCTAAATCATCTACACTTTTTCCGGGTTTAGGATCGGCACGTTTTACCGGCATCCATACTCGCTTGTAGTCGCCTTTATAGTTGTTACGCTCTGCACTGCGTACCGGTGATCGACCTCGTCGAATCTCGATGGCGTCATGTGATCTAGCCACCTCATTGAAACGAACCCTTTTCTCATGTACGTTTGGTCTGAACATAGGCCTCGGCAGAGTCCATCTCAGCTGAAAATAATCGGCTGGCCCTGTAGGATATGGCGCCCAAGGATTAAACCCCCATGGAGGAAACTGCGGATACATAGGAGGTGCACAACCCCAATATGTCGGTTTCATTGCAAAATACGGCTGTTGGTCATATGCACTTCCTTGCCATTGCTCATGACCGCGGGGTCCAGAAGGAGATCTTGGACGCTTATTACCTCCGAGCCGATTAAACACATTGCTGATCTTGCGTGAGGTATATTTTTCCAACAACATGCTAACTGTCGGCTTTGGCCTTGGAGCTTGTTTTCTTCTTCCATTAACTTTCCATACTCCTAGTTCTGGATTTTTTGGTTTGATCATCCTTGGAGGAGCATTGTTATCAACAACATTTCTCTCTCTTGCGGATTCGGTCTGATCCGACCAAATAAGCATTTTTTTACTCTCAAGCTCGACCACATTGATAGGAAAAGGGTCGCTGTCGAGCTTCATCTTAGAACCTTCCGTAAACATCAATCGTCCTTCATTGATGGCCGATTGTACCTGTCGACGAAACACGTTACAATCATTAGTAGCATGAGAAAAAGAATTGTGCCACTTACAATAAGCTCTTCTACCCAACTCTTCTGGAGGTGGAATTACATGACCCTCCCTCACTCTAATTAATTTATTTTGCAGTAACATATCAAAAATTCTATCACACTTGCTTACATCAAAAGTATATTTAATTTCGTCTCTTCTAGCAGGTGTAGGTTTCAAAGCAGAACATGCAAAAGGTCTTGACTTTGGTGCTTGAACCCATTCGGCTACACATATATTAACATCATGCTCACTAGCCGAATCACTATCATAATCTAAGCCATTAACCGCATGATTATCTTTCTCTTTATTTCTATTATCTTTAAACCGGCTATATTGTTTAATTTCCTTAGCCCTGTTTTCTTGCGCCAAAGCCTTCTGGCAAACTTGATTAACATCTAAAAATTCTTGCCCTTCTAGTTTATCCTTGATATGAGCGAGTAGACCCGAAAAGGCAAGATCAGCTAAATCCTTTTCGGTTATGGTCAAGCTGAAACATCGGTTTTGACATCCCTAAACCTCCTAATATAATCATGAACATGCTCATTATATTTCTGCCTAACCATAGTTAAATCCGAAAGCCGAAGTTCTGTTTAACCGCTATAAAAATACTCATGAAATTTTTGCTCCAATTGTGCCCATGTTGAAATAGAATTAGGAGCAAGCAATGTAAACCAAGTAAATGCAGTGCCGGATAAAGATAATGGAAACAATTTTAATCTAAAAACATCCGATGTGCCGACCTCGCTGCATTGTGCTAAAAATTGTCCCACATGCTCAAAAGTAGATCTACCATATTCCCCCGTAAATTTAACAAAATCTGGAATTCTAAAACCACGAGGATATGGTGTTGAGTCAAAATAATCAGGGTATGGTTTTTGATATGCACGTGCTCTACCCTTAGGTTCTAAACCAAATTCTCTAAGTATGTTAGCAAGCTGATCCTTAAAATTATTATTAGCCTGTAGAGAACTGGCTTGTGGAGCAGATGGAACACCAACACGTGGTGGAAATTCTGTCAAAGAAATTGGAGCATGCGAAGTTTGCAACAGAGACCCACTAAAATATGAAGCAGGAACCGGCCCATACGGAACCCCGGTACCGACAGGCGGCAGCGATGGCGTACTATATGCCACTGTCCGATAACTAGGCTGCTGCATATTAGAATTAAATCCAAAACTTCGGTTATTGCTATTGTGATTTTCTGGAACCGAAGTCGAAACAATAGGAGCAGTAGTACTAGGAACGAAATTATTAGCCGAACTACCAACATAGTTCCGGCCATCCAGATTATTGTTTAAAGAGGCGTAAGGTTGTATAGCATTAGGCGATGCACTAGGCGTATGTATATTACTTGACAAATTGTTAAATACGCTACTGTCTATTGGCATCAGTCTTTTTCCAGAATACTCATCATTGACTTGCAGCACTAATGAGCGTACATGACCAGGTAGACAATTTTCAAGATCTTTATTAAACTGCACCTTAAATTCTTCAAGTCTATTAGCTACTGCTTTAGTAATTGTACGCGTCGTATTTTCCATATCAGAACCATATTTACTAGCTACGGACACATCAATTAGGCGAGCAATTTCTTCGGTTGAGTTTTTTACCTGAGCATCGGAAGGGCTCGGAACTACCTTTTTGATGACATCGTTCCTCGTCTTCGCGTATCCAGCCAACTTTAGCTTCAACCTCTCAACCTTTTCTTTCTCCAGCTCCTCTTCAAGCTCGCGCCGAACATCTTCCGACAGATTGTCGAGTGTGACGGCGATGACGTTCTCCGGGTCGATGTCACTCCCGTTCTTGGACTCGGTACTCATCGTGTAGCTCTTCTTCTTCTCGTCCCCAGCGGAGTCGCCAATTGTGTTGGCACGCGAAATCGCCGCGCAACACCAGAATATTTGTCGTGCTTTCGTGACGACGAATGATTGCTTTATGAGCAAAGCAACAAAGATTTCCTCGCTTTTGTGGAGGAGAACCGGCCGCTTTCTAGCGCAAAACGGCAAAGATCGCCAAACCCTAGGGCTGCTAGAGCTTGGCAGGAGGTAATGATAGAAAATAAACGTACGTGAAAATAGAGTTTGTATTGATAGATCGATTGTTATCTTCCTCAATCGGCCATGGCCTTACATATATATGGCACGCTGGACTTGGCGTACAAGATTACAACTCTGAAGCTAAAACCGATCAGGATGCCTTTCTTGATTCGGTTACCATGTAGCTACGTCTATAAAAAATATACTTGCTGATCTAAGTACGTAGCAAATCTAGACCATATCCACGTACATGCACTATTGTATATATGAATAAAGTATTCTGGCCACGTCGCCATCACACTAAATATAGTGGCTAAGCATATGTATAAATACCTTGAGCCCACAAAGAAAATATTAAATATTCCGGCAACGTCGCAAATCAAACTAGATAATGGCCATCAGGACTAAGCATACTTCTTCATATACGTAGATATATATCACTTGCATGCATCACGCCCATGGTCCAGTATAGCATACGATTCTTCTTAGGACTTGTATCTTCACCTTCCATGAAATTTCCTGTGGCAACACTTTAACAATGCATTAACCGATCAACTTGATAAACCATTGATTTAATTTGGCTCATCACATACTAAGTAGCCAAATTATACCATCAACAACGTGTTTGTCACAGTAGGTCGCTTTTTTTGTCATGCATGTACATCCATGACAAATTTATGACAGAATCAAGATAGTCATACCTGTGCTGTCTTAGAAGTTTTCCATGACATTACCAAAATTATCATCACGGAAGTGTCCACTTCAATGACAATAAATCACGCGTCATAGAAGTGCTTTCGTCAAGGGTGACCGACACATGGCATCCACCGTAATGGAACGCCGTTAAGCTATCGGGTCGGGTTTTGGATCCGATAACCCGTTAACAACCACGACCAATGGGGATTTTCCACGTGTAAAATCATCATTGGCTGGAGGAGACACGTGTCAACTCATCCAATGGGCGAGACACGCCTATGATATGTTGACACGTGGACCGGCCCATCAAGTTTAAATGGGCCAGCCCAACTGAAGGCCCACAAGATTTTGCAGACCATAATGGGCCGACCCAGCTAAAAGCCCACGAGATTTTGTGGACCATAATGGGCTGGCCCAGCTAAAGGGCCACAAGATTTTGCGGGCCATAATGGGCCAGTCTAGGTAAAGGCCCATAAGATTTTTGTGTGCCGTAATGGGCCGGCCCAGGTAAAGGCCCACAAGATTCTTGCGGATCATAATGGGCCGGCCCAGCTAAAGTCCCATGAGATTTCGCCGACATTAATGGGCCAGCCCAGCTGTAGGCCCACAAGATTTTGAGTACCCTAGTAGGCCGACCCATTAACTGCCTGCCATGTTTTGGGCCAAATGCCGGCCCATATTTGATCCGGTCCATTAATGGCCTGCCACGCTCCGGGCCTAATAGTGGCCCATATGAGATCCGGCCCGTTAAAGGCCTACCACGTTCTGGGCCAAATTACGGCCCAGATCAGGTCCGACCCTTTAAGACGCTTTGGGCTCAAATATGGCCAATATCAGATTCGGCCCGTCAACTGGACACTATGCTTTTGGGCCCACTTGCTAAAGGCCCACTTAGTAATTCGGCCTGATATTAGTTTTTGCCTGTTAAGGGCCCATTTAACATTTCGGCCCTATATTAATTTCAGCCTGTTAAAAGCCCATCATATAGTTGGGCCTAACTACGATCCGGTTTGCATCCGGCCTGCTCGCAGCCGATATCTGATTAGGCCAAACAAGGACCGAGACAATTTTTCGGCATGTTAAAAGCCCGTGATTTGATTCGCACAATCATGGGCCGGGGTTCATTTCGGGCTGCTGCTAGCCCGTGAGCTGATCGGCACGTTTCAGGACCAACCTACATCGTGATTGCATGACGACCCGATTATGTACCGTAATTTTACGGTTTGGCCGGTTTACTGCGATGACAGGATATATATACAGTAAAATAACTGCAGCATCGTGAATAAGAAAAAACCTAGACTATACAATAAAGAAATTACGACATATTACATCCACTGGGCATCAAAGTTCGCCACTATAACAATAAAGCACAAGCAGGCAGCAGATTACATACATTGGGCATCAAAGATCGCCACCAGTGCAAATAAACATGCCGACAAAATAATATACAAAACCAACAACACTTCAATAGAGTTCAAGAAAGGTTAGCCCTACTGGGAAGCTGCAGGGCAAGCAGCTGAGCTAGATGATGAGACTGCGCTTGTTCAACACTTGTATCTTCCTCACTCTGAAAGATAAACAAGCAGACAGATGACAGGTTTTGCACATAAAAGTATCAGTGCTGACAATTCCTCACATTTCTTACTGACGAATAAAGTGACACAGTTTAAATTTGCATTAACACAATATGGTATTGTTCAGGTCAAGACATGGCAGGAAATGACATTGTGAAGGAGTTGGCAGCTTCACGACACCACTGGATTATAGATCAAGAACTCATAAGTATCAATGGTTAGTGTTCTGTCAATTTATACCATTTCAGATTGGCAAACAAAGAGATGGTTTAAATAATAGTAGAATGATATGACATTGTTCATAGTTAAGACATTGCAGAATATGACATTGTGTTGTAGTGGGTAGGTTCACCACACCACTGGATTACAGATGAAGAACAGAAGCATACATGCAGTGCAAAAGAAGATCACTTGCTCTGTATAGTTTAATTTACATGGTATGAAGAAGGAACTTGGTTGTACAACTGAAAACTTAAATTGAGAAAGGACGAACTTTTGTTTATGAACTACATATAATAAACTTTAAACAAGCAATTTGATGCAAACACCAAAAATAAACAGTTGTTGCAGTCATGCCTAACCAAATATATACAACAAAGTTTGAAGGCTTGAGATGGACAAACTTACATTATTGGTGAACACAGGCTCTATAAAGGCATTGTCCATGCTGATGGGGGGGGGGCAATTCAAGAAGTTTACCACAGAATCTTCTTCAAAAGCATTGCCTTTATTCTACATTTTGTTAAGAGTAAATATAGATGTGATAATATATGAAAAAATGGAGAATATTTAAGATAAGATGAAGAGTGATGCTACATAACCAAGTAGCTATAAATGTAAGTGCAGCGATACAGGCAAAAGGCACAACCAAGAGATGCACAGCTAAACTTCTTCAGTACCAACCTTATGGTAAGAGTAAATATAGATCTGATGTGTAGAAAATGGAGGGCAAAGGAAAATAAGCTGCAGAGTGATGGTACATGAACAACTACCTATCATTATAAGTACACTGATAAAGGACAACATGTACTTACAAGAGCAATGCAGAGCTAAAAAAACATTGGCATTGGATATATTCTACACTAATGTAACCATTCATACAGATCAGATAATTTAGAGCAAACAATTGATAAGCAAGCTATCATGCATACTGCTGTCACAAAATGAACCAGGTATGTATGCAAGTACAGTGATACAGGACAACAGGTACTAACAAGAGAAAAGCATCGGGCAGCATATTTGCGATATCCTGTCGTTCTTGTCAAACCGGAGTTCTTCTTCGAGCAGATTTCCTGCAAAAAAGATCCATAAGGCACATGCGGAAAAGTAGAAGTTCAAATTGTCATGTGATTTCATAGACAGTACCTCATCCTAGGAACGAGACCATTGCATAACAAGGTTTTTCCATTCAATGTCTTCTAAATTTAGCACAGGAAACTTCACCGGAAATTCGTTTATAGACTTGCCATCAAAGTGTGATTTCCTCAGGTAACACCGATACTTCTGCAATGCTTCCTTGAAAAGCACAAGCAAGATTTGCTCGTCATGACTATCCAGATTGACCCTTGCCTAGTTACAACAATGTAATGTAAATCATTGATGTGTTCAATCAGCAGAAAACAGGAAAATAATAACCATGAATAATAGCACTTACACGTAAGTTGGATAGGAAGATGTGAAAATGGTGTTTGTCTTCACAATAATCTTCCCATGATGGGAATATATGCACGTAGTCCCTAACAACATTGAAAGCATTGTCTTTTAAACTGGGAATAAATGGAATGGGGTTCCAATCTGCAGGAATTGGCCGTCTCTGCAGTTAGGATAGGTCTTCGGCTGGTGGACTTGCTGTACTTTTTGCTGGAGTGGAATTTTTCTGTGGTACAGCTAGTGCTATGGCAAATGAAATCGGTATACCTTTTGCTGGAGTGCAGGTCCTGTGTGGTGGGGCTAGTGGTGTGGCCAGTGAAGTATGGGTACAGTCTACTGGAGTCGGTCCTACGTTTTGTGTCACTGGTTGTACAACCAATATAAGTGGGGTGCTGTCTGATTTCTCCGGCACCACCATGTTTTCAAGGACTTTGCTGGTGCTCCTTCAGTTTCAGAAATCACCCTATTCCTTTTTGATGTCTGATGCACCAGAACAATATTTGAGTGGAAAAACATGGTACGATGACAGATGGAATATGTATTGATAATGGATGGGCATGGCATCTCGACATATATGATGAGTAAACTAAGCAGATGGCGGTGCAACAAAGTAGAAGAAATGCAAGACAACATATGCAAGATACATGCAATCAATAAAACCTTGCCAAATTAGAACATGCACCTTGATGGGTGAACAGGACAGGCCATCTGCCTTTGACTCCTCGAGGTTAGAATAGTCATTAGGATGATATTCTGAGCAAGAATCAACAGGTGGGGAGCGTACGAGTTTCATTGCTTCCAGAATGGCACTCAATGCCTTGGTGCCAATTTTGTAAGTCATTGCAGTGTTCCACAATATTCTTCTGATGCGCGGATTCTGATATTCATTGTAATTGCGTATGATATCTGAGAACCATGAAAACATAAATAGTTGTGAGATTATCTTTGTAATGCAGATGATATTCTAATATAGGGGCGCCTCTGTAAACACTTGTGTGCTATCACTGGATTCTGATGAGAGAGCTCATGTGTGCTGTAATATGGTGCGTGCATTTATATAATCTGGCACAAGTACACAAAAAAATAGGCTCCAGAAGTAAGGATAGCTGGCAGATGATAGGTTCATAATATACTATATAGAGAGTTTATTGCCAAACCTTGATAACAAGAGCACACAGCAACTAGGCAGATCATAGTGTACATAACGGGGGTACACCATAACCAGGATATATAAATCGGGAAAGTGGAACTGGCTGGAAATTACGGTGTTGTATTGCCGCTAGTAATTGAAAGCCTATCGATCACGTACAGGCCAGCTCTATCAGCTGTTAGACTGCAGATGTCCCTGCTCCCCTTCCTGGCAAGGAACATACTGTGCTTCCCATACAGAACACCGCACGGGTCGCCGGCCGAACCACCGGCCCCACCGCCTATGTTCCTCCGCCACCCCCACCCCCACCCCGCCCCCACCTGCGTCGAGTTTTATTCGTTTGATGAGGCCCCACCACCGCCCGCCAAAACCACCATCCCCACCCGAGCCCCTTCGATCGCACCGGCGAACTCCGGCGAGCTCTGGAAAATCGACTGACCCAATTTTGAAATTTAGTCTACTGTGATTTAACTAGTGTGGAATATAAAAGGGGAAAACCATGAGCATTGCGAGTATGGTGTTGAGCGTGCCATGGCGGATCTGAAGGTGCAAACCGGACAAAGGAAACTTCGCAACCAAGACAAGAAATCAGAGTAAAGCAGTGGCGATCTATTTTCTTGCTGCGATAAATAAGTTGAGCAAATACGAAAGAGTACCGCCTCTGGTGCGGCACCGTGTACGCATCTGCTGTGAATTGACGGTGCTGCGGTAGCGATGGCTGTCAGCGGCGTGGAAGCAGATCTAGGAGGGTAGACGGTGGCGGCGGGGCGCGGTGGACGAGACGGTCATAGGAGCGGCGCCGACAAGCTGGACGACGGCGGGGATGAAGCGAGAGGACGGGATGCAAGGATCCCGGTCCAAAGCCGTGGATGAGAGAGGTCGATCTCTCGTAATGGACGACGGCGTCGGGGTATCAGCTCCGGCATGGTGGAGGAGGACGGCGGTGGATGGGGTGGCGGACGGCGGCGGACGGAGGAGGGTGGGGTGGAGAGGGTGTTTTGGCGCCCACAGAGTACGAATGGGGAAAAGGGAGGTAGAGAGGAAGGGGGGAACCACGTATTTAGGGCGCGCTTGTCTCAAATGCGAGGAAATTTACAAACTTAGCCCCCGTTTCAAATTTCTACTACATCACAGCAACACTAGTCGGTTGGGGATAGGATGGTAATCTCGCATACACCGAATATTTGCCGACGAGAGTTTGTTTTTGGCACCCATCGTGTATGAATATGAATCAGGGAGGGAGTCAATTTCGGCCTAGGACACACTCTGTTTTGGCGCCCACCGTGTATCAATCCGGGTGAGAGGCGGTTACGTCATGTTTGGGTGAAATTACAAACCTAGCCCTATCGAAACCTATAGAAATCCAGCATATAGGCTTTGCGTGGCAGGGATAGGCAGTAGCGATTTCCATCTCGCAGATTTTGGTTTCGGGCGGTTACTGCGACTTTCCCCGCTTCGTTCAAATTTTGCAGAGTGCATTTTTACCGTGCCAACTCAATTCGAATCCCGTTTGTATTCTTTTTTTTCGGGTGGGATCCATTTTCAATTGGAATTACATTCTATATACATCATTTTTTATATATACTTTCAAAAGCACAACAAAGAATTCTTGTCCTTTTATATGTATAATATGATTTACAAGTACAACGATCTCGAAATCTTAAGGTTGAATTCGAAAAAATTAACCTAATTATGTTCTACTAAAATGTATGGATCAGTAATATCTACATATTAAATAACATAGATGTGCGTGAATTCATATGAGTATGCATGTTTGATAGATCAATTTTGGTTCGAGTATGGATTACATGTATCATCATCTCGAATTCAAATATTTGAATCCCTTTTTTGTTCACTCCTTTCACGCCCATCTCTCTCGCATGCATGCTCCTTCAGGTAGCTATCACTCTCTTTTCTCCAGCTCACCCGCACGCTCACTTCATGTTGCTCCTATCCTCGCAAACATGGTCTCTCGAGGTCTCCCTTGAGAAGTGTCACACTCTCCCTATCATTATACATTACACGGTTTTCATTATCTCTCACGTCTCTACTGTTCTCTGGTATCACTCGCTACCTAAGCTTTATTTTTCACCGCCAAAACACACAGTCTCCACTCGTCTTTCACTTTGTATTTCTCTCTATGGGATTCTCTCACACACCCTATATGTCTCTACATATGACTCATACCACTAAAATTACTCTCTCTATCTCTCCTGTAGACACAACATTTGTTGTGGTCTCCTTTTCGTCTCCATCCCAGACTGACATTGTTCATTTGTTTACCGATCAGACAACCCCGACTACCGTCTCCTCTGTCTCTCTCACAGACACACACACACAACTCCTGCTTCCACTCCCCTTCCCGACTACCGTCTCTCTCTGACACACACAAAACTCTCGCTTTTGCACCCCGACTCGTATTTCTCTCACAAACAGTTATCGACTAGCTAGCCTCTAGATAGGTTTATACACCCGCACACTCGTGCCTCCACCATCTACATGTCTCTCTCCCGCTCCTTGTATCTATGTAGATTTTTCTTCCCTTCTTGAGACACGCCCTCTCGATCGTGCACACACACACACTATCCCCTCATTTTAAGCTGATACCTATCGCACACACACTCCTTGTGTCTTTGTCACACATGCACTCCGTCCTCCTCCACTCGCCCTCTCTCTCACACACACATGGGCTTTTTGCAACAACTAGCAAGATGCCCATGCATTGCACGGAACATCAAGATGCATTTGTATGAGTAGTTTATCTTGTGGGGGAAAAGGATGAACGAGGGAAGGCCTTATTTGCAAATGTGGAGAGGGGTGTGGGTATCTTTTTGCAAAATTGCCATAGTTTCCTTCCTATACGTCAGATATAGTTCGGACGGCCTATATTGCAGGATGGCAGGCACACGATCATCACCGACAATGCTTATTATAAGAATAGGGATAAAAATAGAGTTGGTGATGATGGTGGGCCTGCCATCCTGCAATGTAGGTCGTCTGATTTATATCTGACGGATAGGAAGGAAAATATGGCAATTTACCCGCACTCTTCACCACATTTGCAGATAAGGCCTTCCCTCGTTTATCCTTTTCTCCCACAAGATCCTGATGTTCCGTGCAACGCACGGGCATCTTGCTAGTAAGAGTAGAAATTACACATATACCACTTCTCAAATCTTGAAACCAACAACATTCCTCCCTTATCTCATCAAAACCGCCAAAGGAATATATTTTGAGTGAAACATAACATATTTTTAGTGATATACGTATTTCAAAGCTAGACTTTTTTTCTATCAAATCGGTGAATATGTATTAATCCAGTGGCGGAGACAGGCCTGGGGCAGCTAGGGCTATAGCCCCAGGCCTAGAAACAACTTCCTTTGTAATTTCTTCATGCAAAGCATAGAAAATCATAGAAGTTTATGACTCAACATAGCACAGCCCTAGGCGTAATCTGCATCTAGCTCCGCCACTGTATTAATGCACTTTGATCGTGTGGCAACGCATTGGCACATTGCTAGTAGTTATTATAATTTTTTGGACACCAGACAAATGGTGGAGTACATATACGAAGAGAAGAGGCACACGCACGCAGTCGGCCTCTCGCTGTCTTGCACATATGAGTGTTACGTAAAGGCGACGTTAACAAATAAACTCTAAAACCCTAGGGGCACGATTGCTACATTCGCGGGTACCGGGTACGTGGTGGAGCACCTTTGTAGGAATAGTCAGCTCGCATGATAATTTGATCCGTAGGAGTTGATGGTCGGTACCACAGGTGAACGACTTCGAGCGCGGTTGCTCGCCAGTTGCCACAGATCGAGTAGCCATGTTTAAAATATTGTTTTTTTAGCGGGGTTAAGAGTTCCGATTTTCAATGGCGCGTTATAAGTAGTAAGTAGTTTTTAGAACGATTGGTATGGAGCGAAAATGGAATTCATAGTACTACGTACCTCCTTGGCGTATGGTTGTATGGTTTGTTTTTTTTCCGATGGAGGTTGTATGGGTTTATGTTGCGAGATGTTGAACCTGATAGTTCTAGGGCAAATACTATGATTTAGATTTAGATGCTGGTTTTCTTTAATGAAAATCGGAAGGGGAAACCCTTCTTCGATTAAAAAAACTACTACCTCCATTCTGGTTTACTAGTCCCCATCGTACTTGGGGTCAAAGTTTGTCCACGAACTTTACTTGTAAAATGTGAATGGAAAACGAGATTTTGTTATACCCAAACAAAAAACGACTGGAGGGACTGATTGCTCTAACACGGACGCGACCTCTCATAGCGCAGGCATTGAACCGGCGCGCCGGCCAAGAGGGACGCACTCGCTGTAGGCCCGGCTGAGCACGCCTCCTCGCCGCGTGCAACCAGCTTAAGACTGCCCCGCCTGCCTTCATTGAATCCACGCATGTGCCGGCAACACGTCCTTCCGCGAGCCGGCAGGCATTTTAGAACACAAAAAATGACTAAAATATAATTAATTTATGCATGGTCTTGACTTGTTGTGCTCGCACTGGTAGCAGGAACTAGTAGAGGATTTTCTTTATTTATAACTCTCCTCACATTTTTTTGGCTTTGAAGTGAAACATGGTTGTGGACATTATGTATGAATGTGCAGATATCTGTGAACATGAGTTTGATGTCGAAGTTGAACTTGGAATGTCAGGCTTGCGCGTGAACTATACCATGTCCAATGCTTCGTCTGTTATTGTTTCGAAAGTAATTGCTGTTATTACATGACCCAAAAAAACATTTTGTGCCACATCAGTAGATGCACGGACATCACAACAGGCATGCTGACTGGATAAACA
Source organism: Triticum dicoccoides (assembly GCF_002162155.2). Taxonomy (NCBI): domain Eukaryota; kingdom Viridiplantae; phylum Streptophyta; class Magnoliopsida; order Poales; family Poaceae; genus Triticum; species Triticum dicoccoides. The sequence goes on along the minus strand of NC_041382.1, from coordinate 474,405,993 downwards.
TTTGAACCTAGCTATTATGAAGGAAATTTTGTATTGACAATAGTTTTAGATAGCAGGAGACGCCTAGCCTGCTCTGCCTCTGCTAGCTTATTTCTGGCTTCTTCCATCTCTTCTTTGGCTTGGGTGAAGAGAGCATCTGATTGCTCTTTTCTCTTCTTCGGGAACTCAGCTACATTCTCAAGGGCTGCTACACGCTTTCTTTCAGCCTTTACTAATGCCACGAGGACACGAACAACTGACGACTCCACCTGGCTTGTGTGTAATCCAGCATCATCTGGGAATTTGCACCTTGTGTCTAATCCAGCATCATTAGGGAACTGGCACCTTGTGTGTAATCCAGCCTCATTTTGGAAACATGATCTCGAGGTTGACCATACTTCCCTCCTCGTAGGAACTGCATCCTGACATGAAGTTACTTCTTTTTTAGATCAATACTCAGAGCAACCTAGATCCATTTAGTAGAAGCCAGATAAACAGAACTCGGAGAAGTGAATTCAAAAGGAAAAAATTAAATAAAAACAGACTACAAGGTGAGAACACCCACTTCCTACATCAAGCTAAAAATGAAAGCATTAGGACGATTAAGACTCTTCTTATTACACATCGAAGAACACCATGCTTAAGAGAAACAGAAACTACAACATATACACATCGAAGAACACGAGGCTACACGAAAGTAATTGAAAGGGTGTTACTTACCAAAGCTTGTTTTACAGGTTCGGTGCAGCTCCTCTTTAACTTGCCACGCTCTTTGAAGATGTCCCGAATATCCCGTGTTTGGTCTTCATTTGTCCTCTGCATGTTCGCACTCGTGTTTTTAAAATCTCAACATGGCAAGAAAAATATACTACCACTACTGAAAATAGGGAATTTGCCATCAGTCATCTCTTTGCCGTCTGCCAGCGGATGGCAAAGAACGTCTTTGCCATCCACTTACAAAAAACAGATGGCAAAGAACTGACAGATAGCAAAGAACCTGGTTGCCATCAGCCAGTTCTTTGCCATCTGCCAGCGGATGGCAAAGAATCTTTGCCGTCCGCTGGCAGATGGCAAAGAAGTGGGTGGGCCAAGTGGATAACGGTGCTGTAACGGCCCACTAGCCCCACCTCTTTGCCATCTACCAGCTGACGGCAAAGATTCTTTGCCATCAGCTGGCTGATGGCAAAGAGGTGGGGCTTTTCCATCCGCTGGCTGATGGCAAAGAAGTGGGCTTATGCCATCCGCTGGCTGATGGCAAAGAGGTGGGACTATCTCCTCTCCCAACTCTCAAAAAAAATCGCATCCCCTCTCTTCCAGCCCGGCCCCACCCCTCTCTCTCC
>NC_041382.1:474393482-474404154 GCF_002162155.2 Triticum dicoccoides | reverse complement strand
GCCCCTCTCCTCCATGGCAGCCTGCCCCTGCGTCCGCCCCTCCACTGTTCCAGGCCGCGGCGCCGCCCTCTCCCCGCGGCCCTCCCGGCCACCGCGGTGTGCCCCGCGGCCCTCCACGCCACCGGAGTCCGCCCTTGCGCCCGCCCCTCCACCGAGCCAGGCCGCGGTGCCACCCCCTTCCCGCCACCGCGCCATCCTCCTGTGAGCAACCATCTCCCCTCTCTCAAGTCTAACTGAATCCCGAGCAGGATCTCTTCCCCTCTCTCTTAAATGTTATCTCCCTTGCACCCTTAATGTGTTTTTCTTGTTTTAATTTAGCTGGCCAAGATTAGTGTTGCTCTATTTTACGTTCTTTTGAGTAGATCGACTATTGTATCGTTCTCAACTAAATCCATTTCTAAAGCATCTAGAGATGGATATATTATGGGTGGAGGTAGCCGGTGACGTGATCAATATGTAGTCATTGAGCAGCTAGCTCACTGATCTAATTAGCTACAAAGTGGATTCCCTACTTGCATTAGCTCCCCGACCACCGTATCATAAATATATAAACCTACATTACATATTTACTAGAACTGTTTGTTGCATCATTGAAATCAATGAGGGCCTATCTAAACAGTGTGATACTGAGCATGAAATCAATGGTTAAAAATCAAGTTACATGGATGTCACCCAAGACGGGACATAGGCCCCGTTTGTTTGGGCTTTTGCTTCTACTTTTGCAGCTTTTCGCTTTGGTAAAAAAGTAAAAAAAAAAGCTTCTAAATGAGTGCCTTTTGCTTCAGCTTTTGGCTTATACCATCATATAACAATATTGATTTATAAGCCACAATCTGAAGCAAAAAAACCCATATTTAGGAGCTTTTGTGTCTTTTTTACCAAAATAGAAAAGCTACAAACAAAAAAGCCCATATTTCAGAATGCACCTACACAAGCTAAATTGTAAATCCGAAATATTAATTAGCTGCCAGCAAAAGACTTATATTTTTCAAAATTAAAAAATATGTATGTTATTCTAAAATCCCATTACCTTGTGGTTTCTCAAAGATTTAAAATTTGCAAACCTCATAAATATAAATCTTGGTCAACTCTTTGGAAGCAACCCCCTTGCATACATTATTTTTCTGTATGGAACTCCACAGAGAATCTAGAATTAAAGGTAGGATTTGATCACCACGCTTATATCCTTGGCTTATAAAAAGAGATGTACCTATGTATGGAAGTTAAGCAGGAAATAGAAAAGCAACCACCTTGCCTTTATCACGTATCTTGCTCTCATCTCTCCCAAAGCTTAAGCCCCAACCAAAACCATTACCTGGGTATAGCACATAATGTGTATCTCTATATTTCTGTTGGTAAGAATATAAGTATCATACTTGGTTCCATTCATAGGCTGAGAGCACGGCTTCTTCCGCCATGATACTGAAATCAAGACCGTTGCTCAACGAATTAGGTCCCAATCAACACCATAGTTGTAATGCAGCATGGAATCTGTTTCTACTTGCATTACCGCCATACTTGCATTCTGTTTCTACTATATTTCATTCTTGATCATGAAAGATGATTCAACGTGCATGTCCCTCTCCTCGTTATAAATTATACATGCAACATCTTTTTTAGCCTCTTTTTCATTCCTTATATTTCCTCGCTCTCTTATTTCGCATATATAGAAGGTTAATTTAGCCTTATCTTTTTGGCTCATATTTCCTTGATTCCTTGAAATCCTCTTTAAGAGAGTGCTTCCTTATGTTTCCTCGCTCTCTTATGTCGCATATATAGAAAGCTAATTCATCCACTCCGGGTACAATTTCATATGAGATATATCAGAGGGGAAAGGAGAGATACACACGCATGCTTTACACAATAGCGGGTGTGCATGCCGTCTAATTTATTTCATGTCCACTTTGTTTTTCTGTTTTAGATAATAAATTGGTGGCAGAAAGCATTTTGACTTGTTTGGCCCTGCTATGTGCTACTCCGCAGATTCCAAATTACTCATTTCATACTTGTTTGTTCAAACTTTACGTGCCTAGTTACGCATTCGTCATGAATTCAGATAAAATCTGAATGTAAGTTATCCCATGAATTTATCTGAGCAAGAAATTTTAAGAGGCTGGCCTATAATTTTAAGAGGATTTTTAACCTAGCTTTTTCTGTTTAGTGCTGGTTTGGCTTACTTAGCTTTTATATTTGAACAATCAGGTTCACAAATAGATACCAACCTAGACACGAGCTGGATAAACCCTATCTGATTTTGTTTTCTCCACTTGAGATTTGCAGGGGAGGTCAGCGGAGGGTGATGCTGATGATGCAGCAACAACATTAAGGGAGGTAAAGGAGGAGATTGGGCTTGATCCAGCCTTGGTCATTCTCGTTTCCTCGCTTGAGCACTTCTTGCCCAAAAGCTGTCTAAGGTAAAATTACACCACACCACAACCACCGTAAGAAACAAAAGTTGTTTGAGGTAAAATTATATTCGAGTGGGTGCCACATCCACCATAGAAACAAAACGCTTGTGAGGCAAAATTACGACACGGAGCCGAGTAACCTGTCCTTCTCGCAAGGCGGGTGCGATGTAAAGTTAAGGTGAGGATGGTCAGATGCTGCAATATTAGCGTCATATGCTGCAATTGTCGGTGAAATCAAGGAGATTAATATTATCTTTCCAGTTATTGGTACGAAAGCAAATACAGTTGTGCACATGTGTGCAAAAATTGTTGTTCGTGCGAGTAGATGGAGCTGGTGGCTGAGCTCTACCCCTGATTTCCAATATACTACCCCTGCAACAAAAGTATACTTTTGAGAATGAAATAACTCCTAAGGTTATAGGGTTTCTATTTTGAGAATTAAGATTCTATAGGAATGTGTCCGGAGACTGTCAGGTAATGATATTGCCAGCCAAGTATGCAGATACACAATGTCAATTTCTGAACACAAATTACCTAGGGCATCATGCAAAATACTGATGGTTGGGGTAAAACATATGGACAAGGCCGTATAATTACAGAAACAAACTGACTTGATATGTTACACTGCGCTATATGCACTGAAACATCAGGTCTTGCTAAAACAACCTCAAAATGGATGATGCCTACCATCTTGAAGTCTTCCCGGAACCTCCCTTGCAGCTACACATTGTTCAGACTCCATAAAATCATCATGATGAATAAAGTCTAGAAAACTACAGAGACAAAACTGCGCTTATCACATCCTTTGCTTGCATGCAGGATCATGAACTTTAGGATAAGCAACCTAACAATTAATTGGAACTCTTAGTCAAAGCCAATGGGGTAACCTCAGGCAGACCGCATTTCAAAGAAGCTTGCAAGATTGAACTGCTGAAGCTTAATGACAGATTTTACAACTATAAACTGTAGTCAGAAAAACATTAAAACATGGATATATTCTTACCAACAACCCAGTGAATGAGACATGATGGTCCGAGATAAATAGAGCAATGTTCTTTGCTAGAGAAAAGCACGCATGCAGATTTTTTCTTATAACATGTATACATAAAGAGAATTAAATTAGATGATAAAATAAATAGAGGAATCCTCTTCCCTGAGGAAAACAAACGCATGCATATTTTTACTTATACATAGCATATACATACAGAGAATTAAACTAGATGGTAACAGAAATTGCACAAGCATCAGTCAGAATTTACCTTTTCATATAGGAGTTTATGATATTTGAAGTTCAAAGTGTCTAGCTACTGTGCTCCCATTTTATGTCTACATTTTTTTCGTCTGAATTGCTATGTGTAGTTGGCATACTGTTAATTTACTGATCTGGATCTAACGTCAGGCATATTTGGGGTATGTGCCTAAAAGTGTCTACATTTTATCTCTTCTGTTATGCTTGCATAATGTAAAAATGGATCAAGGAATTTGTAGATTTAGAGCGCTCACCAATACTCCTGCAATCTCTTTAGTGGGTTTCTTTGTCTGGGTCACTATCTACTTATGCTTGTTATGCTACCTGTTGCTAGATGGATGGATACATTATTAAATAGGTTGATGCTTTATTCCACATCTATGTCTAAAGGAACTGACCTTTTGAATCATTGCTGACAATCTAGTAAATCACAGGAGAAGGACCATTAAATTACTTCATGCGCTGAGCTGAAACATATTGGCATATCACTGAGGAAAAGAAAGAAACTACAAAATTGACTAATTTGCAGAATGATAGAATTACACGCATAGTTCTTTATTTCCAAATATACCATTTCCAAAGACCAAATAGAGATGAAATTATATTAGTGGCCCAGGTAAATAAAATAGGGGCGTCGTAGGTGCTTGTTACCATTAACTAAAGCTGAGATTAAAATAAGGGCCCAGGTAAAAAAATACAGAGGCATCATATCGTAGGTACTTGTTAGTATACCATAAACTATGCTGAAATCATAGTAGGGGGCTAGGGGCATGGTAGGTACTTCTCAGTATACTATTTTCTCTTCCTGAATGCAAGTAGCATTTTCAAAAGATTTTGAAACTAGTTATTGGCAAACTAAAGTTGAGTTATTAAAAAAATGACACCTGAGTGATCCACGGACAGGTATATGAACTACAATGAGAAAAGATTTAAAATAAGCATGAGTGAATGCTTTCAACTCCGAGAATCTAATTAATTGTTGCACTGGCATTCGGGATATAAGTCTTAACACCTTCTTCTTACTCTTTGTCATTTCAGGTGTTGACAGATGGTGGGCGCGGGTCAAGAGCGCTCCGAGGCTCCTACCTCGGCGCGTGGTGGGAGGGGTAGTTCCATTCCCCCCCATAGCCTCCGGAGAGCGCTAGATCTCAGTTTGCAGAGTCCAGCGACGGTCGCTTCTTCTTCGACCGGGAGAGGTCGGGGGGGGGGGTAAGAAGAAGGAGAAGGCTGCTAGAGGTGGACGTGGCGGCGGGAGAGGTAGGAAGGCTGCTACGCCTTCCTCGCCGCCACCCCCAGCTGAGTCACCCGACCACAGGACTGCTCCGTCTAAGATCGAGCCATCTGAGGTGGACCCGTCTCGGACCCCACTCTACGAGCCTCCGGCCGACGAGCCTATGGCAGGCGCGCCTACGGCCGACGAGCCTTGGGCCGACGACGAGCCTCGGGCCACTGAGTCTTCGCCCCACGAGACTCCGAAGCTCAGACGGGGTCACGCTGAGTCGGAGCCGAGCCCATCGGAGGACTGGACGGAGTCGAGTGCACATGGTCGTGTTCAGGGTGCAGACTATAGTCCTGATAGCTATAGCGAGGGTGAGTGGGTTGAGGGGCACAAAGTCTACCAGCGTGGTCATACAAAGCTCCCGCCCACCTCGGCGACCCCCGACCAGAGGTGGTTGATTGCACCTAACGGGGAGAAGTAAGTGCATTTACTCTTTTTTAACCTTTTGCCTTGACGTTTCTTCGAATATCTAATGCGTTGGCCTTGTCATACTGCAGTTCTTGGACACACGAAGATGGTGTCCGCAGGCCCAACACTGTCCTTGGTGTGATTTGTCGCTAGTGCTTCCCAGGGTGGGTCACGTTGCCCGGTGAGGGCCGGGTTCCAGAGCTAGGAATGACCTGGGAGCACTACTTGGCTGCCCCGGCCCCGCCGGAGCATAGGGTCGGCGATGTCGAGTGCGACACGGTGGCCGACATTGTGATCGCCACGTTTTGGGTAATTTCTCCTTTGCCATTTATGTTGTGTTTTCTTCTTTGATTGCATACCTTCTACATGTGTTTTATTGTTTGATTGCAGACCTTCTAATCCGTGTTTTCTTGTTTGATTGCAGACCTTCTACAGGTGTGCTGAGGGACAGGAGGAGGCCGCGGCTCGGGTTATCGACACCGAGTGCAGGCGCCTACTTGGAAACTTTCGGCACGAGGCTCGGATGCAGGCTGTTCGAGACTACTTAGCACAGACTGGTATTAGGAGGAGAAAAGAGAAGTGCCGGGACAAGTATCTGAGTAAGGAGAAGTACATGAAGGTAATTACCTATTCTTAAGGCCTTGTACTTACTTTCCTTGATTTGATTCATAGGCGTAGCACTCAAATTTCTCTTGCTTAACTTAGGTGCCCCCGAGATGGTGTGCGGACAAGATGGACTGCTGGGAGGCGTTGGTGGATGAGTGGTGCTCTCCCCAATGGCGCGTCGCCCACAACATTGCAAAGGAGAAGCGTCTCAAAATGGAAGGTGTGCCACACCATCTAGGCAGCGTCAACCTACATGGGTACGGGAAAAACTGGGTATGTGTGGTTTGCTTGATGATTCATGCAAATTCATTCTTTGTGCTAGTTTGAGTCCTTAACTAATACTCTGTTCCTCTCTTTTAGTCAAAACACAACAAGGCTCCAGTGCCAGAGCTGTTCGACCTCTATGGCATGTCCAATATTGCACCGTACAAGAAGGCCAAGGCATTGTCTGAGTCTGACCTCGAAAATGCAGAGAACTTCAGCAACAAGGCCTCCCACCACAAGATGGTGCAGTACGTTAAGCAGGGGAAGGCGAGGAAAGGGCCGGACTTTAACCCGAGCTGGCCTCTTGATCCAGAGCTGGTGATGATATCTGGTGGCGGGAGGTCCCATGGATCGTTAGCCATTGGTAATGGACTGATACGTTGTAGTAGCACTCTCCCGCAGATCAAGAAGCGCCAGACCAGCTCTGATCCTGAGATACCGCCTCGTTTACGACTAGTGGAAATTGAATTCTAGGTTTGTTATACGGACTCAGTAGCCTTTCCTGCATTACATTGTGTTTGCGGCCGTCGATGATTACAATGCTAACGAGTGGTGTTGTAGGCTGCTATTGAGGCAGAGAGAGCGAGGACCCATGCTGCTTTTGAGGAGAGGGATCGGCAGTTGGTGGAGAGAGACCGGGAGAAAGGACGGCTAGGCTGTTGGAGGAGGAGAGGAACCGGAACGACTTGGCTAACCGGGCCATGTACGAGCTCTTCGTGGTAAGTTTCTTTTGCATATTAGCTAAATCATGCACGCAATGTTCCTTTCATTAGTAACTAATATGATTGACTCGTCAAAACCAAATGTGCAGTCCATGTGCGAGAAGAACGGCCAGACCCCTCCGCCGATGCCAGTCATTGCTCCGGCGGGTACGGTGAGTTTCATTTGAACGGTCATTAGTTACTAGTCTTCACATTTGAGTTGCATCATGCTAACGATACATTGGAAATAATCTTTGGTGCAGCGTAACTCCCGACAAGCATCGACCGATCCTTCTCCGTCTGCCACTGGCGCGACCAGTCCTACACCTACACCTACACCTCTGTGATGACGGTAAGTTTCCCAAGTGTTTTTCTTAATAGGGTTTTGTTGTGATGCCATGTTGTATCTACACATATCGTGCATAATGTGTGTATGTTTGAAATGCATTGTATGTGTGGGATTCGACACCTAGTCATGTGCCTTTGGTAGCCTTCCATACAGGGAAATGCCTCCTAGTGCTTCCACTGAGCCATGGTAGTTCGCTACTGCTCCGGAACACATGGATTGACCGGCATGTGTCCTTCTTTGCTCCTGTGTCTATCCCTACGGGGAAATGTCACACGGTGTATCACCGAAGTCCTTGTAGCTTGCTACGACTTGGTTGCACTCGCTGATGACCGACACGTGCATTGCTGGGTCATGTATGCCTGTCCCTGTACATTTGTGCCACCTTGGTTCTATGACTAGTCATGTCGGCATGGGTTCTCTGCCATATGGATACTAGCGACATAATCATATACTTAGCATTTTTTCCTTCAAAATGACTCAATATGCTTAGCTAGCTCAAAAATGACATAATAAGCTTAATTAGCTCCAAAATGACATATTTAACCTAGGATAGCTCTAAAATGACCTATACTTAGCATTTTTCCTCCAAAATGACTTAATATGCTTAGCTAGCTTAAAATGACATATTTAACCTAGGATAGCTCTAAAATGACCTATACTTAGCATCTTTTCCTCCAAAATGACTTAATATGCTTAGCTAGCTCTAAAATGATATAATATGCTTAAGAAATGACATATTTTAGGTCCTAAATGACTTCATATGCTTAGCTTATGGATCAAACGTAGAGACGTTAGAAGCTTACAACCGTCTCATAATAATCTTCTTCTTCTAGTCTTCTTCTTCTAACTTTCTTCTTTCCCATTTTATAGATTTGCTTAAGATCACGGAAGCTTGGGTTAATGGAGTGCTTGTATTTAGTTTTTGTTTTGACCTTGCGAAACTTGTTACCTATGGATGAAACTATGTAATATTGATGAAACTATGTATATGTACGGATGAAACTTGCTACTATTGGTAACATGTATTGGATATATGTGTTCATGACTATTGGTAATATGTGTTGCATATGCTATATTGGTCATATAAATATATTTGTGTTTGATATTCTGTGAAAATGAATTGATATAAGAAAAAACAAAATTAAATGGGGCAATATAGTCACTTTGCCATCAGCCGGCAGATGGCAAAGAGGCCACGTGTCATCTACACGTAAAATTTGGTCTGGCCTATTTGGGCTCTTTGCCATCTGCCAGCAGATGGCAAAGCTCTTTGCCATGTGCTGGCAGACGGCAAAGCATGCAGCCTTTGCCATCTGCTGGCTCACGGCAAAGAGCCTGCATACTTTGCCATCAGCTGGCAGACGGCAAAGAGCCTGCAGCCTTTGCCATCTGCCGGCTGACGGCAAAGTATGCCGTTAGCCTTCTAACGGGGCTAACCCCGTTACCACAGGCTCTTTGCCATCAGCCAACAGATGGCAAAGCCACAGGCTCTTTGCCATCAACCAGCAGATGGCAAAGAAGCCTTTGCCGGTAGGGTTTCAGACAAACTGTTTGCCATCTGCTGGCTGATGGCAAAGCCTTTGCCATCCGCCGACCATGCCTTTGCCATCTGCCATGGCAGATGGCAAAGTGTCAGATTCCAGTAGTGTACTAGTAATACTCGCGCATCTTGTGGGCAACATTAAAGCACTCGTCTGCCATGTTAGAGCATCTCCAACAAGATAAACTACTCATACAAATGCATCTTGATGCGTGCAATGCATGGGCATTTTGCTAGTTCTAAAACCCTTTCCATCATTTGCCACACTACTGGTTGCAGCTGAAAAACCTACCCAAGCACAGCGCGATACAGGAGTGATGCACAATTATAAGATGATATTCTGTTGGACAATGGAGGCTATAACCAATTACTTTTACGGGAACAATAGCACCCAGGAAATTTGAAGGGTAGGTATTAAACTGCACATGTACTGCTAAGTGATTCAATACACACATTACCAATCGAGGAGGAGAACGATGGTCGCGGCGGCCTCTATGAGTCATGGTCGGCAACGGGAGTCAGTTCATTGTCCACGACGGTGGTACTTCTGCGCTTGGCGTCGGCTTCCGGGAAGCAGATCCGAGACCGTGGAAGACGATGCCGGGGAAGAGGCTCCGTGTACAACGACGACGGTGGACCGGCTCCAGTGCGGCGTACGAGGTCGTCGATGAGGCAGATGCGCTGCGGTGGACGAGTGCACCGATGTAAAGGGGAGGAGCACGAAAGCCGCGGTGCCATGGAGAAGTCTATTTTGCAGTGGGGATAGAAAATGGGGAGTATTCAGGTGTACTACTCTCGGTGCCTGGGTGGGGTTGGCTGGGTAGGGTGAACCTGAAGTTACGAAAACAGCCCCCTACCAAGCGTCATCTGTAGGCCTGTTCTGAAGGCTATGATGGTAACTTCCCACTGCTCGAATCAGGGTCGCGGGAGATTTTCCCGCCGACCTCAAAATTTTGTGACACTGGACTCCCCGTGTGGCGTGTTGAGTGATTCGGCTAAGCAACTAGCGAGTAGTAGTAGTAGTAAACTCTGCATATTAGGTTTGACCGAAGTCAAACTTCCTAAAGTTTGACCAAGTTTATAGAAAAATATAAACATTTACCATAACAAATATGTATGATGTGAAAGTACATTCAATAATGAATCTAATGGTATTTATTTGTTATTGTATATGTTAATATTTTTTGTTATAAGCTTTCTGAGAGTTTACAAAACTTGACTTTGACCAATGCTAATACGCGGACTTAAATAAAAACGGAGGGAGTACACATTTGTTTTCTTAGTTTGTAGTGAACTAATCATTTGTTGAAATTGTGAAATAAATATATTAGGCTATTGACTTCGAATGTAATGGTCTATACAATTCAATAGTTACAATCATTGTCGAATCCCAAGATGTATACAAGGTCTATAGTACTTCACAACATGCTCAAACTCACATAATCCCAGTCAAATGAGAATCTAAATGCATTTCATAGTTATTACTTTGTAGGATGCAACAAGAACAACCATAACTCTACATCAGCCATTATAGAAGCAACATTTTGACATATCCCAATGTGTGAATGAAACGTGCAGAGATAGCTTTTGAAGATGGAGCAGATAGGGCGGGAAAGATTGTATGTATGTGGACGAGAGAGTAGGAATCAAACCTAACAAGACAGAGAGAGAGAGAGAGAAGGAGAGAGAGAGGAAGAAGTTAGGTCTGTGAGAAAGATGCATACATGTAATATACATGAGATGCGTGTGCATCTGGATCCTGTATACGTGGAAGGAGAAGAGACAACATGTTTGATGAGAGAGTAGGAAAAACATGGATGAGAGGGGAAGGATCTCGTGGGTTGAGGGATTGACAATTTTGTGCGAGG
>NC_041382.1:474378925-474393356 GCF_002162155.2 Triticum dicoccoides | reverse complement strand
TAGTGCAGTGTGGTCGCCGTCTTCGATCTGCTCGTTGCCCTCTTTGAAGATTGAGGTGTTGTGCATGTTGGGGTGCAAAGAAGCACAAGCAAGAGTGCTTGCTGTATAACCTTGGATGGGGATGAATTGTGTGCTCGGGGGAGTGTGTGTGTGTGTGTGTGTTGTGCTGCGTGTGTCTCTGTGTGTGTGTGTGTGTGTGTGTTAGATATTGAGAGAAAACAAACCTAAGGAGAGAAATGGGTATTCACGAAGAGATTGTGCAGGCCTTGAGGTGGGCAGGGGCCGGGTGAGGGTGTCAAAATGTGTGCGTTGATGCATGTGTTGCATGCAACCGTGCGAGGGACGGACGAATCGAGAGAGATGGTTGTTGTGTTATGGATGCTCCTCTCTCTCTCACACACACACACAAGTAAAATAGAAGACCGTTCTCTCATGTATACACAACATATCGGCATCTGTTTATGTCTCACTCATGCATGATCATTTGCACATTCACACCTCTCTATGTCTGTATCACACGCACACCGTCTCCACATTGCCCTTCCGCCACAACACACATATGGACACATACACACGTTCTCTCTCAGTCACACACACAAAATCAGTATTAAAAAAACTAGGGCGCACCTAAAATGTCCAAATCCAAATAAACACGAACTGCAGCTAAATTCAAATATATGGAAATATTGCAGCGTCAAGAACTTTCACAGGAAAAAAAGTTGAGTAATACTCGAGGATTGTTTTCACACACATAAAAAGGTTCGGTGGATGTCCTTCGAGCGTGACACGGTGACGCACCGTTCGATCGACCGCGCGGCCGCGGTTCACGCGCTTGCACAGGATTCCATATCGTGGTTGTGGTACTAACTAATAATAAGGGACATTTACATCTATGCCCCTAATTTGCGCCCACTCTCAGATTTACCCCTAATTTCAAAGCCTGCTCAAATTTGCCCCTCCGTTGTTAGGTGAACTTACAGAAATACCCTTCTGTGCCGTTACCGTCCGGTCAAAGCAGGTCAAAGCCGGTCAAAGGGCTTTGACCATCCTTAAAAAAATAGCAAAAAAATTCTAAAAAATCTGAAAATTTGTGGGATCAAAGATACTCAGGTTCGCAAGGTGCGTGCAAAGTTTCGTGCTATTCATACATTCCAAGAGCTCGTGTAAGAGGAAAAACAATAAATATGTAAGCCTGTGAACAGTAAATTCAAAAAAAAGTAAGAAAATTCAAAAAAATATGAAAAAAATTTGGCATCAAAGAGGCTCGGGTCTGCAAGCTGCGTGCAAATTTTTGTTGTGTTTGGACATTGGAGGGGTTTGTGGAGAAAAAAAACAAAATTTTGCTCGGGAAAAAACTTGGGAAAAAATGACTATTTTGTTTTTTCTTTCTAGAGCTCCTCGCATGTCATTTGATCACAAAAACTTGCAAGCACCTTGTGCACCCAAGCCACTTTGATGCCAAAAAATTTCATTTTTTTTAATTTGTTTTGCTATTTTATTTCAAATTTATTGTTCACAAGCATGCAGATTAACTGTTTTTCCTTGCCACGAGCTCCTGGAATGTCCAAATAGCACGAAAATTTGCACACACCTTGGGCACATGAGTATCTTCGATCTCACAAAATTTTAGATTTTTTTGCTATTTTTTTCAGGACAGTCAAAGCTGTTTGACCGAACGGTAACAATGTAAAAGAGCATTTCTATAAGGGCACCAAACGGCGGAGGGGCAAATTTAAGCAGGCTTTCGAATTAGGGGTATATCTGATTAGGTGGTTCGAGTTAGGGACAGAAATGCAAATGGCCCAACTAATAAAAGCACTGCCTAAGTCTAATGTTTACGTGTACTAAACGGTTTTCTTTTAAGTTTGACCAACCTTATATTTAAAACTAAAGTAAGCTCCCACACGCGCACTCTTCAATATGCCGACGCCGCCGTTGCGCATGCTGGCGCCCGCCTGCTCCGGCCAACAATTTCTCGCCCATCACCGCTGTGTCGCCGCCATCCCTGTGCCATGAAGTCAAAGGCTCGCCCGCTCACATCGTCTGCAGTCCCTCCTCGCGATGCCGCCGTGCTGCCAAGCACGCGAGCAGTTGGTGGAGCCGTGTCTATGCACACAACGTACGAAGAGGAGGACGAGCGTGTGCTCCAGCACGCCGGCGAGGAGGAACTAGCGTGTCATTGTCGTCTCCGCCCGCGCGGAGGAGGCGCGCATGGTGGCTGTCGCGGCGGAAGCCGGTCGCGCGCCGTCGAGCCCACAAACCGGGTGCGGACGCGGAATCTACCTTCGAGACCTTGAATGCCACGTGGATCCTGCAATCTGAAGGAGCAATTTGGGCCAGTCGACTCATGTGAGCCGTTTGATGCAACATGGATGGCTAGAAGGGCTTCTTCCACCTCTTCTGTCGTCTTCCTCCTTCGCTCCATCGAACTTCTTTCACAAATCGATTGACCGAAATTATACTACTAGTACGAATGTATTAAGTACAGTAAGAACACAAAGATACGAGCAGTAGTACCAACTGCAAGAATAACAGTAGTAAGACATAGTACTAGTACTACTGTACGTACTAAAGAGTTCAAATAACGAGAAAGAACATAAACATAGTTCTGCTGGGGCCTCAGCACAACACACCCTTGAAAATAAACTAATAAGCAACTAGTCTGCTTGACACTGGAGTAGAACTAGCATGAGCGACGGCACTGCCACCTATTTGGAGTCCGAGTCCACGTCCTCGACTTCGTCCTCGTCCCTCTTCCTCTTCCTCTTTGCTGACGCTTCTTTGCTTGAACCGGACACAAAGGTAGGCATCCATTGCTGCGTACATGATGTGATCTTCATCTAATGTCTTCGACTCCCATGCATGATGAAACTCGTGATGAGGTTTCTTCAGTTTAGCGTACGAAGGATCAATCATGGCTGCTGCCAGGGTCAGCATTGAAGGTTGAGAGGAGGACACCAAGCTTGCCTTCTGGAGATTGAAGGGCTGGCCTACAACGAGACCTATCCGACGCAGGATGTCACTATCATTCTTAAAGCCTACAGTAACGAATTTCACTCTTTTGTCCTTGAGGAAGTTCTTAAAATCCTGGCACTCAACGTCGGCATGGCATATGTGGTAGAACAAGCAAATGTTATGTACGCAAACCTGGATCACGGCGGGCTTCTTCCTCTCTTCGTCCTTTAGATCCTTCTCTCATCCTAGGACTGTGGTGTACTCAACATCTAGCCCAGCGACCCACTCATCCGTTGAACTATTGAACATGCGTAGGAAGCGAGCAAGCCATGCTTTCACCGTCTCGGATCCACGTGTGTAGATGGCGATGAACTGATCGCCGGTGATGGCTCTAACCTGGTACTCAGCAGCGACCATGGAGATTTGGGAGGCCATGGATTTTCGAGGAGGGTTAGGAGAAGTTGAACTGTTGTACCCCGCAAAAAAAACTAGGAGTGAACTAATGTGAAAGGACGGGACGACTGGGAGCAAACTATTGTAAGGTAGAAGACGGGGACAAGTAGGGCGTGCGAACGGCGTGGGGTTGCTGGCTTGCCCGGTGGATAAACGGCTGCAGGCCCCCAAAGAGTTCTCGAGAACTATGCGGGACCCACTAGATGTCATATCTACTAGACCCATATCGTAGGCCTGACGGTATAGCTTCTGCCTGTTCGCACGCCATGCCGGCGCGTGGATGTAACTTCACTTAATTCTGTCAGACGTCGCGCCTCCCACGACCTTCGCCTCCCTCGCGCGGTCGCGCCCTTGGAGACTTCGACCGGCTATAAATGAGCAATTTTTTTGCCTTTTTTTAGACAAGCAATTTTTTTGCCTACTCCGCATGCATGATACTCCCTCTCGTCCTTTTTACTCCTGTCAACCGTTTGCAAAGTGTTTGACCAAATTTATACTTTTTTTGAACACCACCTTATATTAATTAACGAGCCACACCAGTACACTCATTCGATACAATATTCCGAAAACACTTAGGCGCGGTGCATTAACTTCTACCTCGTTTCTTGTTTCTTGACATATCAACCAATAGGAGATGTGGGTGTGCATGCTTTTAATGACTTGAGACTACCAAACACGTCATGCAGTGGTTAGTTCATTGCATGCAATGCTATTAATTAGCAAATAAACATTAAGATCTCTCGTTTTCCCCTCCTCCTTGGTCACAGTCCACAATCCAAGATGACTTGCTCACCTAGACGGAGGGAGTACTGATTATAATGAGTATAAGAACTAGGTTTTATAATGAGTGTAAAAATATTGTTTTGACATTGTGAATGTTGACACATTGTGGAATAGTTTTTGAAGTCTGCAAAAGTACTCAACTAGTGTTGTCGTTCTCCACAAAAAAATGTGTTTACCAATGCATGCATGAACACTAGTTACTCTAACCCCCCTCTCTTCTTTAATTCTTTGCCACATCAGCATGTTTGCTATTCCCGTGTGCTAAGATACCACCATTATGGCCAGCCTTAATCATCACATGCAATAATTTAGTGCACCTTGAAATATGAACATGTGTGGGGCGTGTTTGTTTTTAATGACTTGAGACTATACCTAGCCCGACATGCAAGATGACTTATTATGCACCGTTCCCCATACCTGCAGGAAGCCCGTTCGTCTCCAAATCTTTTCCTCTCCATGTGTGGAAATAATATGCCTGCCAAACTCTCCTTCTCCCTTCGGCGGTCCCACCACTCCACCCCGTGTGAAAAAATCCGCATGCATGACTCTCCTCCCCCACGCTCGTCCAATCCGTTGTGACCAGCAATATTTCCACCCCTTTGCTCCCCCGTAATTTACTCCAACAAATATGCCCACGTAGCTGTTACTTAACTACAGGTGCATTCGGTCACTGACATATGGGCCCAACATGGGTCTGGCCCACATGTCAGTGACGCAACTGGACCTGCAGTTAAGTCAGTGCAGCTCAGTCCATATCTTACGTAGGTGTGCCATTGCTTGCTATAAATACTGCGCCTCCCATGACATCGCTATCTCCTCCCCCTCACGTTCATGTTTATCGCTATCTCCTCCCCTCCCTCTCACGTCGACCACCATGGCATCGCCCCTCCCAAGCCCTAGGAGCCCCTCGCAGCACCGCGCGGACGGTCACGCATCTCCGTTCCGTTCCTCGCCGCCACTAGTCGAGGAGGACGCGTCGGTGTTCCGCTCCTCGCCGCTACGCAATGCGTCGCCGTTCCGTTCCTCGCCGCCACTGGTCGAGGAGGACGAGGAGAACGCCGTGCCGCCCGCCGAGCCCCCCATCCTTGAGGAGCTTTGGAAAGAAATGGATGTCGCCTTGTGGGAGGCTTTGCCTCCAGCAGAGCGCGCCAAAATAGAGGCGGAGAAGAAGGCCGAGGAAGAGAAGCGCCCCGCCGAACAAGCTGCCTGGGAGGCCTATGTCGCGTCCGATAGAGTCAGGCAATTGGCTCTTTGGCAGAAGGCTCATGCGAGGGCCGTGAGGGTGGCGGAGGACGCCCGTGCTGACGCCCTGAGTGCAGTCGGGCCCAAGCGCCTCATCTACGCTTGGCGGTACGTGGACTGGGTGCACGCTTGTAGCGAGGAGGAGTACCTGTTGGCGCCGGATCACCACACCGGTGAGATCGCGCTCGCCCGCTGGCAAGCTGCCAATCAGCACCTCACGAGTTGCGAGGCTGAGGAAGAGGCGTTGTGTCAGCACACTGGGAAACGGCCGCGCACCAGGGCACTCGTGGCGCACCGCAAGCGCTCCTGCGAGTGTTGTGGCTTTTAGGAGGAGTATAATTTTTGTCTCGTAAGGCGATCTCATTAGTTTTAGGACGCAAATGATAAATCCCGAACGTTTAGGAATTTTAGCGTCCTTAATTAAGTATGTAAAAGGGAAAGTTTGGAAACCTTGTGTATTCGTATGCATTTTGCAAGTACGTGCATATATCACAAACTTTACTATATACTATCACACTACACGTCTCTCTCGATATATGCTTGCAGACTGTGCTACTCCCTCCGTCCAGGTCAATAAGTCATCTTCGGTTGTGCACCATGACCAATAAGGAGGGAAGACTTATACACCTAGATGGAGGGAGTACTACTATTACTTATGTACGTGCAAATGCACGTTTTAACATTACGATGCGGTTTTTGTAAAAGTGGAAAAACAGCACTAGTCAAGCTTGTGAAACAATTCAATGCAAAACAAATGCAAAAATGCTCGTTTGATTGTTTACTTTTAGCTTCCTTCTCTGTGGTTATTTCTCTGTCATACTTCGTACGGAGTATCTCACTGGTTGGAAAGGCATGCAAATTCCCAAACCGCTTCCTACACCCTGTATCGAATTTTTTGCCTAACAGGTTGTGCCGTGCAATTGGAATTCCAACTTGAGTACTACTACTAGTAGGAGTACCAGGCGCCAGTTCTTTTAGGCTTCTAGATTAGTAATCCCATAACTACTACCTCCGTCCTGGTTTATTGGTCCCCATTGTAATCTGTGTCAAATTTTTGGTCAAAATTTAGCACAAATTACAATGGTGAGGAAAAACCAGTTAAATCTTTGGTCAAAATTTAGCACAAATTACAATGGTGAGGAATAAACCAGGACAGAATAGTAGATTAGAAGCCCAAATAAATGAGTGAGGCGCCTTATTGTTACTCTCCACTGTGACTAGTCTTGTGGGAAAAGCTGGGGAAGCCGCCAAAAGAACTGGCCCTAGGAGTAGTAGCTAGGGATCGAGTGTGCGAGATGAACCGGAGAAAGTAAATGCAAAGAGATGAAATGCAAAAAAGACGATGGATGTGATGGTTGCTTGTCTGTTTATTTTACCATGCCACTTATTACCGGGAGTGGTTGGGTTTTGTCATATGATGGCTTTACTCCCGCGCCACGAGCGGGGTGAGAGGTGAGACTCCCGTGCAGCGCCGCCCTCTTCACGTACTACTACTCCCTCCATCCATTTTTATAGGGCCTAACTTGTCAATCTTTCGTACCAAGGCATGTCCGCAAAAAGAGGAACTGGTTTTGGGACTAGTATCTGGATCCCGTGTAATCTTGCATGTAGCCTCCTTTGAATGCCTAGCCGCTGGCCTCCCTTCCTTTAATCCCTCGCATGCAAATTACTCTCCTCCCTTTTCTACATGCATGCCCAACCATAATTCCTCAAATCATGCATGCCTTGGCTGAAATATAGAGCTCGCTCCTCCTTTGAAAATATGGTGGTGCTATCCATGCATGCAAATCAATGCGACGGCTAGAGCATTTTCACGATGAAGGGACCATGCACGACTTGCAAGAGAAAATTAAGATGGAGATGCCTCGGTTAGTTCATTTGGATAGGTTTGTTTGGATATTATTTCATCTCTAGATCTCACAAACATCCGGGTGAAATAGATAAAAAGTATCTTTTGCAAACAAAAGCGTTCAACTGTTCAACCTGCATCCAAAACTTGTGAAGAAATAACTCTTATTGTGCTTTGCAGGAAATGATCTTCAAGAATTAGTTTTTGAGTATCCATTGTTATACATGTTGGCTACAGATGACATGGCACTTTCTTGTAGCCAACAGTTCGCTATACTATTTAAGTATTAACCATGCCCTTATACACCTAGACGGAGGGATTAAATCAGGATGACTTGGGAGGGGGCAGAGGATATGTAAGAAATGGTTCATCATAAGTCTTTCACCAGTACTATAGTAAAAATTCATACATGGAAGATTCTAGACTAAACCATAAATGGATACACTTTTATTCATGCGTGATACTCCAATAGAGCAAGATCATGCATGGAAGTCTCCATATGCTTAGACAGCGGATTACATTGAGCGAAGACTAATGATCAACATTTAACTTGAAAATGCAGATGTCCAGGTGAACCTCCTTGGAGTCCCTGTGCACATTGTTGGAGTCCAAATAACACCATGGGTTTTCCATGTCCACATCGGCGGGAAAGTCCCAGCTCCGCAGAGTCCAAGTATGCTCGGCGTAGCCAGTGTCGCCGCCCACGCGTGTAGGTCTCCTCTTCTCATGCTCATACAAGTGGTAGAAGAGCTCACCTTATAAAGGCCTACTAGCAAAATTCCAACATCGACCAGGCCGTCCATGAAACGGGAGTGGCTGTAGGGGACGTTGCGCCAGTTGAATATATGAGCAAGTTACTACGAGATTTAATCCGAATAAGCACAAAATAAATCATGACGGCTATAACAGAGATGAAACTAATAATGTGGACTAGCATAGTAGTAGGATACAGAGTAGAAACATGAATTCTACCACGATTTCGAACAGGAAGGATAGAAACACATACGGTGCAACGGGAGCAGCACCGTTGGCGTTGAGGTTGTCGCCCATGTCCAAACACCACGTAGACACGGTCTTTGAGCATGGTTCATAGTCGTTCCACGCTCGGGCATTGAAGTTTGTAACTATTTTAGATTAGAATATACTACTCCTCCGGTGCTAGTAGTAGAGCAGAGTCCTGCTCTACTACTCTACTCAAGCAAGTTAGGGCATAGCACTGTAGGGAGTACCAGTACTATGATCACTCAAGCAAGTTGTCTGGCATCGACATGACCCTACGCTGCTGGTATGTGTCCCGTAAGTCAAGCGGCGTGCTGTAGTCATCATCACCTGTCCACTTCCCGCAGCACATATTCGCTTCTCCATCATTGTCCGCACATAATCTCGTCCAATGTTCCATCCCCGCTAAGGCGCCTCCGCCCCTCGTCCGAAACCCAAGCACTAACAATGGCAGAACCGAGCAGCGTCCGCCGAAAGAGTGGCTCGAATTCACTCCCCACAGAGGTAATCAAGCTCATTGTTTCGCGTGTGGAAAATCTCAGTACCATGCCGCTCGCCGCATGCTCGTCGGGGTTGTACCGTTTACTCAAAGCCCTCAGGCTGGAGCTTTTTAAGCCAGCTCCTTGCTTGCTGATGCCGCCTGATCTTCAGAAACGACATGTCACGTAGCATAACGATCATAGGGTGGCGAGCATCAACCCCTTTGACTGTGATCCGATCCCCGTCAGCCTCAACTACATTAACGGTATGTACTGGGTCGGCATGAACACATCTTGGATGGTGCTCGTCGACGGTCGCGGCAGCTGGATGCTCGTGGAGGTCTACACCCGGTGATTGATCCCCCTTCCTTCGATTAACACTGCACTGCTTTGGCACCGCGGCCCAGAATACTCGGAATCTTACAGTAGCCAACATGATACCAAGTTTGATTTGCTCAAGGTTGTAATCTGCCAAGTGCCCACAAGATCTGTGAATTATAAAGACTTCAGGCTAATTGCATTCTTCAACCGTGGTCTCGCCTATCTGACAGGTCACTGCGGTAAGTGGATAAATCTGCACGTCCATCATAGGATCATACATCCTCCATGGTTCTCTGATGCAATTCAACACAAGGGCTTCATTTACGCTGTCGACTCCTTCTATGGCTGGACGTATTGCTGGCCTACTCCAGTCATCGCTACAAACGGCTGTTACATCAGTATGTTACTTTCCTATGATATCGTGATGGCTTTCTTATATTATTGTCAACATTTGCTGAAAAAATATTCATGCTCATAACATGCTGTTCTTAAGATTAACTAAACCAAGAGCCCTTTTTTATTTGACTCCAACTTGATATGATGTTGTTGGCCGCCTGGTGTCCCTACCCTTCCTAATCCCAGAACCTTTCAAAGAAAAGCGACATGGCA
Source organism: Triticum dicoccoides (assembly GCF_002162155.2). Lineage (NCBI taxonomy): Eukaryota > Viridiplantae > Streptophyta > Magnoliopsida > Poales > Poaceae > Triticum > Triticum dicoccoides. The sequence continues at coordinate 474,383,666 of NC_041382.1, read as the reverse complement.
GTTGCAGCTGGTTCCTGGCTCGATCAGACGACGGCGAAAGATTGATGATCGTTCGCACATACCGGACGTGTTGTTTCGCGGAATACAATCACAGTCATTGCAAGGTCTTTGAGCAGGATCCCAGCTTCTCTGGGCCTTCAGGAATTTTTGACTAGAGGCTGGTAAGTAGCCTTGGTACACACTCTCTGTTTGTCAAACTGAATTATCCGATTAACCAGGAGATAACCGACGGCAAGGATCATGATGGCAACACGGTTTCGTTCATCAGGCAAAACTGTGTGTACACAGCGTACCATGCGTCTCTGCATGCACCATACCCTGATATGTGCCGCCACGCTCTGCAGCCCAAAGTAGGAGAGAGGGTCGCAAGTATCAGACTTCGACCTGCTGGCTGGAGTTTCCCCCGTTAGGCACCCATCTGGTTCAAGCCGTCAGCCAATCTCCATAGCTTAATCAATAGTAACGTCTAACTGAGCAGTTAGTTAGATGCGTACACTTGGTGTAGTAGGAACTTTATTTAGTTTGATGCATACACTTGTTCTTTTTTGGTAGCCCTTTTGTAATGATGGCTGATGTTTGGTTTGGAAGAGAGAGCTGCGTCTTCACTCTTCTGGCCTGCTTACTGCTTCTGTTGCACCCCCAGCCCTAGTTGATGCTGCTGCTATTTTCAATGTACAATCAGTAGTATATTTTGTCTATTGGTTGAATAAATGTGTTGTTAGAACGACAAACACAATGTTTTGGAAGTCATTGCACGGTTCGATCCTTTAGTGCCCCGTACCGTACGTAGCGCATACTATTTATCATACAGAACACATTTTTTTGAAACTCTGAACACATTTTCCACTTGTTGATAACATGCAACCCACTGATGAAGGCCCAATAGAGAAGCCCATAATTAACTGGAAGGGAGGCTCTCACATGAATCCGGCCCGGGTACATGCTCATGGTCCCCTAAACATAAATAAGTAAATAAATAAAGCTAAATGCTCATGCACCAGTTCTTTGGGAAAATAGCTAGCCCAGTATTTCTTTTTGAAGAATACCCAAGCTAGGCCTATTTGTTTTCTCCGAATTACTAGGCTGCAAATCTTTCAAGACGAAGAGGGATGCATTCCGGCATGGCTTAAGAGTATGGTCAATGTCTGTTAAAAGTAATATCAAAAGGGGTTGAAAATTCCAAAAAATTTATAGCAAATGGGATATAAGTTTCTTTTTTTGTTTTTGTTCTTCACTGATATCTTATACATATTTCATTGGATTTAACATGACATAGTGCTAATTTATTTTTAAATTTGTTTTACTATGGCTATTATTTTTTGGATTAAGAATATTTCGTTCCCCAGCAAAAATTTGTGAATTTTCAAAATTTTCCCACATATTTAGTTAATTTTTTGACCCTCGTACTGACCAGAAAATGGCCAGCAATTCTAAAAATGGAAAACGGGCTGCAATAAATTCCATATGAATTAGAAAATGAGTAGAAATATAAAAATAATAGCAAATGGGCTGTACACGCCACGGATTTCGAGGCTGACTTGTTTATGAAAGGCTTTGTCAGTGAACACACGATTCTAGCAGCAGTTAGTGTTGGATGTCCATCCAACGGCCGACGTGCTTCTTTAATCTCTGATCTTCCTACTCCAGCCGCCTAAACTAGCGCCGGCAGGACTGCCTACTCCCTCCTCTTGTGGCCCACTGTGATGTCGCGCAGGCTTCCCCGGCCCACCCTACTCCCTCCGCTGGCCTGGCCGCACGCAATCAACTGCCTCCTTATTACACGAAAAAAATGATTCCTCCCACTGACATCTGGGGCGCACCGGTTGGGAGGCTAACATGTGGGCCTACTAAGTTGACGCGTACGCAGGGCTTGTCAACTTAGTCAATAAATTATTCTAGCAGTAGTAACCGTTGGATTTGAATCGGACGGTCCTGCTGCTTCTTCAATCGCTGCTCTTCTTGCACCAGCCGCCCAAACCAGCGCTGGGGAGACCGCCTGCTCCTGCCTCCAGTGGCCGGCTGTGCTGCCGCTGAGGCCTCATCGCCCCCTACTACTCCAACCGCTAGCCAGGCCCTGCGGCGACGGCAGCCTCACACCGCAGCCGAACAAGTGAACCCTCGTACTCCTCTCCGCGTGGGCATCCACTGCCGCGTCGTCCCCTTCCTAGGCCTCGCCGTCGTCCACCGCCTTGGTGCTCTCGGCGCAGCGTGGTCAACGTGGTCAATGACATTCCATCGGAAGAGTATTGTACGTGGAGAGGCTGACAGCTGGGTCCGCGGCCACAGCCCAGTTTTTTTGTGATTTGCCAAGTAAGTCGCTTTGTTAGGCCTGTTGGGCTGCAAATCTTTCAAGACGAGGAGGAGAGCTTTCATTCGGCTGGCCGAGAAAATGGCCCATTAGTAATGAGAAATGGGTTGTACATTTTCAAAACACATCAAACCGGCAATTAGTTTCAAATATTTTTTTTTCATTTTGAGATTTGAAATTACATTAATTTTTATGCATGGAGAATTTGTTGGATTTTATATTGATATACATTTATTTTTAAAATCAGTTTGAATGTGAGTCGAAATTTGGGGATTAAAAACAGTTTGGACCGCACCAAAATATGCAAAATTTCGTATAATTTTTTAAACGTGGCCACAATATGGGCTGTAATGCTAACAAAAAGAATATGGGCTCCAAAAAAACCTTAATAATTAGCAAATGGGCTGTAAATTATTAGAAATAATGGCAGATGGGCTGTATGCTGTTTCCCACAGATTTGAGGCTTTCCTAAAAAAAGGTTGACGCACAAGCAGTGACTGTTGGATGGCCATCCAACGGCCGTCGTGCTTCTTCAATCTTTGCTCTTCCTGCTCCAGCCGCTCAAACAGGCGCCAGCGGGACTACCTTCTCCCTCCTCAACGCGGCTGGCTCTGCTGCCGTGCAGGCCTCACCGCCCCACTATACTCCCATCGCTGGCCTAGCCATCCCTCTACTCACCCACACCTGCTGTTATTCTTCGGCGATGGCGAGGCCTCGTATAGTCGAAATGTTCCCCCCGCTATCAGCTCGGACCCACCGGAAGTGCCTCCTTACTACGCACAAAAAAATGAATACTCCCCCGGCTAGCTGGGACCCACCTTGGTGGGAGGCTGACTTGTGGGTCTACTAAGTTGACGAGGACGAAGGGCTTTGTCAACTTAGTCAATATGAACGATTCTAGCTCCAGTGACCGTACGATGTCCATCCAACAACCGTAGTGCTTCTTCAACCTCTGGTCTTCTTGCTCCAGCCGCCCAAAGCAGCGCCGGTCTTGCCGCCTGCTCCTGCCTCCCGTGGCTGGCTGTGCTGCAGCGGAGGCCTCACCGCCCCCTACTATTCCCACCGCTGGCCAGGCCCTGCGGCGACGGCAGCCTCACATCGCAGCCGAACGAGTGAACCCTCATACTCCTCTCCGCGTGGGCATCCACTACCGCGTCTTCACCGGCTCCGCGTCGTCCCCTTCCTAGGCCTCGCTGTCGTCCACCGCCCTGGTGCTCTCGGCGCGGCATGGTCAACGTGGTCAAGGAACGACTTCCATTGGACGTGGACTGTACATGGAGAGGCTGACAGCTGGGTCCATGGCGGCAGCAAGGAAGTGCCACCTTATTACGCGGACAATAATGATTCCTCCACCTGACAGCAGGGACCCACCAGACGGGCCACCGTATTTCGCGAAAAAACGTTTCCCCCCTGAGTGCTGGGACCCACCAGCTACACCTTCGCATGCAAGGAAGTGCGTCCGGGCAAAAAAAATGATTCGCCCCCTGACTGCTGGGACCCACCAGCTACATCTTCGCAGGCAAGGAAGTGCCTGACAGTCGGGACCCACCTGGTCGAAGCGTACGTAGCGTTGTCATTTTGGTCGCGAACGTGTATGTACATATATACTGGTGGATGTAGAGGCGCGCACGTGTCGTAGTAGAGGCGGTCAGGGTGCAAGAAAGAAAATACGGCCACATATGTGTACATACGGGCAGGGTCTCGAACGCCTACTCGCGCATACGTACGGCGAGGGCTCGTGTACATGGCTAGCTCGGAACGGAGAAACAGCGTCGTCGTCGTGTTCATGGGTTAGAACGGAATGCGTGGTCGTGTTCATCGGGAGGGCATGGACGGAAGAGGCGATGGAAACGAGGCCTGGCGTACCGCAAAACAGAGGAAACGGACCTCCTACGGTCAAAATGGGGGTCCTGTTGATCGGGAGGGGTGTGGCGTACCGCAAAATGGAGGAAACGGACCTCCTACGGTCGAAACGGGGGTCCTGTTGATCGGGAGGGTTGTGGCATACCACAAAACAGAGGAAACAGACTTGTGTTGGAGCGCTATGGTCGAAACGGGGGTCCTGTTCATCGGGAGGGGTGTGGCGTACCGCAAAACAGGACTCCACGGTATAATGTTCATATCCACCGTCGACCCCCTCCAGCCTCCACGAGCTACTGTTCATCCACCGTCGACCTCCTCTAGCCTCCACGGGCTCCTATTCATCCAGCCTCCACCGCGCGCTACTCCACCAGCTACTGTTCAACCACCCCTCCACCGTCTACTGTTAATCCAGCCCTCCACACCACGGGGTCCTGTTCAACCACCCCCCCACGGGCACCCCCTCCACCATCTACTGTTCATCCTGCCCTCCACACCACGGGGTCATGTTCATCCACCCCTCCACGGGCACCCCTCGACCGTCTACTGTTCATCCAGCCCCCCACCACACCA
>NC_041382.1:474372650-474378561 GCF_002162155.2 Triticum dicoccoides | reverse complement strand
CGATCGGCTTCAGTTAGCAGCAGTAGCCAAGGAATCGCTCGATCGGGTTCAGTTAATAGCCATCGATCGACCGCTCGGGTTCAGTAACGCGTAGCCTGCAGTGCAATCGCTCGGGTTCAGTTAGAGCCCAACGCCTTGCTCGGGTTCAGTTAGAGCCAACGCCTCGCACACACGCGCGTACGTGTACGAGAGAAACGCGCATCGCTTGGCCCCCGACCTCCCACCGTAACCGGGAACTCCCCGAAATTTTCCTCCCCCTCGCTTCTACCACGGTTTTTTCCGTCATGGACGGCCCAAAGAATGTCATGCAGCTGCGTCTTCGGCCCGCCCAGGATGAAAAGCCCATTTTCTGTCATGATTTTTTGTCATAGAAGTAGGATCCCACCACATCTATGATGATACCGGGTTTTGTCACAATTATCATCATAGAAGTGTCATATGTATGACAGAATTTTTTTTCGTTCGGCCCAAAATGTCACGGATGTGTCTTTTTTTTTGTAGTGCGCCGCCCCGCCGCCGCACCAATCCCGCGCCGGCCGCCGCCTTCCCCGCCGACCCTCGCCGGCTCCGCCGCGAGCTCGCCGCGCCGCCGCGGGCAGCCATTGCCTCGTCGCTTCGCCTCCGATGCCGGTCGCCGCGCCGAGCACCGGATCCGGCCAGCTCCCCTCGCTAGCGAGCTCCTCCGTCCTCTCCGGTCATATTCTCCACCAATTCCGGCGAGATCCCGGTTGCCTCGACTTCCGCGCACCGAACCCTAGATCTATCTTCTGAGGTAGTTTTTCTGCTATGTCCCTAATGTTTTCAGCCCCTGTCCATCATGTCATAACTCCTCATATGTAGATTCGTTTTGCATGCATGATATATGGAAATGTTCATCATGATGTGCTCTTCATTTTGTTCCATTGTGACATGCTTGTTTGAGTCCATCTTGATGCCCAAATCGTTGATGCAAGAGTGCTATAAAATGTTAGGTGCTGATTCTTAGCAGAGTATGAGCATTTGTCATTTTTACTACAATTGTTGTGTGCTGCATATGGACTTGAGATCTACATGTGTTTTGGGCTATGCCATGCCATCTTTACAGGGGTGTATCACATATATTTTTGTGATCTTTATGGTGACTAGCACAAGCATATGCAAAGTAGCCTTCGTGTTATTGCTGATTTCAGGGACTTAGAATTTCACTAAGTCATTGCTCTGCTGTTATTTTTATGCCATGTATCCATGATGCTACAGTGAGATTATGCTTGGTGTGAGTATCTTCAGTAGGGATGATTTGGACATACAGTTATGCTCTATCCATCCATGCCCCTGTTTTCAATTATGGAGTAACCTAGCATGACTTAATCTTGCTCTACTTTTGTTATAAAATGTTCCTGGCAGATTGTTTACATGTTAATCAATTTTGCCATGGTTGTTGTAGTTGATCCAAGCATGCTATAAACTTGTTCTTGACATGGTTAGCCTTATGATCATGTCTTCTTGCTGGTAGTATGCTTATTTTGTCATGAAAGGCTTTGTGATGAGTGGATCGAGCTTGCAAACAGGCCTTCATAATTCTGTTTATGCCATGCTCAATTTTCTGCAAATTTTTAATCTGTTAACGAATCTTGCGATGTTTACATGGGTGCCATAATATCTTATGTGCCTTTTTGGCTCTTATTCAGTAAGGGACTTTTGTTCTATGCTTTGAGTAGATTCATTCCATGCCTTTGTTTACTATGATAAGTTTCTGTAGCATGTTGGTTGCTTGCTCTAAACATTGCTTCCTGATGTTAATTCCTGGCATGTTGATATTTTCACTAAGTCTGTGATGCTTATATCTTTTGCACTTTACCATGCTTGTTTGAACCCGCTCTTTGTGTGATTTATGTGGATTATGAGAATTGCATGATATATTGATTGGGGTGCTGGTGCATGCATATATAATACAAGGGGAGGCCTCTACCTCAACTATACAAGACTAGGAGGTGGGCCACAACTCCAATACACGTGCAGTACAAAATACATACTCAACACCCCCCCCACAGTCGAAGCATCGTCGGAGACACAGAGACTGGACCGAAACTCCTGGAAGACGGGAGTAGGCAATTCCTTAGTCATCACATCAGCAAACTGTTGCGTCATCGGCACGTGGAGAACCCGAACACGGCCAAGGGTAACCTGCTCGCGCACGAAGTGAATGTCGAGCTCAATATGCTTCGTTCATCGATGGTGCACCGGGTTGGCGGAGAGGTAGACCGCGCTGACGTTATCGCAGTAGACAAGAGTAGCCTTGTGAACATCACAAAGCAACTCCTGGAGAAGGTGACGTATCCAAGAGCACTCGGCCACAGCGTTGGCCACGACGCGATACTCTGCCTCGGCGCTGGAGTGGCAGACCATGGGCTGCCGCTTCGATGACCAAGAGATCAACAAGGGCCCAAGGTAGACGCAGTAGCCTGACATAGAGCGCCGTGTCGGGGCAGCCAGCCCAGTCAGCATCCGAGTAGGCCACGAGGTCGGTGGAGGTAGAGGCCGTCAGGGTGAGTCCCAAGGACATGGTGCCGCGTATGTAACCGAGAATACGCTTCACCAGAGTCTAGTGAGAGTCACGCGGGGCATGCATATGGAGGCACACTTGCTGAACAGCGTACTGCAGGTCGGGGCGAGTCAGCGTCAAGTACTGTAAAGCACCAACAATAGAGCGATAAAACGCTGCACCAGACACAAGAGACTCCTCCAGAGCAGAGACCTTTGCCTTTGTGTCGACATGGGTGGGCGCCGACTTGCAGTTAAGCATACCAGCACGCTCAAGGAGCTCGTGGGCGTACTTCTGCTGATGCAGAAAGAAATCGTCAGCCCGGCGGATCACCTCGATGTCGAGAAAGTAGTGCAGGGGCCCCAAGTCTTGAGGGCAAACTCATCATGAAGACGAGCAGTCAGCCGTTGAAGGAGATTGGGGGTGGACGCCGTGAGGATGATGTCATCGACATAGAGCAGCAGATATGCAGTGTCAGCTCCCTGATGATACACAAAGAGTGAGGCATCGGAGCAAGTGGACCGAAAGCCCAGAGACTTCAGGAAGGCTGCGATACGCTGGTACCAAGCCCGAGGCGCCTGCTTCAACCCGTGCGGAGAGCGGGAGAGCAAGCACACGAAGTCGGGGTGCTCGGTGTCGACGAAACCAGTAGGCTGCTCACAGAACACCTGCTCGGCGAGATGACCGTGCAAGAAGGCGTTGGAAACGTCCAACTGATGCACAGGCCAGGCGCGCGAGATAGCCAGTTGAAGGACAGTGCGGATCGTGCCCGGTTTCACAACCGGGGCGAAGGTGTCGGTGAAGTCCACGCCCGCGCGCTGCCGAAAACCACGAACCACCCATCGAGCCTTGTAGCGCTCGAGAGAACCGTCCGGGCGAGTCTTGTGGCAAAACACCCACTTGCCAGAGATGATGTTGGCACGGAGGGGTCGCAGAACAAGTTGCCACGTGCGGTTGCACTGTAAGGCATCACACTCCTCCTGCATCGCAGCTAGCTAGTGGGGATCCCGAAGGGCAGCGCGAGCGGAGGTGGGGACGGGTGATGGCGTCAACGTCGAGGCGGCGCACACATACTCGTTGGCGGAGTAGCACGTGCTGGGCCGAAGCACACCTGTGCGGGCACGGGTAGTCACGCCAAGTGGCGGGGCAGTAGCGGGTGCCGCGGCGGTAGGGGCCACGGCGGCAGGGTCCGCGTTGGTGGGGGACGTGACGGCGGGGGCACCCAGTGCGGCGGAGGGGCCCGTGGCGGCAGCCGCGGCGGCCGAGCCGACGGCAGAAGAGGCGAAGGGCGAGGGTGACGTCAAGGCTGTCGCAGGGTGGGCGGGCGTGGTGCCGGGCTCAACCTCGTATGAGGGAGACGGGGACCCCGGGGCCCGCTCGGACTCGACCTCGCGGGAGGGAGTCATGAAGCCAGGTGGTGGCGATAGAGGGCGTCGTTCCGGGGTGGGCGCCGGGGGCTGCCGCCGCGCATCGCTCCACGAAGGGGGCGCGGGGGCCAGCGTCGAAGGGGCCGAAGCTGGAGGAACCTGAAAAAAGGGAACACTGTCTCGACAAAGTACACATGCCTCGAGGTGTACACACGATGAGTGACAGGATCATAGCACCGGTAACCTTTGATGTTAGGAGGGTAGCCAAGGAAGACGCATGGGACAGATCGTGGTGCGAGCTTGTGTGGCATGGTAGATGCGGTGCTAGGATAACAGAGACAACTGAAGATGCGGAGACCATCATAGGACGGTGGTGTGCCGAAGAGAAGGTGGTGAGGGGCGTAGTTCCACCGAGGGCAACACGGACGAATGTTAACTAATAGAGTGGCGGTAGCAAGGGCATCGGGCCAAAACCGAGCGGGCACGTTAGAGTGAAAGAGTAACGTGCGAACGCAGTCATTAGGAGTGCGGAGAATGCGCTTGGCATGGCCGTTCTGCTGGGAAGTGTAGGGGCAAGTCAGATGGAAGGTGGTGCCATGAGAGGCGAGAAGTGTGCGAAAAACGACGTTGTCAAACTCTTTTCCATTATCAGTTTGGAGTGCGAGTATGGGGCGACCGAACTGGGTGGTGACATAGGAATAAAAGGCGGTGAGTGTGGCTAAAGCATCGGATTTACGACGAAGGGGAAAAGTCCACACATAATGAGAATAATCATCTAAAATCACCAAGTAGTATAGATAGCCCGTGTTACTCGCGACGGGAGATGTCCAAACATCACTATAAAGTAATTGAAATAGAAAAGTAGAAACAGAATAAGACGCACTAAAGGGAAGACGTACGTGCTTGCCTAAGCGACAAGCCTCACAAGAGTGAGCGTCGAGCTTATCACATGAGAAAGAGGAACTCCTAAGAATTTGACGTAAGATAGTGTGGTTGGGGTGACCCAAGCGAGGGTGCCAAAGGTCAACGCCGGCGGCAAGGGCGACGGGTGTGGATGTGGAGGCACCGGCGTGCACAGGGTAGAGCTCATCGGGACTGTCACAGCGGTGAAGGACCATCCGGGTACGGGCGTCTTTCACAGAAAAGCCAACACCGTCAAATTCAACAGTGAGTGGGTTCTCACGAGTAAGACGACGAACAGAAACTAGGTTCGTGACTAAATCAGGTGAAACAAGAACATTAGACATAGTGATGGGTGTGGAAGTGGAGGGAAAGCTAGTGCTACCGATATGAGTAATAGGTAAGGAGGAGCCGTTGCCGACGGTGATACGAGTGGGTGTGTGAACGGGAGTGGAGGAAGTTAGGTTACCGGGATGAGCTGCCATGTGCGCAGTAGCACCTGAGTCCATGTACCAGTCACCTCCACCGACAGAGCTACTCGACGATGGTGCGGAGTGCTGGGTGGCGAGGAGGGTGGGGTCCCGTGGCACAGGTACCGGCGGCGGCAGAAGGCCCCCGTAGGGCGGCGCCGGGATGGGCGGGCCATAACAACCGAGAGGCAGCGGCGGAAGGCCCCCATAGGGCAGCGCCGGGACGGGCAGGCCATAACCACCGAGAGGAGGCGACGCAAGGAGGGTGCCGTAGCCGGCGCCAGTCGGCTGGAAGGGCGCGCCGATGAACGCCGGGCGGCCAGCGGGGAGAGCCGGCTGATAGTGCGGTGCCCCCTCGACGTCCTGGGCCTACTGCTACTGCTGCAGGCGGCGGCGACCTCCACCACGCCGGTTGCGTCGGCCCCCTCTCCCTTGCAGGTGCTGTGGGGGAGGCGCTGGTGACGACAACGGGTAACACCCGGCGGGTGTGGGAGGATGCGAGTGGATCGGCGCGGCCGGTGGAGCGGTTCCACCGCAGATAGTGAAGTAGCTCGGAGAGTCCACGGAAGACATTAGAAGCGGTGGGAGGAGGGAGTGCACGACGGCGGCAGCGGCGATGGGGAGCGGCGGCGGCGGCGGCGCGCGCGGAGAGG
>NC_041382.1:474368372-474372249 GCF_002162155.2 Triticum dicoccoides | reverse complement strand
GCTAATGACGCGCACGGGTGGGAGTTGGAGCGGCAGCCGGCGCGGGAGCGCGGGCGGCGGCGGCTGGGTGGCGGCGGTGGCGGCTGGGTGGCGGCGGCGGCGGCGGTCGGCGTGGAGGAGATGCGGGGCGGCGGCGGCGGCAGTGCAGAAGCGAGAACGGAACCTAAAAAACTGATACCATGTGGATTATGAGAATTGCACGATATATTGATTGGGGTGCTGGTGCACGCATATATAATACAAGGGAAGGCCTCTACCTCAACTATACAAGACTAGGAGGTGGGCCACAACTCCAATACACGTGTAGTACAAAATACATACTCAACAATTTAGCCGTAGATCAGTGTTCATATTTTGTCAAGCATCTTGAGTAGATCATTGCCATATGCTTTGTTGATATGTTGGAGTGCAGTAGCTTAGTTTCTTGTTGCATTCTAGATGGCATTGTGATGTTAATCGCAGATTTGTGCCATTATTGTTTTGCTTTCCATTTCCAAACCGTGCATTTGATTCCGGTGATCTTTATATCGATTTCGACCGAAATCAACTCATCTTTCCAGTGGCGCACTTGGTTTGCCAAGTTGATGCCTAGTTCAATCTTTCCTTTCCGAAGCACGCATATGCAGTGCATATCAGATCCCGCATATCATGCCATGTTTTGCATCATGTTGCTTGCACATTGCACCGTGATTGATTGTTGGTATTTTGCTTGTGTGCTTGCCTTGGGTAGAGCCGGGAGACGAGTTCGTGATCGAGGAACCTATTGAGTACGCTTACGAGGATCAAGCTTTCGTCAACTCGGAGAACTTTGCAGGCAAGATGACCATACCCTCGAAATCACTTCTATCTTTGCTTGCTAGTTGCTCGCTCTATTGCCATGTTGCGATACCTACCACTTGGTATATCATGCCTCCCATATTGCCATGTCAAGCCTCTAACCCACCTTTCCTTGCAAACCATTGTTTGGCTATGTTACCGCTTTTGCTCAGCCCCTCTTATAGCGTTGCTACTTGCAGGTGAAGTTGAAGTTTGTTCCATGTTGGAACATGGATATTGTTGGGATATCATTATTATATCTTGTTTACTTTAATGCATCTATATACTTGGAAAAGGGTGGAAGGCTCGGCCTTATGCCTGGTGTTTTGTTCCACTCTTGCCGCCCTAGTTTCCGTCATACCGGTGTTATGTTCCTTGATTTTGCGTTCCTTACGCGGTTGGGTGTTATGGGAACCCCTTGACTGTTCGCCTTGAATAAAACTCCTCCAGCAAGGCCCAACCTTGGTTTTACCATTTGCCACCTAAGCCTTTTTCCCTTGGGTTCCGCAGACTCAAGGGTCATCTTTATTTTAAACCCCCGGGCCAGTGCTCCTCTGAGTGTTGGTCCAAATTGGGCGATGTTCGGCGCCCCCTAGGCAACCATGGTTTATGCCAACTCGATGTCCTGCCCATCTGGTGTTCCCTGAGAACGAGATACATGCGACTCCTATCCAGATTTGTTGGCACATCGGGTGGCTTTGCTAGTCTTGTTTTACCATTGTCGAAATGTCTTGTAACCGGGATTCCGAGTCTGATCGGGTCGTCCTGGGAGAAGGAATATCCTTCTTTGACCGTGAGAGCTTGTGATGGGCTAAGTTGGGACACCCCTGCAGGGTTTTGAACTTTCGAAAGTTGTGCCCACGATTATGGGAAGATGGGAATTTATTAATGTCCGGTTGTAGAGAACTTGAGCTTTAACTTAATTAAAATGAATCAACCGCGTGTGTAGCCGTGATGGTCCTTTTCGGCGGAGTCCGGGAAGAGAACACGGTCTCTTGTTATGCTTGAACGTAAGTAGTTTCAGGATCACTTCTTGATCATTATAGCTTCTCGACCATGCTTTGCTTCTCTTCTCGCTCTCATTTGCGTAAGTTAGCCACCATATATGCTAGTGCTTGCTGCAGCTCCACCTCACTACCCATTTCCTACCTTAAGCTTAAATAGTCTTGATCGCGAGGGTGTGAGATTGCTGAGTCCCCGTGACTCACAGATACTTCCAAACAGATGCAGGTGCCGATGATGCCAGTGCAGGGGACGCTACCGAACTCAAGTGGGAGTTCGACGAGGATTCGGGCCGTTACTATGTTTCTTTTCCGGATGATCAGTAGAGGAGCCCATTTGGGGCGATCGGGGATCTAGCATTTGGGGTTGTCTTTCTTTTATTTGGTTCCATGGACGGACCTTGATTGTATTCTGGATGATGTATGTTATATTTATATATTGTCTGAAGTGGCGATTGTAAGCCAACTATTTATCCCTTCCTTATTCAGTACATGGGATGTGTAAAGATTACCCCCCCTTCCGACATGCCTACTATGCGGTTATGCCTCTAAATCATGCTCCGACACGTGGGAGATATAGCCGCATCGTGGGTGTTACAAGTTTAGTCCATGTGCGCCTGCCCTAGCCTAGGAGCGGGCCTCATGTTGAATAGACACGAAGAGCCGCGAGATGGAGGGGGTCTCACCATCGAAACACAATGGTTGCGCAGTTTCCAGCTGGGCGAGGTCGTAAGGATCGCCAGCGTGGCCAAGCGCTTGCGGTGGCCAGTGGGGGATCTCATGATCGTCGACGTGCACCACAGGAGGAACTCCTCGGTGCCGGAAGTAGGGGGGTTAGTGCGCACCCATGCTAGAACATCGTGCTAGATCTTCCAAAAGAAGGGGTAGCCGATGATGATATGTCGCATGGTCTCCTCTGCCTGGTCGCAAAGGGTGCAACAGTCGTTGTGCGGCAGTCCGTGCCAGGCCAGTCTAGCAGCGGTCAAGATCGGCTAGCCAGGTGAACATCTTGACACGAAGAGGAGCCCAACATCTCCATGTCAAGCGCCAGAAGGGGGCTTTCATAGATCCAGCGAACAAGGCCCGGTAGCATGATCTAGCGGAATACTTGGCATCCGCAGTCCAATGCCAGATGAGGCGGTCAGGGGAGCTGGATAGAGTGAGATGTCAGAGTCGCCTGCATAGTTGCACATAATCGAGCATCACACCCGGCGTTAGGGCGTCAGGGAGGTCGGCAACCCAGCTACGATCATGGAGCCCTTTCACCACCATGTGCTAGCGCCGTCGGCGGGGAATGATGGGAATGAGAGATGGGGTGATATCTGAGATGGCCTGGCACTACAAAAAAAGACACATCCATGACATTTTGGGCCGAATGAATTTTTTTTCTGTCATACATATGACACTTCTATGACGATAATTGTGATAAAACCCGGTGTCATCATAGATGTGGTGGGATCCTACTTCTGTGACAAAAAATCATGACAGAAAATGGGCTTTTCGTCCTGGGCGGGCCGAAGACGCAACTGCATGACATTCTTTGGGCCGTTCATGACGGAAAAAACCGTGGTAGAAGCGAGGGGGAGGAAAATTTTGGGGAGTTCCCAGTTACGGTGGGAGGTCGGGGGCCGAGCGATGCGCGTTTCTCTTGTACACGTACGCGCATGTGTCCGAGGCGTTGGCTCTAACTGAACCCGAGCGAGGCGTTGGGCTCTAACTGAACACGAGCGATTGCATTGCAGGCTACGCGTTACTGAACCCGAGCGATCGATCGATGGCTGTTAACTGAACCCGATCGAGCGATTCCTTCGCTACTGCTGCTAACTGAAGCCAATCGATGGGATGAACAGTGAGTGTTGCGGGGGTTTGGATGAACAGTGAGCGGTGGCGTTGTCTCTGGATGAACAGGACCCCGTGGTGTGGTGGAGGGCTGGATGAACAGTAGACGGTGGAGGGGTGCCTGTGGAGGGGTGGATGAATAGGACCCTGTGGTGTGGAGGGCTGGACAAACAGTAGACGGTGGAGGGGTGGTTGAACAGGACCCCGTGGTGTGGAGGGCT
>NC_041382.1:474340160-474368069 GCF_002162155.2 Triticum dicoccoides | reverse complement strand
TGAACAGGACCCCCGTTTCGATCGTAGCACTCCAACACAAGTCCGTTTCCTCCGTTTTGCGGTAGACCACACCCCTCCCAATCAACAGGACCCCCGTTTCGACCGTAGAAGGTTTGTTTCCTTTGTTTTGCGGTACGCCACACCCCTCCCGATCAACAGGACCCCCGTTTCGACCGTAGGAGGTCCGTTTCCTCTGTGCGATACGCCACACCCCTCCCGATGAACAGGATCCCGTTTCGAATGTGGCCGGTCGAACACAAGGCCGTTTCCTCCGTTCTGCGGTACGCCATGCCTTGTTTCCATCGCCTGTTCCGTCCAAGCCCTCCCGATGAACACAACGCTTTCTGTTGCCTCCCCATGAACACGACGCATTCCGTTGCCTCCCCATGAACACGACGACGCTGTTTCTCCGTTCCGACCCAGCCATGTACACGAGCCCTCGCCGTACGTATGTGCGAGTAGGCGTTCGAGACCCCGCCCGTATGTACACATATGTGGCCGTATTTTCTTTCTTGCACCCTGTTCGCTGTACGTACGTGTACATGCTACGTGCGCTCCTCTACTACGACACGTGCGCGCCTCTACATCGACCAGTATATATGTACGTACATGTTCGCGACCAGAATGACAACGCTACGTATGCTTCGACCAGGTGGGTCTCGACTGTCAGGCACTTCCTTGTGTGCGAAGATGTAGCTGGTGGGTCGCAGCAGTCAGGGGGGCGAATCGTTTTGTTTTTTTTGCCCGGACACACTTCCTTGCGTGCGAGGGTGTAGGTGGTGGGTCCCAGCAGTCAGGGGGGAACGCTTTTTTACGAAATATGGTGGCCCGTCCGGTGGGTCCCCGCTGTCAGGTGGAGGAATAATTATTTTGCACGTAATAAGGAGGCACTTCCTTGCTGCGGCCGTGGACCCAGCTGTCAGCCTCTCCACGTATAGTCCACGTCCGATGGAAGTCGTTCCTTGACCACGTTGACCACGCCGCGCCGAGAGCACCAGGGCGGTGGACGACAACGAGGCCTAGGAAGGGGACGATGGGGAGCCGGGGAAGACGCGGCAGTGGAAGCCCGCGCGGAGAGGAGTACAAGGGTTCACTGGTTCGGCTGCGGTGTGAGGCTGTTGTCGCCGCAGGGCCTGGCCAGTGGTGGGAATAGTAGGGGGCGGTGAGGCCTCCGCGGCAGCACAGCCGGCCACGGGAGGCAGGAGCATGCGGCACGACCGGCGCTGCTTTGGGCGGCTGGAGCAAGAAGACCAGAGGTTGAAGAAGCACTACGGCCGTTGGATGGACATCGTACGGTCACTAGAGCTAGAATCGTTCATATTGACTAAAGTTGACAAAGGCCCCCGTCCCAGTCAACTTAGTAGGCCCACAAGTCAGTCTCCCACCATGGTGGGTCCCAGCTATCAGGGGGAGTATTCATTTTTTGTGCGTAATAAGGAGGCACTTCCGGTGGGTCTGAGCTGACAGCGAGGGGAACATTTTTTTCGTGAAATACGCTGACCCGTCCGGTGGGTCCGAACAGTCGGGGGGGAAATGTTCTTTTCGCGAAATAAGGTGGCCCGTCCGGTGGGTCCCTGCTGTAAGGTGGAGGAATAATTATTTTGCGCGTAATAAGGAGGCACTTCCTTGCGGCCGCCTGGACCCAGCTGTCAGCCTCTCCACGTACAGTACTCTTCCGATGGAAGTCGGTCGTTGACCACGCCACACCGAGAGCACCAGGGCGGTGGTCTGGACGACGGCGAGGCCTAGGAAGGGGACGACGCGGAGGTGGGGAAGATGCAGAAGTGGAAGCCCGCGCGGAGAGGAGTGCGAGGGTTCACTGGTTCGGCTGCGGTGTGAGGCTGTCGTCGCCGCAGAATAACTGGGGGTGTGGGTGAGTGGAGGGGTGGCCTGGCCAGCGGTGGGAGTAGTATGGGGGCGGTGAGGCCTCCGCGGCAGCACAGCCGGCCACGGAAGGCAGGAGCAGGCGGCACGACCGGCACTGCTTTGGGCGGCTGGACCAAGAAGACCAAAGGTTGAAGAAGCACTACGGCCATTGGATGGACATCGTACAGTCACTGAAGCTAGAAACATTTATTGACTAAGTTGACAAAGCCCTTGGTACGCTCCAACTTAGTAGGCCCACAGGTCAGCCTCTGAAACGGTGTTCCCCAGATGTCAGGGGGAGGAATCATTTTCTGGGCGGCCGAAGCTAAGAATATCCGAGATTGAAGAAGAAGCACGACATCCGTTGGATAGACATCCAACGGCCACTGCTGCTAGAACCGTGTGTTGACTATAATAAGTTGGCAAAGCCTTGCATACGTGTCAACTTATTTTTTAGGGACGCGTCACTTAGTAGGCCCACAAGTATGTGGCAGAGAACTTATAGCCCATTTGCGTTTTGTAAGAATGTACATCCCATTTTGGAATTCTAATGGAATTTACAACACCCCATTTACAGTTTGTTAAAGTATAGCTCATTTTCTAGCTAGGACAATGATTAATAATTTCAACCAACCGTTGAAGACATAATCCAATAAAATTTCCCACATTTTGATGGGCTCCGAAATATTTTTATCCCGAAATTTCTAGTCAGATTAAATACAAATTTGTATTACGTAAAAATCCAACGAAACATTGCGCGTGCAACAATGAAAATTTAAGATTTTCAAAATCCATAAATAATATTTTATAAACTAATTTCATGTTTGGTGCATTTTTTTATAGTTACTGCCCAATTTTTATAATTACATCCCATTTATTATTTTTTAAAGCCCATTTTCCTGTTAAGCCTAATGCATCCCTCCTAGGAAAGAGCAAAGCCCAGCGGGGCGGAAAATAACAAGTTGACCTTGCCTGGGAATTCCTCAAAAAGACGTATTGCTGGGCTAGCCATTTTCATCTTGAAAAAATTAGTATCTGGGCTGGATATCTGGCCTGGGCTAGACGGGCCACAGCCCGCCCAGTTAATACCCTGCTCTCCTCTGAACAACAACGAAATCATCGCCAAGAAAAACTCTGCAGTGCTCACGCCTCAAAAACACAAATACTGCTCGAGCTGCTTGGTCCCACCTGTCGGCCGCACCTTGTGAAATTCTCTCGTTTATATTGACTACATAGGTTGACAATGGTGTGGGACCATGATGTCAGGAAACCAGGAGAAAGCAAAAAAAATATAGTTGTACATAATAAGGAGGCACTTGCTTACGTACGACTATGGCCCTAGTGGGTCCCTAGTGTCATCCAGCCAACATAAAGTCATCTCCTGAATCCTCATGTTCATTGACGATGTTAACAATGCTCGGCGCCACGGTGAGCGCAACAACTCGAAGGACAACAGAGAGGGCCTCGCGGGCCCTACGGATGGTCTGATATAGCGCCCGCTACTCATTCAGGAAGCCAGGATCATCGGACACCTATGAGCACCTTCGAGAAACTGAGACGGCATGAAACGGTAAGGCCGCGCTTGGGAGCTCTGGTTTATTTCAAACCTGTATTAACATACAAGTGTAATTTACGCGTCATCGAAAACAACGCATAAAATACAGGCGTAATGAATCCGAGGGCCCGAGGTCTGTAAGTAAAACCGGTGGGTTACACGTGTAATTTGAGAGACGAGTGTATATTTTATGAGCACTGCTATATGGACGACATTACCAGACGATACATGCACGACGTGCGTATCATGCCATCCATGGGCAAGGCTGAAACAGCAGCTAACGGCTGGATTAGCAATCGTCCGAGTGTCGTTCAACGTTTTTATCATGTGTCAAGTACTTCCGATATTTTACTAGTCGAAATCGACCAACCAAGCACCTTCGCCCGAGACCATCTGCTTTAATTTACAAGCATCAATTTTACAAGCGGTTTTGGTTGGAAAACGACGATCCAATCACGGCCTAATATCATGAGTTGGTCAGAAGATCATATGGTTTCATGTCTAAACTACCCGACTTGTCGTATAGGCTATGAATGAAACATCAGACGATGAACTTCTTAAGCACGGAAACAACAGAAGAGGATGATCTTCTTAACAAGCAAATCACTGGCATTAGATCGACATGCAAAACAATATGAAGCATTATTCTCGGGAGGCACGGTGAACAGCTCGTGATGCTGCATGCCACAACATTCCAAGCTCAACTTTGCAATCAAACACAAGGCCTAGCATTACATAGACAATATTCAGAACAAACTCTTAACACAGGAATATCTCAGCAGAGTAACTATTTACTTCTAAACTGAACACAGGAATAGGAAAAAACACTCGACGCTGCTCACAGCAAGGGCGTCCCACTCAAAAATATCAAATGCATGTCTTCTGGCTAACATCAATGAGCAAATTTTGACAAGGTTTTCCAATTCCAATATATTAAACTAACATCTTCTTGCTAACATCAATGATTAAACTTTGACAAGCTTTTCCCATTCAAAATATGTAATGCCTATGATCGTGGAGTCCTGTCGCTTCTTGCTAACATCGATGATTAAACTTTGACAAGCTTTTCCCATTCAAAATATGTAATGCCTATGATCGTGGAGTCCTGTCGCTTCTTGTACTTGTTTGGGCACTTCTTGCCCAGGGCACTCCATGTGTTGTTAAATTGCCAATGGTCTCTGCAGACTAGTCATGTCACCGGTGTCTAATATTTATGGCACCGACTGTAGCAATGGAGGGATTCGGTGCCAAACTAAGAAAAGGTGAAATTGGCACCTCTTTTGGCCTACATAGTGGAAGGCCTAATACTCTGTAAAGCTTCTCGGTCATTCCTTCTGTAATGTAGCGCAAATAATGACTGCTTCTTTCTGCAAAGTGGAACGACCAACTGGACCCAGTAATGCAGCAGTTTGCCTTGGACACATTGGCTCCTTTTGTGCAGTTGAACTAAAATCGAAGTCGGAAAAAAACCGAGCTTTAATTTTGATATCCCTGTAAGCAACAAAAGGTATAAGGGAAAAATTACTGAGAAATAACGGTTGATGACTTGTACTCCCAGAAGAAAAACATCTACTGATCTACCTTATCTTAATGGGAAACAAAGCAGGAGAGTAGCAATTCTCAATCAGTGTAATTCATTCATATTAATTGAGACATTATCTTAACAATGCCTTGTTTCAAGATGTATAAAGAACGAAAAAGCAGAAAAGTATCATTCCTAAAACAATGCGACTGATTCATTTTAACAGAGACATTATCTTAACAATACCTTGGTTAAACATGTAGAAAGAACTACAAAGCAGGATAGTAGCATTTGTAAAACACTGTAAGTCTGTAACTGATATATAATAATAGAGACATTATCTGAACAATACATTTCTTAGACATGTACTCCGGCCGATCCCTAACAGAAATGGTACTCCTGTCGATCCCTAACAAGTGTTTGCAGTTTTGAACTAAGATTCAGTTCCAGGGTAGAGTGGGCGCAACAACAGTATGTGCTTCCATCTACTTATAAAGGGGATGATGCAGAGTTTGTTGTAACAAAGCAACAAGCATCATGTCTGGGTTGGTTCCATTTTTGTTTACTACTTAAAGGGAAAAGACAGCAATACAATAGCTTCAATTCAACATTTATTTAAAACAGTACCAATACAAGTAGCACAACATCTCAAAGCACACTGCACAATCATGTGGATGAAGGCCTGTACTGACCTTTCATGAGACCGACAACGATAAAATACGAATCTGCCAACACGAATAGGAAATCCAATCTCGTTTTGTGCAGTTGCACTGAAATCAAGAAAAGTGTTTCGCGTAGCGAAGCAAAATGTCGCAGTGGCAACAAGTTGAATAGATATCCCTGTATAAACAGAGGAAAAAAGGAATCAATTACTGGCTAATAAAGGAGGATGAAACATGCGGCCACAAAAATGGTAATCCCGCCAATCCCTAACAAGTGTTGCAGTTTTGAAATAAGATTCAGTAGTTAATTCTGAGAGTGGCATCAATTACTGGCTTATAAAGGGGGTGATGCTGAATTTGTTGTAACAAAGCAACAAGCATCATGTCTGGGTTGGTCCCATTTTTGTTCACTACTTAATGGGAAAAGACAGCAATACAACAGCTTCAATTCATTATTTATTTAAAACAATACCAATACAAGTAGCACAACATCTCAAAACACACTGCACCATCATGTGGATGAAGGCAAGTACCAACCTGTCATGACGCACACAAGATCACGTATGAATCTGCCAACACGAATAGGAAATCCAATCTCGTTTCGTGCAGTTGCACTAAAATCAAGCAAAGTGTTTCGCATAGCGAAGCAAAATGTCACAATAGCAACAAGTTGAATAGATATCCATGTATAAACAGAGGCAAAAAAGGAATCAATTACTGGCTAATAAAGGAGGATGAAACATGCGGCCACAAAAATGGTAATCCCATCAATCCCTAACAAGTGTTGCAGTTTTGAAATAAGATTCAGTAGTTAATTCTGAGAGTGGCATCAATTACTGGCTTATAAAGGGGGTGATGATGAATTTGTTGTAACAAAGCAACAAGAATCATGTCTGGGTTGGTCCCATTTTTGTTCACTACTTAATGGGAAAAGACAGCAATACAATAGCTTCAATTCATCATTTATTTAAAACAGTACCAATACAAGTAGCACAACATCTCAAAGCACACTGCACAATCATGTGGATGAAGGCCTGTACTGACCTTTCATGAGACGACCAACATAAAATACGAATCTACCAACACGAATAGTAAATCCAATCAAGTTTTGTGCACTTGCACTGAAATCAAGCAAAGTTGCCGGTGTGACATTTAAGTTTTCTATAGCAACAAGTTGAGTAGATATCCCTGTTTTAAGAGGAAAAAAAGAAAACAATTACTGGCCAATAAAGGAGGATGAAACATGCGGCCACAAAAAGAAGCATCTACCTTATCTTGATGGAAAACAAAGTATAGGACAGTAGCATTTCTAAAACGGTTGCATTGATTCATATTAACAGAGAAATTCTTTTAAAAAAGATCAGTAGTTAATTCTGAGATTAACAACAGCAAAATAGCTGCATGGGACATGCCAGCACCATGTGCGTCCACACGTATAAATGGGTGATGCAGAGTATGTAGCCAAGCAGCATATATGCGCTGGTCCCATATTTGTTCTCTTTGAACCTTCTTCCTATGTGAGGGCAGAAAATCTAGTCGTGCACAAACTACTCGACTCCCCAGTTTCTTTCCCTTTTCAACAAAGAGATCGGTTCCTTACAGATGTGTGTACTGGGTTACCCCCTTTTTCCCTTTTCGACCTACAAAGCAGCTGGATAGCCAGTCTATACTACTTTCCGCCCCTCCTTTCCTCATTGAACCACGTCCTAGATTCTTGCTCCATCCCACCGCACCCTTCTTTCCTCTTTGAACCAATACCTAGATTCGACTAGAGATCGAAAAAGATCCACATGCAGCTAGAGCAACGACGGTTTCAAAGAAACTTATACCTTAGGGTCATCGGGATGTGGCAAGGCGTGCGGCGGGAGGCCGGTTCTACCCACACTATGTACGACAGCGGGGAAGAAGGGGTCGGTGGCCCTCACGCAAAGGCGTTGGGTGAAAGAGAACAACATAGCCGGCAGTGGATTGGCTCCCTCGCCGAAGGCGATAGAGTGAATGTTGCACCTCCTCCCCTTCTCGGTGCGACGGGATATGGACGCCTCCTTCACCAGCTGTGAGGGGGGTGAGAGAGACAAGAGGCCAACGCAGTCTTGTTTAGATCTGGTGAAGAGAGGGTGAGAGACTGTGAATATAGCAAACCCTAGCAAATGAACACTGAGCCTCCAGCGTGTAACATATATGTAGTGCGGCGAGCGTGTGGAGAGTGCAAACCCTAGTGAACAAGCGTCGAGGCTCCCGCTTATATATATACTACTGTAGTACGGGCTGAGCTCCGGTGCCTTCACTGCACCTGCTTTTGGCTGTATGACAGGTGAGCCAGCCACATTTTGGGCCCACCTGTCGTAAAACCCTAGCGAAAATTGCACCAATGTGAAAGACGACTGCGTCTCCAACGCAACCAAGGTGAACTGACAAAGGATATCATCTTTGTGTGTAACAAGCAAAGAGCACTGATGGAAGACAGCTTATTTTTCGTCGAAAATCGATCAGCTTCACTAGCCGACGCAACCATGAGGTGCAACCATGAGCATCGATAGGTCATCGTGGCGATGCATCATCCATTTGGCATCAAGTTTGGGTGAGGCACCTAAGAAGTTCGACAAATCCTCACTGTGGTTTGTTTCTTCTCAGTAATCAAGCTCGAGGAAGGAAGAACCATGTGGCAGAGGACAGTGAGGCGGAACAACAATGGCCATCCAATTTTGTG
This sequence comes from Triticum dicoccoides, assembly GCF_002162155.2. NCBI lineage: Eukaryota > Viridiplantae > Streptophyta > Magnoliopsida > Poales > Poaceae > Triticum > Triticum dicoccoides. The sequence continues at coordinate 474,359,754 of NC_041382.1, read as the reverse complement.
CAGTTCCACTAAAATTGAAGAAGACATGCCCGGGTATGGAGACACGCATCGCTGTTTCAAAAAATATATAAAAGGGTTAGCAACGACATCTCAATTGTCAATAAGAATTAATGAAAAGTACACCAACAAACAGAAGCATCATAATTATCTTGATGGGAACTAAACTAGGATACCCGAGAAAAAAAAGCATTTCTTCATTTAACCAGTGATAGTACTACCACCATATGGACAATGACCGCACAACCACCATGTACTTTTTGTCGAAACAACATGTATACCTCCACCAAGGCATAAATCAGGACAACTTTTTGAGTGGCATTTCCTCTATAATAGTACTAGTAGGTGATGTTGGACCAGCCGGCAAACCCTAGCTACTATGCAAGGGGAGCTGGGGAGTAGTCGCATAGAAGAAAACCCGCACGCAGCGACCTGGGGAGCTAGACCAGTACAAGAAGTTATACCTCAGGTGGGAGATATGTCGTTTAGGTGGGCGGGCGGGATCTACCCACACGACGGCAGTGAACAAGGGCGTGGAGGATCTTCGTCCGCGCCAGCGCCGGCTCCGAGAGGACGGTGCGCATCGGCTTCCTCCGTCACCGACGGCGACAACGTCAACGCTGCACCTCCTCACCTCCCGCAGCGGATGGGATTTGGCCGGATCTGTGACCACCGGTGAGGAGAGAGATAGAGTGGACATTGTCATCTTGTTTTGATATGGAGAGGGTGGGAGAGCGAGACGCGAGAAACTCTATAAAACAAGAGGCTATAATGGAGTAAAAAAATATCTCCATAGCAGTGGTTTTAAATAGAATACGCGCGTTCCGGAAAAAAGAAACGAAAACTGGCGGACAATTTTTTAAGGGTCTGTCTAGGACACATCTAGATGTGACATAGTTATGTCACATATAAGTTGATGTCCACTCTGTTTGTGGTCTTTTCCTAGTTTTCTTTTGTTTCTTGTTACTACATTATATACTTGTGGGAGCTTAGATGTGATATCCTTAAATAACATCTAGATGTGAATTAGACAAACTGATTTTCTAACGTACCAAGAAAGAAAACTCGATCAAAAACACGCCCTCGCTCCCAGGTCGCGAGAGTCGTCGGGCACACACACATAGACATAGACATGCATATCCGTGTTTACGTAAAATTCCATTTCCATCTCCATCTCCAATCATATTTGTCCAACTAGCACATTATTTACGTTGTTAATTATATACGCAGCAATATTAACATACAACATCTCTTGTTTGCGCACGCCCGGACCGCTGCCATGGCCGGTCCTGACCAACCCGAACCCTCTTCCTCACCTGCGTGTGCTTCCCGCCCGAAACGGTCAGTGCCGCATTCATGCCCGGCCAGAGCGGACGCGACCACTCACTGGCGCCGGCATTGAAGCGGCGCACCGGCCGAGAGAGCGTCGCCCACGCCGCTTCCGGGTGCACGCGGCTGCTCCGCGTTCAAAGGTCGCAATAGCCGTCTACAACATGCGCGATCTCTTCTAGTAGTAAGTTCTTCGGAGTCCGTGCTACCGCTAGCTGTCCTCCCCGAACTCGTCAATCTCTTCCAGTAGTGCTAGTACTCCATGGCGCGATCCATCGACAAGCAGGCGAGAAAGTTATGGTATACTACTCGGTTTGCAGTGAGTGGCATGCCGAGCGACCGTGTGGGGTCGAGCCGTGGAGGAGGGTGAGACACGAACACGATAGACGTGATTTAAACGTTGGTTTTGCTCGATTGCACGATCCAACGAAACGAAATGTTGGTTTCTCCCCATTTCCATTTTTTCTCCGGAAAAACGGAAACTTTTCCACTCCATTTTCATTCCTATTCCAAGGTTGCCCCGTTACAACATTCCATCAAATACAAAGGAAAACTAACACGCATGCTGATGCATCTCAATGATTCACAGATCATAGCCAATATTTACTTCACAACTAAAGAAAAAGTTGTGAGAGCGTGTACAATAGAAAAACTACTGATGGGGTCACTACGACTTAAACCCTAAACCCTAAACATGATTTAATTTCCTGGCCAGGTAGAACCTGTCGAAGGAAAGATGGCTGGCACCCTCAGATCATACGATGTTTTTGTGCAATTCCACTAAAATCGACCTGAGCATCCCTGATGGCAAAGATATTGAACAAGTGTGATTAGAATAATAGTACTGGCACTAGTTCATGAGACATAAACTCATCACAAGTAGAAGCCGGTAGAAGTAGAGAAAGATCGACATGGAGATGGAGCTACGGTAGTGGAGCAAGCCGGCTCCAAAAGGAAGATGGACTACTTGGGACGTCGGGCTGTAGCTAGAAGGGCGGTTGGGATGCGGCATCGGCCCATACTGCGGTGACCCCCGATTGGGACGCACCGACTGTGGGTTTTCTCCCTCGCCGATGTCGACCGCGTCTACGCAGAACATTGTTCCCTTCCCCCAGCTGTGGGATCAGGCCCGTCGTTCTATGCTTGTGAAGAGAGCAACCTAAGCAAGCATGTTTGTAGCTTAGGCTCGTGCTAGTGTATATATAGTGATTTTTTTTTCTCTCCATATCAACCATTTTATACTGCGTACGTGTCATTCAAGAGTGAAATGATGGTTGCTTCTTCCGACTAACTTACTGTGTGATTTGACTGCTCCTTAGTGGCCCCTACACATACTCCCCCTACGTGTATGCAATAGTCACATGTACACATGGACACAAAAATGCGCGCGACGCCCTAATGCATGCATGTCCGAGCACAGGACGGAACACACACGGTCACGCTCAAGTGCTCAACCTACACGTGCATGCACACACATACTCAGTCAGGGTGAGCTAGTGACCGTATGAACACTGGAAAATATATATATTGAGCGCAATGAGCGTATTATGAAGTCCACTGACCGTATTTTTACAAATATACAGTGACAGACAGTGTATTTATCTCGTTTGAAATTAAGCCATATTAACCGGAGAGGAGGCAGCATGGACTAGCATTACTTTGATGTGTCTCGTCAACTTGCCGAACAAGGAGAAGGTTGCAGGACGGGAGAAGCTTGCGTGTGGTTGCTCGCAGGACAAGGAGAAACTTTTGACTAATGCAAGGTCTCCCTCGCTCAGGCGGTGGACGTGCAACAGTTAATTCGGTGTCAGATTGCCAGAAGCATACACTATACTACTAGTGCTATTATTGTTCGACTTCCCGAACAGCCAAGCGCAAATTTTACTGGTACTACTACTATAGTCCATAAAGGTACATACTATACTAGTACTAGGAACCGGATGGAGGAGCGTCTGCACTCTTATTATAATTTTAAAATGTGATAAAGCAATCTTCAACACATTTGGTTCTCTTCGAGGGTTCTCGCATGTGATAATGGAAGTTGATTGCATGGAACACTCGCCACAATTCTCACTTAATTCTGGCTCATATCCTGTTACAAATAGTAGCGCTCAGTAATATTTCCTCTTTTTTTGTTATTCAGCATGTAAACACGTCAGCAAACCTTGCGGCGCATCTTCGTGCGAACCGTGCTTGCTGCACTTTGAATGTGGCCGAGAGCTGGCTTGGTGAAACACCTCGCTTCCTACTTCTTTTTTTGCGGGGTACCTCGCTTCCTAGTGACCAGTGTCTTGGCTGATCGTCCTAAGAATGCTTATATATGAATAAAGCTCTCTCATTTACCTGCAAAAAAGATTAAGCCATATTAACCGGAAAAGAGGGAGTATGGACTAGCTCTACTTTTTGGTGTGTCCCGTTAACTCGCAGAACGAGGAGAAGCTTGCAGTACAAGGTGAAGCTCGCTTACGCCTTTTGACTAATGCAACCTACCCTCGGTGGACATGCATCAGTCCATTCGGTGTCAGATTGTCAGAGGCATACACTATAGTACCCAACATGCGGAGTACCATCATTGTTCGACTTCACGAAGGGGTGAAGAGCCAAGCGCAGTAGTACGCGTACTTGGTTTTGCACCTTCATACTGCTCCACCCTCCGTCACAATTTACAGGGCGCGCTTCATTATGATGCATTTCTCTCAATGCATTTCCACCACCAGAGAGACTTTAGACGTGTTTGGTTTAATGCTCAATTAATTAGGGCGTGGTAACCGCAATCAAGTCCACAATTTTCTCTCCATGTTCTGTACTACTACGGAGTGCATGCATGTGTGTACCCGGGGTGGAAGCACTGCATGCATGTGTGTACGCATTATTCCCTCTGGTAATAGACGTCGTGCTATAACTAACAATGCTATTTTTCAGGCCGATCGCTAGTCGCCTTGGTCCCACAGATTTTTTTCTTTTTTCTGAAGCGCGCTGTATAAACAGTGACTGATGGAGTAGTATGAGCGGATTCAAAGAAGAGCGTATTGATGGTTGCTTCTTCAGAGCAACTTACAGTGGGAAAGGTGGGGCTTATGATTTGACTGCTCATTACTCACTGTTAATGCGGTGCAACGACCGAGCTGAGTCTCCCATGCGGTTGTGCACTAGCCCCTCGGTTCTTAAATATACTCCGGAGTATTTGTCTTTCTAGAGATTTCAACGAGTGACTACTCAAATATTTGTCTTTTTAGAGATTTCAAATGGACTGGCACATACGGATGTATATAGACATATTTTAGAGTGTAGATTCACTCATTTTGCTCCGTATGTAGTCACTTGTTGAAATCTCTATTAAGACGAATAGAATATTTTGGAACGGAGGGAGTACACATACGAAGCAAAATGAGTGAATCTACACTCTAAAATATGCCTGTTTGAAATTTGTAAAAAGACAAATATTTAGGAACGAAGGAGTATAATTTTGTGCATGGCACATGGACCCGGATGATGAAGAGGCTTCTGGCAATGCTATCAAGCTTCCATCATTTGTTTACATAATTGACGTACTATACAAATAATTTTCCAGTGACATGAAATTGTACAATGGTGTGAGCTTTCAGCTTTTTTTCGTGTGTCTTGCCATCGATGCTCTTTCGGAAACAATAAAAAACTAACTTCCTTGCTAATGCATGTCAATTATTAGCAGATCAAAGCTAATAATTACATCACAACTGAAGACAAAGTTGTGAGAAGGTGTTAAATTAAAATTGATCCATGCTTTCATTGGCAGCAACGTCCCCCCAGCTCTGTCTAAATCAACAAGGCATATTGGGAAAAAAGTAGCTGTCTGGAGCATGCAACATTCCGATCATTTTGTGCAGTTCCACTAAAATAGAGCTGAGCATCCCTATTCCAAAGATACCAAGTGTGATTACGATAATAGAGGACTGCTGATGAAACAATAAACACACAAATAGAAGCCGGACACCTTTGCAGTCTCTCTTAAGACTAACTAGTTGAAGAAGATTAGGCTCAGAGCTGGATGAGGAGGATAGAGCAAAACCAATCTCCCTTTGTGAAGTCACACTGAAATGTAGAGATGTTGCCTATGTGACATTTTAGTACAACTGCACAAAACACTCTTAAGAAAAAAGTGATTTGTGCAGTTCACCAAAAGGTCGCAATAGCAATGACGTGAAATGGACAACCTTGTTTGCAAAAAAGAGGTAGAAAGGAAACAATTACTGGCCAATAACAGTTGATGACACATGCGACGACAAAAAAGAAGCATATTCCTTGTCCTAAGGGAAGATAACAACACGGTTGTGTTTGTCTAAAACGGTGTGAGGACGAGAATGCAATATGGAAAGTACGCCGGATGAGCTATGGTTTGGGCAAAGAACTATGGAAGATCCACATGCAGGGACGTGGGAAAACGGGCAGTGGAGCAAGGCCGGAGGGGATACCTGGAGGTCGTCGGGATGTATCTAGGTGAGCGGCGGCGGGCGGAATCTGCGAGCAGGTGGCGTAGGCCCTGCTGCGTCGGAGCTTGGTCAGAGAGAACGGCGTGTACCGCAGATCAGGATGTACTGCCTCGGCGCCGTCAAACGGAGAAACGATGCACTTCCTCCCTTTCCCCCGGTGGATGGGATGCGACCGGATCAGTGACCAACGATGAGAGAGAGAGAGGGGCCACCGCACTCCCTTTCCCCCGACGTACGGGATGCGGTCGGATCAGTGACCAACGGTGAGAGAGAGAGAGGCCAACGCACTCCCTTTCCCCTGGCGGACGGGATGCGGCCGGATCAGTGACCAACGGTGAGAGAGAGAGAGAGGCCACCGGAGCCTTGTGTGAGATACTCTGAAGAGTGGACTACCTTTTCCTCCATAAAAATCGTTTTATATTCTGTGTACATGCCATTGAGCGCTATAACTTTATTTAAAAATAACGCGGCAACGCGTTAAGTCAAACTTTGTTTCGTGCACGCGTGGTACACAACCTCCCTAGGTAAACAACCACTACAAGCATTCAAATTAGCACATGGGCTGCCATTTCGTAAAGAAATGAGCTCCACCGTGTACCCGCGCGGGTGTGGCTGGGCACGAACCGTGAGTATGTGCATGGTGCACCTATTCTTTTCTTGTATACGTACACCACCTACGTGGGGTTGTGTGAGAGACATACAAACCTAGAGAGATATGGTGTGTGGGTTCTTGAGAGTTTTTTTTGTGGGGGGGGGGGTCAATCAAACTATTTAACATATGCAATGTGTGTGAAATAGAGTCCTGGATATAACATATATAGAGAGGGGGCGATCCACGAGAAGAGAGTGGAGGTATCATCGGCTTGAGGTGTCCATAAAATCAAAGAGAGGGATGATGTGTGTGTGTGTGTGCGCGCGCGATCGATAAAGAGTGCCATCGAATTTGTGTGTGCCCACGTCAAAGATATAGAGTTGCAGGCCTACTGGAATGTGAGATGGGACATGTGCAGTTTGTCTCTGTGGCATGGATACCTACCTGCAGCGCTCGACTATCGGTGTGTGGTGGGGGAAGAGGGAGGCCCAATTAACTATAGAGGTACAATGGCTGGTATATGTGTGGAGGAGGAGAGAGGCCTACCTCATGTATTAAGGAGATCGATCTGCCTCATGTATTAAGGGAGATCGATCGGCATCCATCCATATGTGCAGGAGATGAATTAGGTTGGGAGAGAGACAGAGCTAGAGTGTTGGAGGGGGTGGTAGTGGAGTTGCTTCTAACAAATGGTGGGATAGGCTTGCTACACAAACGGAGGGCACGCCCGCAATATCAATAAGAGAGGAGATGGCTGCTTGTTGTCTGTGCACGTGCGTGTGAGAGACGGGTCAGGAGGCATGCACGAATGATGAGGGGGGACGATGTGGCTGTGGTAAGCAGACGTAACTACATAGGAAGATCAATCGCCCTTTGTAAGAGAAAGGAGAGACATAACTTGTGAGGTACATCGATCGATGGGGGGGTAGTTAAAGTCGATCTAGGTATATGTTGGGAGATCGATCGGTATACATGCATGTGCGTGTTAGAAGCAAATGAGGCACGAGGAGAAGGATAGAGAGAGAGGGATGCATGTAGGATGTGGTACGAGAGGCATACTATATCGAGGGGGAGGAGTGTGCGAGTACGAGAACGATGAAAAGAGTGGTGGGAGTGAGGCATGCACGGTGACAAGAGAAGAGGGGAAGCTTGTGTTTGTGCTAGGCACACCTGGCTAGAGAGGCATATCGATCGATGTGTGCCGTAAAGAAGGAGCCAGGGGGCCTACACACACCGTGGGTGAACGAGCTAAAGTGAAAAGACGAATTTGCACGATGGAGCTAGAGAATGCCGAGGGAGGGTGAGAGGGATGTGGGCGTGTGCATGCACAAGAGAAAGTTAGCGCTAGCTACAAAAATAAGAGGGTTCTATGGGTGCAAAAGACGAATAGAGATCATATATACTTCATTAGAAAAAGCGATTTCGGATATTTGAAGAATTTATCATAGTGTTTCAAACCGACGGATGTGTGAATATATATAATGGTGATACACATGGTGTGGTTATGAACATGGTATACTACATTTAATATATTTTATCTCTACTCTTATAAAAAATGGAGTTGTTGATGATGGTGTGCCTGCCATCCTGCATTATAGGCCGTCTGATTTATATCTGGCGGATAGCAATGAAACTATGATGGTTGAAGTTGGCAACAATCATGATTGTAGATTCTTATTGAAATAGAGAAACAAATTCAAATTTAGTTCGAATTGCAGCGGTAGTATAGACATTTGGAATGCACTAAAATGTTGGTATGAGCAGGTTAGATGCATTATACAGCAAGCGAAAAAATTTAATCGGACATAACATGGATTCATACTCCCTCCTTCCATCTATATAGGGTGTAATGAGATTTTTAAGACCGTCTTTGTCTATTGACAAGATTAATAGTACATGACATACACAATGTGAAAATTATATCATTGAAAGAACCTTTCACAGACGAATTTAACAGTGTGCTTTGTGTAAGTTGCATGTCATATATCATTGCTCTAATATTTGGTCAAAGTTAGCATCGAAAAACGCATTAAGCCCTATATAGATGGAACGAGGGAGTAGCTTTGAATAGCATTTGTATAGTAAAACGGGGCAAGACTCTCTCTTTGTGTGGTGTGAATAGTTTTATTTTTTCGCTTTCTTTTTGGTTGAGGGAAGTGCAAATTGATTTGGTACGTACAAGTACAATATTACTACACGTTAGGCTTGTCCCTAAAATTCAACCCTCGTCTGGTTATATCCCGAAAATTCAGATATCATGCTCCCAAAACTGGCGCCTTCACAACCCGTGCCTTGCTATCCCAAAATTACAACACATGCCAAAACTCCCTCCAGCTGCCAAATCCCAACACGCGAAACCCCCCTTCTAACCCTGATCCGAAAGAGCCGCTAGTTCAAATCGGTGGGAGGTACTTTTGTAACACACCCTACATTTTGGACAAGTGCGTTCCTAAGTCATGCTTCACCCCCTCCCATCGCCCCCTTTTCGCCATTCGAAATCCCAGGCCGCCATAACCTCTCCGCTCTAGCCGCGAAACCCCACCCTCCTCCGTCCGCCATGTCACTGCTGCCCAGCCGGAGCCTCTTCCCCGACGACGTTGTCCACCACAATAGCTCGACGTCCCTCGTCCACCTCCCCGAATGAGGATACGTCATCCATCTCGCCATCCCGCCGGTTCAGCCACCCCGTCCTCCACCTCCAAGGAGCTGCTCCGATGATCGCCTCGTCTATCGCGGCTGCTCCATCCCCACAGCGCCGCCTTAACCCGCTCCACCGGAACCACAACATCCTCACCGACTCCTCGGACGAAGCCGAGGCCTACTCGGCGCCACCAAAGAGGTTGTACACTCATCGCATCGCACCTTCTCCTTAACTCGACCTCCCGGCGTTGACGGTGCTCCATCCCGCACCCCCATGGAGCGGCTACCTTGAAGCCGGCACCGCGGGCGACATCTCCAGGGCGGCTCTCCCCCAGTGCGAGGCCCCTTCGGCGGCCGCGTCCATACCAGCCGGATCTGCTCCTGCTGCTCCGGCTCTCGCTCGATCGCTCGCTCGCCCAGTTGCTGCTACTGCTCTCCCCCTCGCTCGTGCTGCTGCTCTGCTCCGATTAAGCCACACTTCAGTCGACTGAATCGACTTTTGGGTCAGTCGATTTTTCAGGGGTTGGGGGGCTCGCCGGAGTTAAGGAAGAATCACCCGCAGCGGGGACGGGGGCTCGCCGGAGAGGTACCCCACTATCTATCTTAGGGTTCAGGGTGGGGGCGGGGGGCCTAGAGGGCTGGCCGGGGCGGCGGTGGCGAGTTGTTTCGGGGCGGCGAGGCGGCGCTGGGCCAGTGGTTCGGCCGGTGGTGGCTGGCGGCTCAGGGGGGTGTAGGTTGAAGATGAACTGCAGGCCCTCCCTAAACTACATGTCAAGTGCCTCTCTGCTACCATTGCATTCAGTTTCGACAGTAGCATTCAGATTCCACAGTAAATTTCAGTTTCGACAGTTAAGTTCAGAGTCAATAGTTTTTACCTCATCTGTTGTAGTCAGGTGGTTTTTGGTGATGTTAATTTTACATCCATTTTACATCATCTATTGGAAATGCTATTAGAATCCCACTTGAGATTGACGATGTATGTCTTGTGCTGCTTCAGCCTTGATGTCTTACGGCTCACCGGAGCTGCTCCAACGATAGAACGATCCATCACAATAGAGCAGTGCCCTGGACGCCGTCTACAGATTCCTTAGATCTTCCTCCACACCTCCGACAGCCACCTCTGCCTCAACTGCTTCAGCGACCAACCCAATGATGCTGAGGTCGACATGGCTACGGCAAAGAGGTTGTACACTTGTTGCATCACTTATTACTATACATTCACGTCGATCCATTAGGGCTATTTTGGTTCAACGGAAAAACATCGATCCACTGGTTGTTACCATCACTCTAAATTTCTGCATGCTCTCCTTACATAATCTCACCATATTTTTTTCGTATGCATGTCAGATATTGTACACAGTCATGCTGAACATGTAGAGAAAAAGAGAAGAGTTTTGCGCGGCAATACAATGTCATGCAGACATCGCTCCATGGTGGGTTCAATGGCAAACCCTCTCCATCCCTCTCCAGATTGTAATCCAGAGGAAGATATCTGTTCTGAGGCGGATTCGGACGCCGCTGAACACTCCTATTTACCCCCCAAGGTGTTTGCTCTACCTTGGCATGATGATGTTAGTCATATCATGTATATGTTGCCTTGCAGTGCCTACTTTTGACATCATATATGTCATCTGCTTAGTTTAGACATATTCTGTAATGCCACCTGTTTAGTTTCTATATCATATATGGGAATTATGCACTCTCATGTCTTTTAGCCAGCCATAATATATGTGAAATATGCAATGCCATCCTGTTTAACCAGGCATCATATATTTGAATGATATCTTGCCCATCCTTTTCTTCATTACATTTCCATTTGTCGGCAATGTTTGTACATTAAACTACTCTTCCTGTGAATCAGCCATTTGGGTGGGAGATGGAAAAATCTAGAGTGAAAACAAGGCCTTCAGAGCAGACAGTGCTACCTGTCGAAGCAGGTCTCTTGTTGGGTCCCAATAGCTCCTCAGAGATGGATTCAGAGATAGATGACCAGTCATATTCCCCCACTGAGGTGTATGCTCTAACTTGGCACGGTTATACTGCTAATATCATGCATATGGTGTCTTGCATTGCATAGTTTAGACATCATATACACAATATTCAACACCATGTTCTTAGTTCAGACATCATATCAAATGCCCTTTGTTCAGCATATAAATCACATATGTGAATTAAATGATGCGATCCTGATTACTTAGATAACATGTAGGTGAATTATGTCATGCGATCCTATTTAGTTATTCATCATATCTTTGAATTATGTTATGCTATGCTATCCAGTTTAGATAGACATCATATATGTGAAATTATGTCATGCTATCCATTTTAGTTAAACAATATACATGTCAACTATTTCATGCCCTCTTTTTTCCACACTATCTATTGCATCTGTCTCTCATACAATGTCTGTACATTCAACTATGTTTCCTGTTTATCAGCCATTTGAATTGGAGCGGGTGATGCCAGTATCTAGCGGACCAAAAACACGATCTTCAAATAAAACAGTGCTACCTCTTGGTGGAGATAGCACCCCGGTTGTACATGCACAAGAACCAGTCCTACCACACATAACCCAAACTCTTGCAGATTGTACCCCTACTACGATGGACAGAGAACCAGCTTCACCCAATCTAACCACAACCCCAGCCGATAGTAACCCAGTTCCTGTTGACAGAGCACCATCTCCACCACAGAGCTCCCAAACAAGAGCAGTTAGTAAGGCAGCTCCAGTGCCCAAAGGGCCAGTACTATCACGGCGAACCCCAACTCCACCAGTTAGTATGCCTATTCCTGTGGAGGAAGCACAACCAGCTAGTCGTAGTTTAGTATCTATCGCATTTGATGTTGTTAAATCGTATGTGCGTATCTTCCCATCTTGGAAATATTATACTGAAGATGAAGGAAAATGCCAGTTGCAGGTGTTTGTCCAGGAGTTATATGTAAGTAAAGTTATTCATGGCAATTACTTTGCTTCGTCCCATACATCCTACCTCCATGATGGTTATAATACAGCAAATTTTCCCATTTTCCTCTATAGAGAAGGACCGATTTGGAAACTCAGGATGAGGTAACCTGTGCTAATACCTCTGCTATCTTCAAGAATGCTTGGTGGCGATATCAGAATTACCTGAACAAAACGTACCTCACCGGCAAAGAAACTCATCAAATTCCCTTACGTTCTCCTGAGACACATTTACTGGACGATGACTGGGAATGCCTTGTTCTCTACTGGTCCTGAACCAAGAATGTGGTAAGGTCTATGAGCTCATTTTCTATTTTTAAGTATTATATTCTTGCGTCTTAATGTACTCTGTTCATGTAGAACAAGTGCCTAAACCTGAAGAACAAATGTTCTAATTTAAGATTTCATTGCTACCATAGGACATAGATATATGTTTGCTTGATGCTTTTATAATGTCCTAGTACTTGGCAATAGAAGACTTGGTAGTTTAATCCTGTCCACCTTACTAATGAACTGGTTCACCGAAATGAGTTTCATATACTAGTACATGCTAAACTTGTTATGTGTCTGCTTGTTTCTTCTTTTAGAATGCTGACCGAATATTGGGGAAGAGTGCCTTATTAAGCAACGGTAAAGGAAGTAATGCAGATAAGGTTCAGAATAGTGACACATCCTGTCTTGGTTTAGTGTTGGAGTTACTGGCCACTACCGCTTGCACAAGCTATTCAAACTCACTGTCTGAATTAGTTCGGTTTCTTGAGTCTCAACTACAAGCTGAAAGACATCGATCAGCTGTGCTGCGACAAGAAGCGGAAGGACTGCGGAAGTCCCTGGAGCATTCAGATGCATACTTTCTGGTGCAGCAGCAAGCGTTGGAGGATTTTAGCGCTAAACAAGACAAAGCTAATCAGCTTGCTAAGCTTATTGCCAGCATGGTGGATACCCAGGATAACGTTTCTTGAGCTCTTCTAAAGTTGTTTCAGTTATGCTCTTGTTTTGCTGCCACTTTTATTTGCACTGGTGGCCAATTTTGACGGCCAGTGTATATGATATGCTGCTTTGTTCCCTATATTTGCACTGGTAGCGAACTTTGATGCCCAGTGGATGTAATATGTGTAATAGCCGTGATAGCCTAGCGTTAGTTACTTGCTTATTTATTTCCTTGTTGTCTTGTTTATTTGTTTGCTTGTAGTCATTGTAGTTTTTTTTCCGCGGTTAACTAGTGGCTGCAATAACCTATTTTTTAAAACTAGGCCACAATAACCATGGGCTAATATTTACTGTAGTGACACTGGGCCTCCTACGGGCCGTAGAAATAGTGGGCCTTCTACGGGCCGTAGAAACAGTAGGCCTTCTATGGGCCGTAGAAACAATGGGTCTTCTACGGGCCGTATCATCAGTGAGCCTTATATGGGCCGTATGATCGATTGGCCAAACATGGGCCAATAACAGGCCGCATTATGGTCGTAAACGGGCTAGAGTTGGAATCGTCCGTTCATGGGCCGACCGTAACGGGCCATCGTTAATAGTCGTATTTGGTGACGCTATGAAAACGGCCCAACGTATTAACGGACCACAAACGGGCCGACTGTAACCACGGGCTGAATTTGGCCCATGATGGGGTCATGTACCTAGGGTAGGGTCACGAACCTGATCTAAGTACCTTACCCAAGGACACCCTTAGAAGAAGTCGCCTTCCAGTCGACCAACGAGGGACTCACTCGACTGACTTGAAGGACTCGACCACGAAGACTCACTCGACCACCAGGAGGTCAAGAGGCACTCCGCACTGCAAGGCCTGTAATTAAGTAGGCTTTATGATAGTAAAGACACTTTATGTGGGGCGTTACCAGTAACGCCCCAGACTTAACTCACCTTAAACCCTCTCCTACGTGGGCTGGCTGGGGTCCTGGCGCACTCTATATAAGCCACCCCCCCTCCACAGGCAGAGGGGTTCGGCACCTTGTAACTCATATACTCATAATCCACTCGACCGCCTCCGGGCTCCGAGACGTAGGGCTGTTACTTCTTCCGAGAAGGGCCTGAACTCGTACATCCCTTGTGTTTACAACCTCTCCATAGCTAGGACCTTGCCTCTCCAAACCTACCCCCCACTCTACTGTCAGGCTTAGAACCACGACAGTTGGCGCCCACCGTGGGGCAGGTGTTTTAGCAATTTTGTGGAGAAGTTGCAATTCTTCCGAGTACTTTCATCATGGTGTCTGCTGGAGTTTTGGTCGGGGGTCAAGAGATCCGTCTCGGCACTCTCACCTTCATCGCCGACGACTCCGCGTGGCTCCAGGAGGCTCCACTCGACGTAGATGCGCTCCCCGTCCGCGGTGCGACGCATTTTCGCGCATGTGTCCGCGACGTTCTGCTGCGGCAACCGTCGACCCAGTATCGGTCGGCTCCTCCATCGTCCACCCTCCCGGTCTCCCGTCAGCGCAAGCGCTCGGGCCGGTCGAGGCTTCAGCGATGGGTGAGGCACGCGGTGGCTCGCCAATCGGCCACCACCCAAGTTGCGGCAATCGAGCCCGACGAATCTCTCTACGGCTTGTTCGATCTGTCGACTGGCTCCGTAGAGACTGCATCCGAGTGCGGTAGCAGTGATCCAGCGGCGGAAATCTTGATGGTTGACGGGCCCCGCAGTCCCCCTGGCTTTGCCCGTGATGATGGAACAGGTGACGGAGGCGACCCCGCACGACGCCACGAAGAGTACCAGCCCGAGCCACTCGACTCTCTGCAAAGAGAGGAACTTCGCCGCAGGAACGTGGATGCCCTGCGTACTCCCATCGCAGGAGAAACCCCCGAGGCTCGTGCCTTGGAGGAGGCGCGTCTGGCTAATTTGGCCGAGCGCACTCGACTGGAGAATCTTCAGCGAGCACTCGACGAGCGCGCGCGGCAACGAGTTCCCGACACCAGTCGACGTCAACTCTTCCCGCCGACTCAGGTATATCGAACCCCAATTCAGAATTTAGCAGCTGCGACCCGTATAGCAGAGTCCATCCAGCCTTCGCAGTCGGAAGCTGGCAGAGGTTTGCTGCAGATCAGGGATCTGCTCCGGGCAGCAGGAGATCAGAATTCAGCCGTGTCTTAGTCGCGCAACAGGATTCACAGTCGATCCGTCACTGTGAATACGGTTCAGTCGGCTCACAGCCCCAGATCGCCTCCGCGGCGTGAAGGGCGCGAGAATCGGCGAGATCAATATGGCGACAGACTCGACCGAGATGATAGGCGTCGAGTGCCCAATTCCCCTCCGAGGGGTGGGTCTTACGTTCCTCGGCAGCCAGATGACAGGCGTCAGTACAGTACAGGGCGAAGGGATCCAGTCGACCCCAGAGAACCAGGCTTCGACGCGCGATCCATTATCGTGCAAGGTTTGGTCGACCGGAACAGAGCCCATCGGGGTGGACTCGACAGAGATGCGCCCACAAGCAGTCGAGTGCATGTTTCTGGTCCTGAATGTTTCAGCAGAGCTATCAGAGCCGCAGTTATCCCTCCCAATTTCAGGTTAGCAACAGGAGTCAGCAAGTTCACTGGTGAGTCTAAGCCTGAAACTTGGCTTGAAGACTACCGAGTGGCAGTTCAGATTGGTGGTGGGAACGACGAGGTGGCCATGAAGCATTTGCCCCTCATGCTGGAAGGTTCTGCCAGGGCGTGGTTGACTCAATTACCTCCTAGCAGCATTTACGCTTGGGAAGATCTGTCCCGAGTGTTATCAGAACGTTTGAAGGGACTTGCAAGCGACCAGCTGGATTGACAGAGTTGCAAGTCTGCGTGCAGAAGGCTAATGAGACTCTCAGAGAGTATATTCAGAGGTGGATCGCTTTGCACCACACTGTAGAGAATGTGTCTGATCATCAGGCAGTCTGCGCCTTCAAAGATGGCGTCAAGAACAGAGAACTGAGTTTGAAGTTTGGTCGAACCGGTGACATGACCTTGAGTCGGATGATGGAGATTGCTACCAAGTACGCCAATGGCGAAGAAGAAGACCGACTCCGAAGCGGCAAGCACAAGCCGAGTCAGTCGGAAAAAGGAAACACCAGTCAGAAACAGAAGCGGAAGGGTGAACCGGCAGCTCCTGGAGAGGCTCTGGCCTTGACTCAGGGAAAGTTTAAGGGGAAACCAAAAGGATCCTGGAACCCCAAGAAGGTAAAGGATAAAGAAGTGGCTCGACTGTTGGCGGCAGGATTTATCCGAGAGATATACCACTCCGAGTGGCTCGCTAATGTCGTCATGGTTCCTAAGAAGGACAAGTCGCTCCGAATGTGCATTGATTTCAAGCACATCAACCGGGCCTGCCCGAAAGATCATTTTCCTCTCCCTCGCATAGATCAAATTGCTGACTCGACCGCGGGATGCGAGAGGCTATCTTTTTTAGATGCCTACTCCGGGTACCACCAGATCCGTCTGTACGGACCCGACGAGGTAAAAACAGCTTTCATCACTCCATTCGGGTGCTTCTGCTATATCACCATGCCATTCGGCCTCAAGAATGTCGGAGCCACATTTATGCAAATGATTCAGAAGTGTCTACTCACTCAAATTAGTCGGAATGTGGAAGCATATATGGATGATATCGTTGTCAAGTCACGAAAAGGTTCCGACCTGCTCGCTGATCTCGCCGAAACATTTGCCAACCTCAGAAGATATGATATCAAGCTCAATCCATCAAAGTGCACATTTGGAGTTCCTGGTGGCAAGTTACTCGGTTTTCTCGTTTCCGAACGGGGAATCGACGCTAACCCAGAGAAGATTGGCACTATTCTCCGAATGAAACGCCCTGTGCGAGTGCACGATGTCCAGAAGCTTACTGGATGCTTGGCCGCATTAAGTCGATTCATCTCACGACTCGGTGACAAGGCATTGCCTCTTTACCGACTGATGAAGAAGACAGACAAGTTCGAGTGGACTCCAGAAGCTGATGCAGCGTTTGCCGAGCTAAAAACTCTGCTCTCCACCCAGCCGGTGCTTGCTGCTCCAATCAGCAAAGAGCCTCTGTTGCTCTATATCGCAGCCACAGGACAAGTCGTCAGTACTGTGCTAACGGTCGAGCGGGAAGAAGAAGGAAAAGCTCTCAAAGTTCAGTGCCCAGTGTATTATTTGTCTGAAGTCTTGACTCCATCCAAGCAGAGATATCCTCATTATCAGAAGCTTGTGTATGGAATATACATGACCACAAAGAAGGTTGCTCATTATTTCTCTGATCATTCCATCACAGTCGTCAGCGACGCTCCACTATCAGAGATTTTGCACAACAGAGATGCAACTGGTCGAGTGGCCAAATGGGCGATTGAACTTCTTCCCCTTGATATCAAGTTTGAGACAAAGAAAGCCATTAAGTCCCAGGCAATAGCAGATTTCCTCGCCGAGTGGATTGAACAACAGCAGCCGACTGAAGTTCACTCGGAGCATTGGACCATGTTTTTTGATGGCTCTAAGATGTTGAATGGTTCCGGTGCTGGGGTTGTCCTGGTTTCCCCCAGAGGAGATAAGCTCAGATATGTGCTCCAGATTCACTTTGATTCCTCCAACAATGAGGCAGAATATGAGGCCCTCTTATATGGGTTGCGCATGGCCATTTCACTCGGCGTCCGTCGCCTGATGGTCTATGGCGACTCGGATTTAGTGGTCAATCAGGTGATGAAAGAGTGGGACGTGAGAAGCCCAGCCATGACTGGATACTGCAGTGCAGTGAGGAAGCTGGAAAAGAAGTTCGAGGGGTTGGAGCTCCATCATATACCCCGACTGAAAAATCAAGCAGCTGATGATCTAGCAAAGATAGGTTCCAAGAGAGAAGCCATTCCGAGTGGTGTGTTCTTGGAGAATATACACACTCCGTCAGTCAAAGAAGATCCTTTCACTGAAGAAACTCCACAGCCCAAGAGTGCCACAGATCCGACTGAAGTTGAAGTCCCAGCGGTGGTCGACTTGATCATGGAGGTTTTGGTGGTCATTCCCGACTGGACAGTTCCGTATATCGCATATATCCTGAGAAAAGAGCTTCCGGAGGATGAGGAAGAGGCTCGACAGATCGTCTGCCGATCTAAGGCCTTTACCGTAATCAAAGGACAATTATACAGAGAAAGCGCGACTGGAGTTGGTCAGAAGTGCATAACACCAGAAGAAGGTCGACTCATCCTCAATGATATTCACTCAGGGACCTGTGGTCATCATGCGTCCTCTCGGACCATCGTGGCCAAAGCATACCGAGCCGGATTTTACTGGCCAAAGGCGAATGAGATGGCAAAAGATATAGTGGATAAGTGCGAGGGATGTTAGTTCTACTCGAATATGTCGCACAAACCTGCGTCGGCCCTGAAGACCATCCCACTCGTCTGGCCTTTCGCAGTATGGGGACTGGACATGGTCGGTCCTTTGAGAACAGGACGAAGTGGCTTCACGCATGTACTGGTGGCAGTCGACAAGTTCACCAAGTGGATCGAGGCTAAACCAATCAAGAGCCTTGACACCGGTACTGCTGTTAGCTTCATCAGGGAACTAATATTCAGATATGGTGTCCCACACAGCATCATTACGGATAATGGGTCGAACTTTGATTCAGAAGAATTCAGAGATTTCTGCAACTCCCAAGGCACACGGGTCGACTACGCTTCAGTCGCCCATCCGCAGTCGAATGGACAAGCAGAGCGAGCTAATGGACTGATTCTTAAGGGATTGAAGCCTCGACTGATGCGTGATCTCAAACACGCGGCTGGAGCTTGGGTAGACGAACTTCCCTCAGTGCTTTGGGGGCTGCGGACCACACCTAATCGGTCGACCGGAAGAACTCCATTCTTCTTGGTCTACGGAGCTGAAGCAGTCTTGCCGAGTGATCTTCTCCACAATGCTCCTCGAGTTGAAATCTACAACGAAGCAGAGGCTGAACAAGCGCGGCAGGACGCAGTCGACCTTTTAGAGGAAGAAAGGGAGATGGCTCTGATCCGGTCGACCATCTACCAACAAGATTTGCGTCGTTTCCACGCCAGAAATGTGAGAGGTCGAGCCTTCCAGGAAGGGGATTTAGTTCTCCGAGTGGATCAGTACAAACCACACAAGCTTGCTCCTTCTTGGGAAGGCCCCTTCATCGTCACCAAGGTTCTCCACAACGGGGCGTACCGTCTTTACAACGTCGAGCATAATATCGACGAGCCCCGAGCTTGGAACGCGGAGCTACTCCGCCCATTTTACACTTAAGTTTATCACTCGGATGAGTTGCAATAAAGTACTTCTGTAGTTCATGGACCTCAAAATAATAGTGTCAAAGTTCCTCCATAATTTCTGTCACTTTTTATTTTTGTCCAATAAAATTCCCCCTCAGTGGGTGACTTAGCCGCGAATCCGTTTCGCCTAAGTTTATAAAAATCCTACCGAGTGAAGAGCAATCCTCTCACTTGGGGGCTTAGCTGCAGCCCTGTGCTTGCCTAAGTTATAAAAATCCTACCGAGTGGTAAGCCAGCCTTCCACTCGGGGGCTTAGCTGCAGTCCAAGCACTCGCCTAAGTTATAAAAATCCTACTGAGTGAAGAGCAAACCTCTCACTCGGGGGCTTAGCTGCAGCCCTGTGCTCGCCTAAGTTATAAAAATCCTACCGAGTGAAGAGCAA
>NC_041382.1:474325620-474339885 GCF_002162155.2 Triticum dicoccoides | reverse complement strand
TGAAGAGCAACCCTCTCACTCGGGGGCTTAGCTGCAGTCCAAGCACTCGCCTAAGTTATAAAAATCCTACCGAGTGAAGAGCAACCCTCTCACTCGGGGGCTTAGCTGCAGTCCAAGCACTCGCCTAAGTTACAAAAACCTACCGAGTGAAGAGCAAACCTCTCACTCGGAGGCTTAGCTGCAGCCCTGTGCTCGCCTAAGTTACAAAAACCCTACCGAGTGAAGAGCAAACCTCCCACTCGGAGGCTTAGCTGCACCCTGTGCTCGCCTAAGTTACCAAAATCCTACCGAGTGAAGAGCAAGCCTCTCACTCGGAGGCTTAGCCGCAGCTCAGTGCTCGCCTAAGTGGACTAAAGAATAAGTCGATTGCAGTAAAGGCGCCTTGCTTTGAACCTGCAAAAGACATTTCGAGCCAAAGGCAATCATATTCAAGCACCAAATTCAAGTTTGAATCGATATCTAAAGGAACCGAAAGTGCTCAGGCGTTAAGCCTGTTAAGGTTTATCGGTTACAATACCACTCGGCATACCGAGGCAAATTTAAAGAGTCAAGCCAGAAGAAGTTTTTTACCCCTCCTGTGGAGGGCTAGAAGGTGCAACGAATTCATCAAGGTCAATTCCGTCGGCGATCCGAGTGGCAGCTGCAAGGAAAGTTTCCATAAAGGACCTGAAGTCGTGTTTCTTGGTGTTGGCCACCCGAAGAGCCGCCAGCTTCTCTTCTCGTGCATCTTTACAGTGGACTCGGGACAGACACAGAGCAACATCTGCACCACACTGAGCCGAGGACTTCTTCCATTCCTGCACTCGACCAGGGATCGTGTTCAAGCGGGTCATCAGCGACTCAAGGTCATTCTGAAGTGTCTCCTCAGGCCAGAGCGTCGAGTCGATGCGAGATGTGGCGGCCTTCAGCCTTGCGAGATAGTCCACGACAGCTGCAACACGAGACTCCAGTCGGAAAACATCCATGGCAACTTCGTCGTTCACCGGAGAATTGACGGGGTCGAGGTTTGGCTCCAGTCGGCTGGTTTCTTCTTCAAAGTTTTGACAAAATTCTGCAAGGATGATCACTAAGTCAAGGAGATGGTCGAATGGAAAAACCACAATTGGAAATGTTCGCCAAGCATAGAGGTTTACCTTCAAGCATAAGAAACAGCTTCTTGGCAAGACCACTCAGGAAGGCCTCCAGATCAGTTTTCTTCCCAGTCAATTTGCTGACTTGGTCGGTCAGGGCAGCTTTATCAGTTTTCAGTCGACTGACCTCCTTGTTGGCGATCCCAAGAGCAGCCTTCAGATTGGTATTGTCTTGTTCAAGCTTGGTGACTGAAGCTAACTTCTCGTCAGCAAGCTTGATCTTCTCAGCTAGTTCAAGGTCTTTCTTCTGTTGGGCCTCCCTTACCTTACCTGCAAGTTACAGCAAGATCAGATTTTGAAACAAGCAAGGGGAAAAGCAGTCGTCAGGATCTCACCAAACATACCTTCGGTCTCCTCCTTTGCCTTTGTCAGCTTCTCCTGAACCAGCTTCAGGCTCAGCTCGAGTTGAGTGTGCTTGTTTTCCAGCTCAGAGTAGCGAGCCACAAGATCACAAGAGTTCTGCGAAGAACCAATCGACTAAATGTCAAATATAATTCACTTCCGAGTGAAAAAGGAAAAAACACACGTTTCTAAGACTACAGTCGAATACAAGCATTCGACCGTAGTCTCGGGGACTACACCCAGTGGGTGCACTCAGCGTGCCCCCACTAATTCTGTTGAAGACAAAGTCGACCAGTCGACCTCAAAAAAAAAGAGCGAGATGCATTCTCTAAGACTGTGATCAACTGCAAGCAGTCGACCACAGTCTCGGGGACTACACCCAGTGGGTGCACTCAGCGTGCCCCCACCGGTTTGTGAAATCCAGTCGACATAGTCGACTGACAGAAAAATTGACATCATAAAGCCTAAGGCCGACTGCCAGCAGTCGACCTTAGCCTTGGGGACTACACCCAGCGGGTGCACTCAGCGTGCCCCCGCTAAACACGGAGTCTAATCGACACACCCAGTGGGTGACTACTATAAATTCCGGAAAGGAAAAGTTTTTGGTTGCATATCCAACAGAACAAACGGTGGTCGACTGACTTGAACATTGCTTTGGAGGGCAGAACTGGCGTCATAAGCTGCCTGGCTCGCATCCCGGATGGTCTTCAACTGCTCCATCATGATACCCGCCTGGCGTATCGCTTCCTTCGCCGCGCCAGCTTGGTCCTCCGGGACGTGGTGCGTTGTGAAGAGGGAGGGCTGCTGAGCACTCGTCAATGGATCTGCGAAGGACACCGTGTGTCGAGTGGTGTTCCCTTCCTCCGCAGTCGGAATCTCAGGCGCCGTCACATCCTGAGGCACCTTACTGGCGGACGCTTTCCGACTCCTCCTGCGCTTCAGTGGTTCTTCATCCTCATCATCATCAGGGAGATCGATAACAACATTGGGTGGAGCTATGGAGAAGAATCAGGATCAGAGATCGCGAGTCAGTCGACTAAGAACGGCGTTAAGAATACAGTACCTGGTTTTGAAGTTGATGCGTCCTCCATCTCGTGGTCATCAGCCCGGGCTGAGGTTTCAGAAGTAGCAGCACTGCAACTCCAAAGGATCAGTCGACTAACTTCAGCGTCGACCAGAGACAAAGTTCACACAAAATAAGAAGACTTAAGCAGCACGGTTACCCTGATATGGTGGGGATGGACACCTTCATCTTCGGCAGGAGCTTGATCGGCTTCGACGAGGCCGCCCTGGGCTGCTTCGGCGCCTTTTCAGTCGGCACCGGAGAGGTGGTCCGAGGACGCTTGGTCGATTGAGCGACGGTCGCAACCCCCTTACCACGTTCAGTCGAAGGGTCGTGGACAAGCTTCGACCGCCTTTCTGAGCGCGGTGGTACGACCTCCTCCTCCTCTTCTTCCTCGTTTTCAACGTCATCTTCATCACCGCCATCATCGTCATCATCATCATCGCCCTCTGCAACATCCGAGTCCCATTCCTCCTCGTCCTGGCTCTCGCCCCCACTCGCCTCACCCTCCTCAGTCGGAGTTTGTGCCCCATTGGGCATCGAGTACAGCTCGGTGAGGGCCTAGCAGATATCAAGACAAGAATCAGTCGACCAGTCGGCAGAGTAAACAGAAATGAATGCGACAAGAACGCAGTGGAGAGCAGAGCAAGTGTACCTTGTTTGGATCGCTGTGGTGGTCGAGTGGAGGAATCCTTCTGGCTCCGCGTGGGTTGTCCTTGTTCCCGATGACGGCTACCATCCATCTTTCCAGAGTGACATCGTCGACTGCTTCTGGATGGACTCGAGTCTCGTCTTCAGTCCCACAGTACAACCACATGCAGTGGCTCCGGAACTGAAGGGGCTGGATGCGACGCCTGAGGAAGACCTCCAGGAGGTCCATGCCCGTCACTCCCTCCCGAACCAACTGCACCACGCGCTCCATCAACATCTTCACGTCAGCTTTCTCCTCCGGAATCAACTTCAGAGAGGATGGCTTGTTCACTCGGTCCATGGTAAACTGTGGGAGTCCACTCGACTGCCCCGGCGTCGACTGGTCCTGGCAGTAGAACCAGGTCGACTGCCAGCCTCTGACTGACTCGGGGAAGGTCATGGGTGGGAAAGTGCTCTTATTCCTCACCTGGATGCCCAGACCCCCACACATTTGGACGACTCGGGTCCTTTCATCGCCTGGGCTCGCCTTCTTCACGGTCTGAGAGCGACACGTGAATATGTGCTTGAATAAACCCCAGTGCGGTCGACAGCCCAGGAAACCCTCACACATGGACACAACGCGGCAAGATAGGCAATAGAGTTTGGGGTAAAGTGGTGGAGCTGTGCTCCAAAGAAATTCAAGAAGCCACTGAAGAAAACACTCGGCGGCAAGGAAAATCCACGATCAGCATGGGTGGCCAAGAGCACACACTCACCCTCTTCTGGCTGGGGCTGCCACTCCTTCCCCGGAAGCCTCGCAGCTCCATGAGGGATCAAACCCTCGTTGGCCATGTCGAGGAGGTCATTCTCTGTGATGGTCGACTGGATCCAGTCTCCTTGGACCCAGCCCTTCGGCAGGCGGGATCTGGACGAGGACCCTCCGCGGGTGGTAGATCTCCCCTTTGCCTTCTCCGACGCCGACGCCTTCTTCGCACGTTCCAGCGCCACCGTCTTCTCCTTGGCCATGGTTGCCGGCGAGATGCGCGAAGGGAAGTTGTGCGGGGGCGAGAGCGAGCGCGCTGGGCGGGGACGAAGGGAGCAGAGAGAGAGAGAGAGAATGCTGAGGCGCAGCACAGAAATCCCCGCCGGGTGCATTTATAAGGTCCCTTCCGAGTGGATGACAGGTGGGCCCGGTCGATCTAATCATATCCGGGAGCAGTTATGTAGACGGGATACGTGGCGAAAAAAGCGGCGCGGAGATCGAGACGTCTATGTCCCGTCCCATCCGAACGCCGCGGTCCGCTCCACTTCGCGCGCGTCCCCAAATTTCGCATCCCGCGGAATCCGCGAACGGCAGATCAGTCTGTCAGACGCGGAGTTTCCCGCGATCCGTCGCTCGGGGATCGTCGAAGCCTGAAAGATCACTCGACGAAAGAAGAGAATGAATCGAGTCGACTGAAGACAAGTTGCTCACCATCGATGAAGAGATTCTTTGGTCCAGAACAATGCACGACCAGAGCGCAAAGGTTAATCGGAAACGACATCAACTCCTTCCTCACTCGAAGCCTCGATCCATTCGGGGGCTAATGATGGGGTCATGTACCTAGGGTAGGGTCACGAACCTGATCTAAGTACCTTACCCAAGGACACCCTTAGAAGAAGTCGCCTTCCAGTCGACCAACGAGGGACTCACTCGACTGACTTGAAGGACTCGACCACGAAGACTCACTCGACCACCAGGAGGTCAAGAGGCACTCCGCACTGCAACGGCCTGTAATTAAGTAGGTTTTATGATAGTAAAGACACTTTATGTGGGGCGTTACCAGTAACGCCCCAGACTTAACTCACCTTAAACCCTCTCCTACGTGGGCTGGCTGGGGTCCTGGCGCACTCTATATAAGCCACCCCCCTCCACAGGCAGAGGGGTTCGGCACCTTGTAACTCATATACTCATAATCCACTCGACCGCCTCCGGGCTCCGAGACGTAGGGCTGTTACTTCTTCCGAGAAGGGCCTGAACTCGTACATCCCTTGTGTTTACAACCTCTCCATAGCTAGGACCTTGCCTCTCCAAACCTACCCCCCACTCTACTGTCAGGCTTAGAACCACGACAGCCCACAAGCAGAAAATGACAGTAACGGGCCATAAGTAAATGAATACTGTAAATGAGCCCAAGAATAAATGGGCTCTGAGAAGGCAGAAAGATAACATGGGCTGCAAACGGCCCAATGGAATAACGGGCCGTTAATGGGTATAAAGTGATACACTGTTCATTATGGGCCAGTTTCACCACGGATCGTTAATGGGTGTAAAGTGATACACTGTTCATTACGGGCCAGTTTCACCACGGACCATTAATAGGCCAAGAGTTACATAGGGCCTCATATGGATCGAAAGACGTCATGGGCCATACATGGGCCAGAAGTGAAAACGGGCTGGAATCATATTGGATGGCCCAAATGACGTTACTGGGCCTAATTCGGATAGGGCATAACGGGCCTTGGATTAGCGGGCTGTAAATGGGTATATGCGAACAGGCCGTTAACAGGCTTTCCATGGGCCGGTCCGCCACCTTTTGACCAAGTCAAATGGGCAGGCCTTTTCACAGGAATGGGCCTCTGTTGGGCCGAGCAACGTGTCGATGTATCATAGGCGCCTATCTGACCCACTGACGAGCTGACACGTATTTCGTCCGGCCAATAAGAATTTTACACGTGGAAATTTCCCATTGGTCGGGGCTATTAACGGGTTATCGGATCCAAAACCCGACCCAATAGCTTAACGGCATTCCGTTACGGTGGATGCCACGTGTCGGTCACCCTTGACAAAAGCACTTCTGTGACGCGCGATTTATCGTCATGGAAGTGGACACTTCCGTGATGATAATTTTGATAATGTCATGGAACACTTCTACGACAGCACATGTATGACTATCTTGATTATGTCATAAATTTGTCATGTATATACATGCATGACAAAAAGTGACCTACTGTGACAAACACGTATCATCACGGAAGTGTATTTATTTTGTAGTGTGGCCCTCGATCCAGGGATCCATCCAGCCGTCGCCGACGGCCTAAGTCGTGGATGCTCGGAAGATGGTGGATGTGTCTGGGTCACTATGGAGGTGTAGGTGCGCCCAATGCCTGGTGGGGTCAGTACACTGCAGCCATAGCCAACGTACTCGAAGTGAGATCCCCTGGCGGTGAAGGTCCGGAATGCCGAGTCCACCCAGCTGAAGGGGCTGGCAGATGCGCTGCTAATGCACAGGGCCATGGCCGTCGCGGGTCTCCTTCCTGCCGTGCCAGAGGAAGTCTCTAATGGTCCGGTCCACCTGCTTGAGAACCGTCAGACAGAGAGCGATGACCACCACGATGTGAGATGGGGTTGCGCAAAGCACATGGCGAACCAGAGCGAGGCACTCGCCGCGGGAGAGAAGCGCCGCGCGCCAGGTGGAAAGCTTCTTGGCAAGCTTCTCGGTGATCGGCTGAAGCGACGTAGCGGAGGGCTTTCTCACCGAAAGAGGGATGCCGAGATAGGTGATGGGGAAGCAGACGACGGCACAAGCAAGCTCGTCGTTGATAGTGGTTAGCTCGGAGTCGTTGCATCGGAAGGGCATCGTCGAGCACTTAGTGTGTGCAAAGCCCAGATGCCTCAACAAAGACCGCAATAGCTCGCGGATGACCCGAAGATTGCAGGCCGAGGGGTGGCTGAAGATAACAACATCATCGGCGTAGAGGGATATACTCAATGAGGCATGGCGAGCTGTGAGGCGCTGAAGCGGGCCGCGCCTATGGGCATGCAAAAGAAGTGAGTTCAGGGCGTCGATGGTCATCGTGAAGAGCATGGGGGAGATGGGGTCTCCCTGACGCAACCTGCAGGCGTGGGCGATCGGAGGCCCAGGAGAGCCATTGATGAGAATTCGCGTACTAGAGGCGAAGAGGAGAATGACGATCCACTCGATCCAACGACTTCCAAAGCCCAGATGGCATAGGATGTTGACGAGAAAAGGCGAGGAGACCGTATCGAAGGCACGCGCGATGTCGAGCTTAAGGAGGACCTGAGGCACTCGAAGATTGTGCAATTGACGAGCAGTCTGCTGGACCAACATGAAGTTGTCGTGCATGCAACGGCGCGCAATGAACACGCTCTGGTTAGTGGAAACAAGCTGGCCAAGGCGCCGAGCCAGGCGGAGCGATAGCACTTTGGCGATGAGCTTGGCCACAAGGTGAATCTCTCTCAGACTACTGACCCATGAGCTTCATAAACTTTGACGATCCACAAGCATGTGATGACTATTAGAGTGCCATTTTATGTCAAAATCATGATATTAGCTGTTAATAAGGCAATTGCCGTAATGTAACTACTTCGCTAGTTGCACTCAGTAGTGTCGAGTGAGAAACGGCGGTGCGTCGCCGTCACGCGCATGGCTCGAGCCTGTCAAATATCTGGAATGTCGGCTTCACGCGGCGAGGTAGACGAACTACAGGCTCCCAGCTCGCTGACCACTTGATGCCAACACTGGAGACGACTTTAGCCGTTGTCGTTTCGGCCGATCCCGGTCGGGCATGCATGAAAGCTGCCCAGAACACCTCGCTGTCTTTCCGTTTCACCCAGATGTAACCTTCGCCTCGCCAGGTAGCGAGTAAACTAGCGGAGGATGACGAAGGGGGAGGCCCAAGTGGCAGCTCACGCGGCCGCGTATTCGCGTTCCGGAGGTCAGAGCGCCCGGCCGCGCGCGGCCTGCCTGCCCGCCTCGGCGCCCCGGCGCGCCGGCGCGTGCCGCGCCCGTGCCCCGGGCGCACGGCCACGGGCGGGAACGTGAGGGCTTAAACAATCGGGGAAAAACCTATCCCGAGCCGCGCTGCTGGCGTCGTGCGTTCGGTACACCGCCCTTCGCGGCTTACCTGTTCCTGCGCTCCCGTTTGTTAATCCGGGGAGGCTGTAGCTGTTGGGGGCTGCGCAAAAAATATTGGCCCAATCATATCGGTGACTCTCTTTTCTTTCTTTCTCTTTTGTCCTGTCTTTTTAATGCCGCTATCTTGTTTTGTTTAGAGCAGCAGCAGGAGTGGCAGCACTGCTTGTACGTAGTAGGAGAACAGTTTTGTTTTGTCTGTGGAGGTTTCTTTTTTTCTTTCTTTTTCACTCTGATGATGGCTCCTGGTCCTGGTGGAAGTTCTTCTGCTTGTCTCTTTCCCTAAATGAAACGGCTTATCACTTGACGTCATGCATCTTTTCTTAAAGTGGCCATTTCAACTACTGGTGCTACAAGGGGTATTATTTTGGGACTTCCTTTTTTTTCTTAGGAAAATGACTTCTTCTATAGAGTGAGTGTACATTCCAGTACTTTTACAATGCAAAGCCGCTGACATGTCACACCGAGATTACAATCCAAAATATTTGCGATTTTACATATTAGTTTAACTATGTTTTATTTAAGGGTTAGGTTTAGCTTTAGAGAGGTTGAAATAAGTGCCAAGTGAACAAAAGTAAGGAGGGGCATAATGTTTACCCGGGTTCAGGGCCCTAACCGGGTAAAAGTTCTACTTTTGTGTTAGGTCTCAGTCTATTCCGCTGTGATTTGAAGCTCGAGCTACAGTAGAAATGGTATCTGGAGGGGGAGATCAATTTCCTACCCACGCCTACCGACTAGCCGTTATGTCCACGCCACTCCACACAGAAGAGGGTTATCAGTATTTAAACATTTACAAGGCCCAGGGCCCATTCAGGGTTTGCAAGCCGAGAAGGAAGTCGAGGCTTGCAAGTGGGGCACCTATTTGAATAACCAGCTTCTTCGCGCGTTGGTTCATCCTTTCAGCTGACAATCCCCTCCATTTAAGATGCGGCTTGCCCCCAAGCCATCACTCACGAGAACTGTTGCTTGATTGCTTCGTAGTCTTCACAGGTTGCAAGATCATCAGTGTTGTCAAACCATTTGATGAGAGCTTGGAGAATTTTTTTGTCGCCTCGACGAACAACACGACGCTGACTTGCAGGTGAGCATCAGGTGGTGGAAATAGAGGTAGCACTTGGCGATCTGGCGGAACCATCTTGCACAAAAATGAAACATGGAAGACAGGATGGACCTTGCTGGTAGCTGGAAGATCGAAATGATATGCCACTTCACTGACCCGTTCCAGAATAGTGTAGGGACCAAAGAATTTGTAAGCTAAGTTATGATTATCACGAGGAGCAACTGATGCCTGGATACAAGGTTGAAGCTTGAGGAAGACTTGACCACCAACACCAAAGGAACACCCAATGCGGTGCTTACCAGCTTGCATTTTCATACGCTACTAAGCTCTCAACAATTGTTTCTTGATTGAACTGAAGATAACATGTCGGTGTTCTGGCCACCGCGAAAGATCTTCAGATGTAACAATGTAATCAGAAGCAATTCCGAAGTGCCGGGGCAGATGCACATAAACGATATCAAATGGGATTTTATCAGTGGTTGAATGCCAGTTGGTGTTCTATTAGTACTCACACAATGCTAACGATTTGGACCATTTGGTGAGATGTGCATTAACAAAGAAACTCAAGTAACACTCAATTTGTTGGTTCACCTATTCTGTTTGCCCATCTGACTGATGGTGTCTTGCTAAACTCATGCACAATTGTGTACCTGATAATCCCCAAGTGCAGGGAATCATCGTAGCAATCTCCAAAGGTGGAAGTGATAAGTATGGAGTGTCGAACCCACAAGGAGCTAAAGGTAAGATCAATATTCTCTCAAGCCCTATCTGCCACTGATACGACTCTACGTACACCGAGTGTTTGCTTCCAACTAGAAACGAGAAATAAAACTACGTTGTGGGTATGAAGAGGATAACTTTGCATGATATCGGAGAGCTAAAATATGAAAGTAGGTGATGTTATCGTAAAGTTAGAATATATTACTAAATATTATAAATAGCGAGTGTGGAATAATGATGGGTCGGTGTGCAGAATAGTCCTAGGCAATTGTTAACAAGACCGATAGTCGTCATTGCAATTTCATATGAGGGGGAGGCATAAGCTAACATCCTTTCTATTCTTGGATCATATGCACTTATGATTGGAACTCTAGCAAGCATCCTCAACTACTAAAGATCATTAAGGTAAAACCCAACCATAGCATTAAAGCACCAAGTCCCCTTTATCCCATATGCCACAACCCCCTTACTCGGGTCTATGCTTCTATCACTCAAGCAACCCACTATAAGCGAATCATGAACGTATTGCAACACCCTACTGAAAGGATCGAGATGGACCTAGAGGGGGGTGAATAGGTACAAATACAAATTTTAATTGTCACTTGGCAATTTTAGGCAATAGTGCGGAATATGAAAGTGAGCCTAACAATTGCAAGTGTGATGCCAAGAGCTAAGCAAGATAATCAAGTAGTACAAGTAGATGAGTAAGCTAACACAATATGATATAGGTAAGTGCAGATGAGACAAGTAACCACAAGCAGAGCGTTAAGGTTAGGGATAACCGCAACTCCGAGAGACAAGGATGTAAGCCGATGTTCACTTCCTTGGAGGGAAGCTACGTCACCGTTTAGAGAGGTGGGTGTTACCACGAAGGCACACCAATGCCACGAAGGCTCACCCTATTCTCTCTTTGAGACAACACCACGAAGACGTTTCTCAACCACTAGTGGTAGACCTTGGGGTGGTCTCCAAACCCTCACAAACTTTTCCGGGGGTAATCACAAGGGTCGATTCCTCTCCGAAAGACTCCTACCGCCTAGGAGTCTCCAACCTCCAAGAGTAACAAGAACGATGGGAAAAAGCTCAAGACTTGCTCAAGTCACAAATTCCTTTGGTGCAAAGAAGGGGAAGGGGTGGATCTATCACTTGATCGGACAACTTCTCTCAAATGCTCTCAAATCCCTTGGGGATCTAAGATTTGGTGTGGAGGAGTGAGAGAGAGAGTGTAATGTGTTCTAGGGTTTGTTCAAAGTGAGTGGTCAACCCTATCCCAAGGGGGGAGAAAGGCTATATATAGTGGTAGTGAGAAGCTAGCCGTTTGGCCACTTAAGGCACAGGAGCTGCCGGACGTCCGGTGACCGGACATCCGGTGTGACCAGTCTTCCGCTAATATCAGTTCTGTGAAGACTCACAAGACGACTGGAGAGAGTCAGATGTCTGGTTGGTTGAGAGAGGCCGGACGTCCGTAGACTTCGGACGACCGGTGAAAGTTGGACCTTTTAGCTTAGAAACATACTATCATTTTTGCACAAGTTAGAGGAAGAATTTAGAGATGGTATGAGAGGGAATTTTGTGGTTTTGAGCAAGTTCTTTCGTGAAATCCATCGATCCCCTCTTAATAGTGCAGGATCCCTACACTCAAGAGCAAACCGAAAACAAGGAGCCGAAGCTTTTTATCTTTGTCTTGTGTCTCTTCTCTTGAGTGATATATGTTTTATGTCCGTAGTCATGATCCACACACACACATAGCCCTTGAGACATAATCCTGAGAAATACTCGATAAACATGATTAGTCCCAATATGCATGTTGTCATCAACATCAAAATATGATTAAGGGCATGATTGCATTTTCACCTACAGCGGGAATTCCTCACGCTTGCGCGACACGGAGGGCACAATAGAGTCAATTGCAGAAAACTACCACATTTGCGGCTAGGTTTGCGGAAAACCACCAAGTCGATAATCCTTTACAAAAAACACCGTGATTTCACTAAACTCCTTGCAAAAAGCACTGATCGGGTGATTTGGCCCATTTGATCACTTTGCAAAAAGCCAGATTGTAAGGATGTGTCTTAGCAAAAATATTACATACACACCCCTGGATCTTAAAATAGCAAGCAATCAACCCCTCCAATCGGGAGGAGGCAACCGCAGGGCGCCCTCGGAGCCGACCATGCCGCCCCCACCGGCTCCCGCCGCCGCCGGAAGCCCGCCCACCGCCCTCCGTCCATGGCGCGGATGCCCTGAGCCGCCATGCCCCGGTCCTGAGCCGCCGTGCGCAATCCAGTCCCTCCCCATGTGGGCCAGCAACTTTTGCGGCGGCGACGGACCGCATATCCAACCCGTACGGCTGGAGCTCACCTCCGATGCTCCGGCGGCTTCGGCGAACAGGCGTCGCGCGGTGAGGCGGACCTCGCCGGCGCGGACGGCTGTGGAGCGAAGGAGGCTGCCCGCGGAGAGCACGTCGACGATGGCGGCCACGTAGGCGATGTGGAGCATCGAGGCGTCCGCCATGGATGGATCTTGGAGGTCCACTGGCATTGTCTCTCTGACGAGAACCAACAGGAATGGCGACAGCCACAGGGAGCCCGTCCCTGAGCCCGCGTTGTCGCCGGGAGCCCGCCCCTGCAACCCTCCGTCCCTTCTGTTTCCTTCCTGACGAATGCTGCCGCCCCATAACACAGGCGTCCATGGGAGGAGAGGAGGAGCGTGACGCAATAGACATCTCTGACGCCGATGAGGGAGTCACCATGCGTACCGGATGACAGGGCCAGTGCGCCACGGTTGTGCACACCGGGGGTCTGATTGCGTTTCTTTGTAAATATCTAGGGGAGTGTGTGCTAATTTTTTGCCAGTTAAGCTTCTTACAAGTTGGCCCCACTTGTCAGAAAGTGATCAAACGGGCCAAATCACCAGATCAGTGCTTTCTGCAAGGAGTTTAGTGAAATCATGGTGTTTTTTGCAAAGGATTACCGACTTGGTGGTTTTCTGCAAACCTTGTCGTAAATGTGGTAGTTTTTTGCAATTGACTCGGCACAATAGGACAGCACCAAAATAAAACATACAAGTCGTACCAATCTAGATCATCAATCAACCCATAGACAAAGGAAATCTACTCAAAACATCATAGGATGGAAACATATCATTGGATCATAATATGTGGCATAAAGCACCATGTTCAAGTAGGGATTATAGCGGGGTGTGGGAGAGTGGACCTCATAAAAGAGATGAGGATGGTGATGATGATGGTGATGTTGATGAAGACGATCACCGAGGCGATGATTCCCCTCCCGATGGCACTCCGGTGCCACCGAGAGAGAGGAGGAGAGGTTCTCCCCCTTATGCTTCCTCCTCCATGGCCTCCCCCCTGGATGGGGAGAGGTTCTCCCTCTGGTCCTTAGCCTTCATGATAATGATGGCCCCTCCGGGATCCTCCTCCATGCCCTCCGGTGATGATGCCCCCCTCCGGCAGGGTGCCAGAGAGGGCCTAGATTGATTTCTCGTCGCTACAGAGGCTTGCGGCGGCGGAACTCCCGATCTAGGTTAATTTCTGGAGGTTTCTGTATATATAAGAGGTTTTGGCGTCGAGAACAAGTCAGGGGGATCTCCGGGCTATCCACGAGGTAGGGGGTGCGCCTCCCACCCTCGTGGGCAGCCCGGGACTCTTTTGGCCCAACTCTTTTACTCCATGGCCTTCTTCTGGTCCAAAAATAAGCTGCATCGAGTTTTAGGTCAATTGGACTCTGTTTGGTTTTCCTTTTCTGCGATACTCTAAAACAAGGAAAAAACAGAAACTAGCACTGGCACTGGGCTCTAGGTTAATAGGTTAGTCCCAAAAATCATATAAAATAGCATATAAATGCATATAAAACATCCAAGGTTGATAATATAATAGCATGAATACTTCATAAATTATAGATACGTTGGAGACGTATCAGCATCCCCAAGCTTAATTCTTGCTCGCCCTCGAGTAGGTAAATGATAAAAGAAATAATTTATGAAGTGTGAATGCTAGCAAGTGCATAAGTTTCATCAATGATAGTTTCAATCGCTCTTTCTAGCATCATTATATATCATAACAGTAGCTCATCTTCATAAAACTTTTCATGATCAAGTAACAAACTATTCACATGTTAAAGTATAGATCATAAACTTTCTTGAAACTAACAAAATATATTCCCAGTCATCAAACAATTGCAATTCATCTTATTTTCAGGAAGGGTCTATGTCAGAGCTTTGATTTAGAAAACTCCACATACTCAACTATCATTTAATCTTTCACAATTGCTAACACTCAAGTGATATTTATGGGTTCAGAGTTTTAATCAGGCACAAAGAAAGATAGGGGCTTATAGATTCGCCTCCCAACCTTTTACCTCAAGGCTAATGTCAACAATAATAGTT
>NC_041382.1:474317129-474325227 GCF_002162155.2 Triticum dicoccoides | reverse complement strand
GCATAAGGGTAGAAGATAAAAGTAAAAGATAGGCCCTTTGCAGAGGGAAGCAGAGCATGCACTTTTATGGTTGGATGCACAAAATCTTAATGCAAAAGAAAGTTACTTTATATTGCCACTTGTGATATGGACCTTTATTATGCAGTCTGTTGCTTTTATTTCTTTCACATCACAAGATCGTATAAAGCTTATTTTCTCCACATTAATAGATCATACATATTTAGAAGGCAATTTTTATTGCATGCACTGATGACAAATTACTTGAAGGATCTTACTCAATCCATAGGTAGGTATGGTGGACTCTCATGGCAAAACTGGTTTAAGGAATGTTTGGAAGCACAAGTAGTATCTCTACTTGGTGCAAAGAATTTGGCTAGCATGAGGGGGAAAAGGAAGCTCAACATGTTGGATGATCCAAGACAATATACTTTATTTCGGATATAAGAAAACATACCCCATTACATTGTCTTCCTTGTCCGACATCAACCTTTTAGCATGTCATATTTTAATGAGTGCTCACAATTACAAAAGATTTCCAAGATAGTATATTTATATGTGAAATCTCTCTTCCTTCAATATTCTTTCATGAATTGTTCAAATGACCAATTCTACGTTTGCTAACTTTCAATAAGTTTACTACCTATACTTATTCTGTGTGAAGTCATTACTCCCCATGGTATAAGCATATGAAACATATATAAATTCAAATCTATGATATTAAATTCATTCAACCATTTACTCATAGGATATATGTGAAGCACGTGAGTAAATGACAAACTACTCCAAAAAGATAGAAGTGAAGGACACTGAGTAGTCAAATAATTAACTAGCCATGGGAGGATTCTTTTTCATTTAAGATTTCAGATCCAATGATTTTATTCAAACAGCAAGTAAAATTGAAATACGCTCCAAGCAAAACACATATCATGTGACGAATAAAAATATAGCTCCGAGTAAGGTATACCGATAGTTTTTGAAGACGAAAGAGGGGATGCCTTTCGGGGCATCCCCAAGCTTAGGTACTTGAGTCTTCCATAAATATTACCTTGGGGTGCCTTGGGCATCCCCAAGCTTAGGGTCTTTCCACTCCTTATTCTCCCCATATCGATATCTCACCCAAAGCTTGAAATTTCAATGACAGAAAACTTAACGGAACTTCGTGAGATAGGTTAGTATGATAAGGAGAAAACCATTCACTTTGGTACTGTCAAAGACAAGGATCATAATTGTTCTCACAAAATGCCTACTGTACCATATCATTTCTACATTTTATATTGAGGAATATAAGCCATAGAAACTAGAAAACAAGCAAACTATGCAATGAAAACAGAATCTGTCAGAAACAGAACAGTCTGTAGTGATCTGAACACCAACCATACTTATGCTACTCCAAAACTTCTGAAATAAAT
Organism: Triticum dicoccoides; assembly: GCF_002162155.2. Lineage (NCBI taxonomy): Eukaryota > Viridiplantae > Streptophyta > Magnoliopsida > Poales > Poaceae > Triticum > Triticum dicoccoides. The sequence goes on along the minus strand of NC_041382.1, from coordinate 474,323,818 downwards.
TGGTGGACGTGAGGAATTTGTCTATCAATCTTATGAAAAAAGAATCAACTCAATCGCACTCTTCTGTAAAAAATGGCAGCTAATCTCGTGAGCGCAAAGTTTCTGTTTTTTACAGAAGGATCACATTAACTTTCACCCAAGTCTTCCCAAAGGTCTTACTTGGCACTTTATTGAAACAAAAGCTATAATACATGATTAATACAGTATCTTAATCATGAGAACACACAAAAACAGTAAGGGTAAATATTGGGTTGTCTCCCAACAAGCGCTTTTCTTTAATGCCTTTTAGTTAGGCATGATGATTTCAATGATGCTCACATAAAAGATAAGAATTGAAACATAAAGAGAGCATCATGAACAATATGACTAGAATATTTAAATATAACCCACTTCCTATGCCTAGGGATTTTGTGAGCACATAATTTGTAGGAACAAGAATCAACCAGCATAGGAAGGAAAAACAAGTATAACTTCCAAACTTTAAGCATATAGAGAAGAAACTTGATATTATTGCAACTCCTACCAACATTTATTCCTCCCTCATAATAATTTTCAGTAGCATAATGAATGAGTTCAACAATATTACCATCACATAAAGCATTCTTTTCATGATCTACGAGCATAGAAATTTTACTACTCTCCACATAAGCAAAATTCTCCCCATTCGGAATGGCGGGATCACTAGTTCCTAAAGTTGACACTCTTCCAAACCCGATTTAGATGATAGTATTATTCATACTAGAAAATATATAAGTGAAGTTCATCGAGTGTTCTACAATTAATATAGACTAACTAATATCCAAGCTCAAAATGTATAAGTGAAGCACACGAAGCATTCTATAAATCCATACTCAAAAGATTTAAGTGCAACTCAAAGAGCAATTCTATAAGATCATACTTAAAAGATATAAGTGAAGCACATGAAGTATTCTATAAATTGATGAAGGGACATCTCATACTAGCATGGTTCTTAAAGAAAAAGAAAAACACAAAGGACACAAATCATGTGAACAAAACAAAAACCAAGGTATACTGATAATTGTTGAAGAAGAAAGATGGGATGCCAACCGGGGCATCCCCAAGCTTTAGATGCTTGAGTATCCTTAGAATATTTACTTGGGGTGCCTTGGTTATCCTCAAGCTTGAGATATTGCCTCTCTTTATTCTTCTCACATCAGTAACTCCTCATTCTTCGAACACTTCATCCACACAAAACTTTAACAAAAACTTTGTGAGATCCATTAGTATAATAAAGCAAATCACTACCTTTAGGTACTGTTTCAAACTCATTCCAATTTCATATTAGAACTATATCTACTGTATTCCAACTTCTCTATGGTCCATACCCTCCGATACTAGTCATAGATGCATCAAAATAAGCAAACAAGACACGAAAAACAGAATTTGTCTAAAACAGGACAGTATGTAGTAATCTGGAGGTTTAGTAAACTTCTGTAACTCCAAAAATTATGAAATAAATTTTAAAATTTGAAAAAATATACATAAGTAATGTGCAAAAAGTTTCAGACCCATTTGACTTTCCAGTAAAAAATGTAAAATCATGCACTACAGCCAAAGTTTCTGCTTTTTGTTCTGCACATAGTAAACAAGAAATCTAATCATCCTAAAACCCAAACTTGGCACATTATTTTTATAATACAATGGATATATATAAGGGGATAATTATATACAGAGAAACTTCCATGAAAAATTCTACATTGTTTCTGCGAGCATGAACACAAGTGCTCAATGTCGACCCTCACTTCTTCAATGCATAACTTTCCAATCACTTCTCTTTTTGAAAAACTTTTTAGGCATGAGAGGCAAGTAAATTATTTTTGTATTTTCATTCTTTTAAGAAAATGTATGTTTCACCCAGAACTAAACAGAAACAAAAAGGAAAAACAAAATCTACTTAGTGAAGAAACCAAACAAGCACACACAGGAATATCAACCCCACGCTATTGCTCCCCGGCAATGGCGCCAGAAAAGAGCTTGATAATCCCCAAGTGCAGGGAATCATCGTAGACATTTCCAAAGGTGGAAGTGATAAGTATGGAGTGTCGAACCCACAAAGAGCTAAAGGTAAGATCAATATTCTCTCAAGCCCTATCTGCCACTGATACGACTCTACGTACACTGAGCGTTTGCTTCCAACTAGAAACGAGAAATAAAACTACGTTGTGGGTATCAAAAGGATAACTTTGCATGATATTGGAGAGCTAAAATATGAAAGTAGGTGATGTTATCATAAAGTTAGAATATATTACTAAATATTATAAATAGCGAGTGTGGAATAATGATGGGTCGGTGTGCGGAATTGTCCTAGGCAATTGTTAACAAGACCGATAGTCGTCATTGCAATTTCATATGAGGGAGAGGCATAAGCTAACATACTTTCTCTTCTTGGATCATATGCACTTATGATTGGAACTCTAGCAAGCATCCGCAACTACTAAAGATCATTAAGGTAAAACCCAACCATAGCATTAAAGCATCAAGTCCCCTTTATCCCATATGCCACAACCCCCTTACTGCGGTTTATGCTTCTGTCACTCAAGCAACCCACTATAAGCGAATCATGAACGTATTGCAACACCCTACAGCGGGAATCTCTCATGCTTGCGCAACACGGAGGGCACAATAGTTCAGCACCAAAATAAAACATACAACTCGTACCAATCTAGATCATCAATCAACCCATAGACAAAGGAAATCTACTCAAAACATCATAGGATGGCAATACATCATTGGATCATAATATGTGGCATAAAGCACCATGTTCAAGTAGGGATTACAGCGGGGTGCGGGAGAGTGGACTGCGTAAACGAGATGAGGATGGTGATGATGATGGTGATGTTGATGAAGACGATCACCGCGGCGATGATTCCCCTCCCGATGGCACTTCGGTGCCACCGAGAGAGAGGAGGAGAGGTTCTCCCCCTTGTGCTTCCTCCTCCATGGCATCCCCCCTGGATGGGGAGAGGTTCTCCCTTTGGTCCTTCGCCTTCATGATAATGATGGCCCCTCCGGGATCCTCCTCCATGCCCTCCGGTGATGATGGGCCCCTCCGACAGGGTGCCAGAGAGGGCCTAGATTGATTTCTCGTGGCTACAGAGGCTTGGGGCGACAGAACTCACGATCTAGGTTAATTTCTGGAGGTTTCTGTATATATAAGAGGTTTTGGCGTTGAGTACAAGTCAGGGGTATCTCCGGGCTGTCCATGAGGTAGGGGGCGTGCCCAGGGGGCGCGCCTCCCACCCTCGTGGGAAGCCCGGGACTCTTCTGGCCCAACTCTTTTACTCCATGGCCTTCTTCTGGTCCAAAAATAAGCTCCATCCAGTTTCAGGTCAATTGGACTCTGTTTGGTTTTCCTTTTCGGCGATACTCTAAAACAAGGAAAAAACAGAAACTGGCATTGGGATCTAGGTTAATAGGTTAGTCCCAAAAATTATATAAAATAGCATATAAATGCATATAAAACATCCAAGGTTGATAATATAATAGCATGAATACTTTATAAATTATAGATATGTTGGAGACGTATCAGTACTTTGCATATGATGAAACAATTTCTTACAGAAAAGGCTTGTCAAAATTCAATCACGATTAGAGACTATGGACAATGGCATACCATGAAATTTGTATATTGTATTCAGAAACGCCTCTGCCTTGTAACGGGGTGATGCAAGGGTATGAAGTGACCATATTTTGGAAGTTTGTCAATGACCACCAATATACAATTATATCTTCCGGAAACAGGGAGTCCCTCAATAAAGTCCATGGTAACCATCTCCCAGGGCAAGTTGGGAATTGGCATTGGTTGCAATAATCCTGGGTAAGGAATTCTCTTGGTTTGACTGATCAAAGATTCTAACAAGTGGGGCCGACACTTGCTGATGTGGCTGCTTCTTTGTTAGTCCGTCATGAGTTTTATTGCCGACGGTCCCGTTAGTAATAAGTCGGGTGTCAGTTTTGACCGGTCAAGGTTGCTGATATACATGCCTAGAAGATGTTGGCGTGCCTGCTTACATGTGGGCCCATCCATTGTTTTTCTGTGACAATGTGTCATTTGACCGGTCCATGATTCTGACATGTGTGCCCATTATAGCGCTGGCGTGGATTCTCGCAAGCGGGTCCATACGTGGGTGATGTGGCTTCTTACATGTGGGACCATACGCTGTTGACGGCGTCAGTAACCGTCACAACATTTAGGATGGTCAATTTGTGTTATATTGCAGTTGGCCGACACATATGATAATTTTTTTTCCAACAATTTTAATATGAATTTGTGCAAAATTAGCATTTTAGTGAAAATTCAGCCCTCACAACAATGACTACATCACAAACATAATAATAGTCTCCAAGACTATCTAAGATTTTACAATTGGCGACCATAGCACATAGTCGCAAAATAAAGTTAGACATTTGGACGCAGTTTCATCACCTTCAAACAAAGCACTAGTATGATGGCAGTGTTTTTCAGCCATGGGCAATGAATTATTGTGACAACAACCTGATGATGTAGTAAATAGCTCCCTCAATATCTTGAAGATTCTTTTGGAGAGCCAAAGGTTTCTCTTCATTGTCTTTGTCGATGACTTCATGTTCTATAGCGCATACTAGCAATCTTGGTAGGCTGAAACTGTTGATGAAGCGTTGCCATGGTAATTTTGATAGCCTCATTTTCATCCAGCTTTTTCGCAGGGTCTTCTTGAGAGCTTTAGGTACTTCCTGCAGGTATACACGTGTAGTCTTCACACATTTTAGGTCACAAGACATATGTTCGTAAAAAATAATGTCACACATCTAGGAAGTTACTGTAAAATAAATTGTATCAGAGATGTAAATTTTGTGTCCTCTACAAATGATGCAATCTCACTAGCGACAACTCCAGTATTTGAACTGTTGACACTATCTGTATCTTCAGCTTCCTCGTCTGAAAAGGTATCCCATTTTCACCTGCGGCACTTCATTCGACCCCCATGCTAATACCCATGCTTTCGAATGCATAAGCTCTAAACCAGTAGATTCTACACCTATTTCCTGCAACATTTGCAACAATCAAGCTGCATTCTCCTTGATATTTTGATGTTTAAGCTTCTCGTAGTCCGTCAGTTTGCCTGAAGTATGATAAGAAAGATGGAAGGATCAAAAAAATATACAACCTCATCAAGTAATCACATTGAGCCTCAATGAAAACAAATAAGTACAATGACTATATGGATGTAAATAGACCTTCTTGTTAACCAAGAATCAAAGTATAACTATAATTTCAAATGACTATGAAAAGTAAAGTAAATTAGTGCATCTCTGGCCGATGCCTTGAAATATAGGGCCCTTATATGGACCCTTATCACTTATATAGATAAATATTTCAACATCCATAGCTGAGTTTAATTCAAACTACATTGCAAACACAGATATAACCATAGATAACATAATTTAGTTCAAACTGCACTGCAGATTACGACTTTAAACTACTCCGATGAAAGGTTGATCACTTCAACCTCAGACGCCCTAGTCTTAGATGGCCTGTCCTCGTCGGTATCGTGAACCCCCTTCTGGCTCAACTCGAGTAGCTGGCTCTCCTGGGAGACGATCTCCGGATGCATTCACTGGATGTTGGCCATGTAGTCTTTGTCTGCGTGCGCCGCCTTGAGATGCTAACACCTCTCAGTTCTCCCGTACCACATGTCGGGATACCAGTCGGTGGTCAATTTGACGGGCGTCGGGACATTGTGTGTGCCGAATGGGAAGTTGAGCTTCGCTTTGCAACCGTACAACGCCACCGCCTTGATGTCGTATGCCCTCGCCACGAGCTCCTCCGATTGGTGGGAGCCCAACCAGTACCAAACGCATGTGTCAGTGCCTTTGATTTCAGACACCCACGTCCCCCACAGCTACTGCCACACACCGCGGTACTTGTTTTTCGATGGTGGCGGCATCGGCAGGTCGGTGTCGAAGGAGCACGATGGGGGGCGTCGCCGCGGCGGCGGATGGTTGACAGTGTGCCTTTTCATGGATCCATCCTACAAATTGGTGGCGACTTCCTAGGAGGGCTGGATCCCACCATTTTGGGGCGGCTCCGGTTGGTTGGAAGCTTCGTCAAAGGTGGGAGGGCATAGAAGGGGGTGGATTTGGGCATCAGCGGATATGATGTGCTGCCGGCGTACGGGAGGGGCGGCGCGGAGTGGGCTGTGACTGCTTTCCTCGTGAGGAGTTAACAAATAAATAAAACTCCTCTATAGCCTCATATGGATAGGAAAGCTCGGGTTTAGGTCTTTAGCGCAATTAGAACAACAACATGCGACCATATCCTTAACACACGCATCAAACAACCTGATACAAACCCTAAGTTTCTTTTTGTATTCAATTAAACATGTAATTCATGACTATATGAGGATAAAACAAACAACATGAGTGAACGATAGCAAACTAGATGGCCTTGGGTATGGAAGGAGGAGGAAATATTTGTTACCTTCATGAAAATACCTAGGGTTCTCGGTAGCGTCTCCTTGCGGTTACGGAACCTACACCACCGGGAGGGATCGACATTTGGAGGAGAAGATAGAGACGAGGGCGAAGTGCGAAGTTATGAGCGGGGGTTCTTGTGAACAAGTAAAAACATATTTACAGGGCGGGATGGGGAAATTTAGTGGGACAACTAGAAAATAAGGTGGGAAGGG
>NC_041382.1:474273436-474316460 GCF_002162155.2 Triticum dicoccoides | reverse complement strand
AACCCAAAATTTTGAGTTTGTTCGTTCACCTTCCGAGTTTCCACTTCATTTTTTCCTTGGATAATTTCTAGAAAAACTAAAGCAATGCTTTTGTTATTAAGTTGATTAGTTCGCAACCTTCTTGAGCTTATGGGTATTTTGCAATAAAATTGTTTTTCTGGGAAGTTGTTGGCTAAATTTGGAAAATGTGCTGGAATGGATGCGGTCTTTTGTGTGTCCGTGGAATGTAGTCTTCCAATGAGGTCAGGCTTCTCTGCTTCTGTAGTGTCTGTAGCTTCTCAACTATGATCATGGATAAATTCTAAGAGGACTCAGGTAGTTGTTGGTTAGGCTGCTCTATAGGTGGCTAAGGTATTATCTAGCTGAGGTGCTTTTCTCTTTGAGCACTTGTGAGACTATGTTGTTTAAGTTTCTCCTTTAAAAATCTAATGCAACTGATCTATGGTTGTGACCGCGAGTTGTAAACTGATTAAGGTGCATGTTTGTCACTTCCTTAATATAAATACGGGGCAGATGCATAACCGCTCTGGTTTACTAAAAAAACTTGTGTGACCTGCATCTTCTTTTCAATTACAAAATTTGTAGAGATATGCATGGTTCAACTATTCAACTAAAAGATAAATATGTTCTAAGCTAAGATATATTCTTATGTGTAACTCAATTCTAGTGAGATTTATTTGCAGGAGGTTTGTTTGAAATGCATATTAAATTAGTATCTAGAATAAAATATTGGTAGGTTCTTATATCTCAATACAAGAGTAGGAATGATTGAAAATAAGTTTGAAACTACATGTTCGTCGCAAAGATTTCACAATCAAGCACCCCAACTATCATGGGTGAACACGATCACCTATGGGGCCATGAGCCCCTTTGTGGTTCCGCAAGGGGGAGATCACATTGCACAAAGAGCGGAGACCATGAAGCAGCACGCCGACGATGATAGTAGTGATTTTTACCTAGGTCCGGGCCGCTGGGAAGCTTAAAACCCTAGTCCTGCTTTTGGTTGATTGGATGTAGGCAATGCAACAACACGCAGCGCTGAAGCCTGGCAAGGTGGCCTCTCGGAGGAGCAACTACGCGCATACAATTGTGGGAGGGCTCGAATCCTTCTAAAGGTTGCCTTGGACGTCCTTTTATAGCTTAAGGGGTAACCACAGTGGCAAAACAATCAATATCTTGTGATTAGATAGCCAACAATGTTATCATACCTAACTCTGCCATTTAGGACAAAATACCATAAATGCTACCTTAGCTAACACGCGGTGGTGCATCCCCGACAAGCTTATGCTGCCTTAACCACTTTCTGCTTATCATCTTGACACGCCTTTGGACAGGTGTCAAATGGATGTGATCTGCTTTCCATCATTTTGCCACGTGCTTAGTGAAAGCCAGTTAGTCACTTGGGGGGCTCGACACCGCATGGACAAGTGATTGACGTTGCGATGCAGTGGTAATTATCTCGTGCCTGCCGGGGGTAGGGCTTGCCGGCCTTCTCGGAGGGGTGCGCGCCACGGCCTCCGGTTGCTCTTGAGGCGCGGCTGGCACATTTTGGCTTTTCTATTGGCTTGTGGTATCGACCTTGCCGGCCTCGCCTGGCCGGCAAGGGACACTCCTCTTGGAATCTTGACTTGTATGTTTGGCTTGGTCTTCTTGATCCGCTTCTTGATCTCACGAAGAGAAGTTTCTCTGGCTCACCCTTGTGTTAGATGTTGGGGCTGGATATGCTTGACGGGTCTGACCACATTGAGGTAGTCATTCCCCCTGCAAGTCCTAGCCATCGGGGCGGAGGCTTTCTGTCCATGCACAAGTCAGGGGAAATAAACACCCATGTTTGTGTACCCCGACAGAACCCCCTGGGCCTGGGCCATACGTGTCGCTGGGCCGTGAAGAGGAAGCGGGCACCATGAAGGGGAAGCAGGCGGTCGTCGCCGCGGACCCCACCGTGGAGGGGAGGAAGAGGAAAGTAGAGGAGTTGGAGAGGCGGCGGCAGGAAGATGAGGTTTTCTCCCCGTCGCATCTAGACAACAATACCTTAAAGACGAGGTATGCATATATGTGGGGGAGGGAGACTAGGAATGGGCACAAAGAGCCTGTAGTTCTGCTAGAGGGGCCCAAAGTTCCAGCAGATTCAGTACTACTTTTTCTATGTGTTTTTCCTCTGTGGCCTTTCTTCCCCTTTTTCCTTCTTCGGTGCCATGATGACGGTTTACGGGTTCCATCTTCTGGATTTCACACCCAATGCCATGGCTTGCATGGAGATCTTTGCCCATCTGTGCGAGAACTTTGTTGGAGTCGCCCCCAATGTGGATTTGTTCAGGCATTTCTTCACCCTACGGATAGAAGACAAATCTCATCGCTCGGGGAAGATAAGTTGGATTCCCAGGGGCAAGAAGGAAGACTGGGATTATCTCCCTGTCTAGCAGCGCGACAAGTGGAAGGAATGGAGAGCCGACTGGTGCTAGATCCAAGACAAGGACGCCCCTAAGTTTTTCTTGACACGGACTGGGTGTGTCACGTGCGGAAGTGATTGGGGCAAGCTGGGCCTCACTAACGACGGGCTCCGCCCGGTGCTGAATAGGATCGTCCACCTCAAAGCTGCTGGGCTGACCATCGAGCATGTGGGGGCCGACTTCCCCCGGCACCACATTGCGTTGTTGCAAAAAAGGGTAGGTTTTCCTGGGAGTACAAGAACTCTGCCGACATGATGCAATTGTACCCAGGCCCCGTCAATAAGCTGATGGTGTACGACCACAGCTGGATGTGTGATCAGCTGTTCGGCAACCTCGAGCCATTCCACCTGCCGGCAAAGGTTGTTCCCCTACATCTCAACTCTGCTCTGAGCCAGATCCTGCAATGGCTGCCCGATTGCAATGCTTCCGGAGTCAAGGCCGACTAGGCACTGCCCGACCTGGATGTAGAGATGGACTGGGTCTCTCGCGTGGAAGAATGATCTTCCAGGGTAGAGACCGACCTCATCAAGCCTACTTCCAAAGCAGAACAGGCGTTCATTTCGAAATGAATCACTGAGGATAGGGAGCTTAGGGCTGCTAGGGGAGCAGAACTCGGAGAGGAGGAGGAGGAAGGAGTTGAGGGTGTGGGTTCTTCCGACAAAGGAAGTGAAGAGCGCACCAAGGAAGAGGCTGCCGAGCTTGATCCTGCTGGGGGCGGAACCTCCTAGGCATGGCAACAGGGGCCCAAGGAGGGGTTTAGGCGGAGGAGGCAAAGGGGCTTGAGGTGGTGGAAGAAGGGCTCGAAATGGGTCCTCAAGCTCCGGAGCCAGGTCGGCGTCTCCACAAGCGGATCAGCAAAGATCCTGCAGCTCCCGCCCTCCATGGGGCGGCAAGAAGGTGAAGAAGACCACAACCAAGGGTGAAAAGCAAGATGTGGCACGCCGCCATTCCATTCACTTGTCCTAGGCCAAGACTCCACCCACCAAGCGACGGATGGTTACATGGGTAGACCCTAGCCCCTCGTCAAGATCGATCCCGCCATTGGTCTCAGTTCCACCGATGGGCTTATTGCCGCCAGCAGGCTCCGCTCCTCCAACTCTGAAGAGGGGCAGAGCAACCCTGCCACCTGCGGCATACGAGCCGAGCTCTATGCTCAAGGATCCGAAGTAAGTATGATTACCAACTTCTCATTGAACTATTATGTACTTGGTCACTGTTTTAATCTTGATTTTTTTGACTTGGCAGGGATGAGGAGCCCCTTTCTCAGCGGGCCAAGCGGGCCAAGCATGTGGTGGTGCTGGGCCACTCGACAAGCACGGGGCTGGTGGGGGATACGACAGGGGATCTCGCACCTAGCCCCCAGTCCAACCCCTAGCGTGAAGACATGGGGAAATCCTTGCCTTCTCGTGGAGATGCGGAGGAACGCCCCTTGTCCCTCGCTGAAGGAGTAAGCCAAAGCCAGCCAGGTGGGTCATGCCAAGAGGGGTCCACCTCGGCCCAAGTTCAAGCAAAGGAATCACCGGCAAGGGCTTCCACCGAGGGGTCTTCTCATGCTGAGGTTACAGTCACCGAAGGGGTGGTTGTGGACCATGCGCCGGCAACTGACGTTGCCGGGGAAGGGGATGTTCCTCCACAGCAGCCACCATCGGGTAATCCACTCATCTTTGTTTCTACATTCTTGGATTGCTTTACTTCTTGGCCTTTGATTTAGAAGCATCTGGCTTCTTATTATACCATCTGTTAATTTCGTTTGTAGCCCCGTCAACTGATGAACCTGAGATCTTGGAGGAGATGGCCAGTATCAAAAAGGATGCAACCGAGGAAGCGGCTAGGATTGCTGCTGCGGAAGCCATGAACAGACTCTTAGGGATATCGAGGAGTTCCCAAAAGAGACAGAGAAAACCCCCTACAACACTTCTGGCCTAGGTATAGTCATCGAGGAGAAGGCTCCTCTCCAATCCATGGGGCCTCTCCCCATGAACCATCCTCCGGCCGCAGTCTCGCACCCTTCTCCAAGCAAGCTGACATTAATCCCTGCCCAACCTGGGCTCGCAGCTCCCGGCCCGTCTGTCCCAGCGGGCATAGATTTTGATCAAGAGATCAGACACATTTTGGCACCGTTGTCCCAGAGAGTTGAAGAAGTTGGCGATCCTACTGACGGTGCCAATGATTTAGCCTTCCTGGAAGCCATGGCGGCAGGGTTATAGATGTGCAGCATAGGTACATCCTCAAGTGGCAGGCAATCAAGGAATAGCGTGACTCCGTCGATCTCATAGATAGGAATCTGGCGGACAAAGGCAATGAGTTGCGCTAGTGGTACAAGAGGAAGTCCCACTCCATTGTGCGGCAAGAGGAGGTGCTGACCATGGCCAAGGAGGACATTGCTTCCCGGGAGGTCTGTTTGGTAGAGCGCGAAGCACTTCTGAACACCAAGGAGAAGGACATATCCACTCGGGAAGGGAACCTCGAAGCCACTCTCCATTGCAAGGATGAGGAACTGGAGGCCCTCGTTCAGCAGCGTACCAAGGATTTGGAGGACAGCCACAAGGCCACTCTTAGCATGCTCACTCTCGAATCCTCTACCCAACTGAAGAATGTTGCTAATGAGCTAGCAACCGCTTTTACTGCCAAGAACAATCTTGAGAATCAACTGAACAAGCTGACAGAGGACCTTGCCGGTAGTAGCAAGGAGATCGTGGCCCTCAAGGAGGAAGCACAAAAAGCAAGGGCCACCCTAGAGGACTTGCAATCACAACTTTCCTCCAAGAGGCAGGACCTTGATACTGCCAACGGCACCATTTCTGACATGAATCCAGGCTTGGATCCTTGGAGAAGGAAGTTGAATATGTCGGTTGCCGCAAGAAGCTGCTGATGATGGACTTGACTAGAGCCAGAACCCTCCAGAAGTATGCTAAAGACAAACAGGAGAACCAGATTCAACAGCATGACCTCTGGATCAAGAGCATGGTCGACATCTCAGAACGCCTCACAACTCAGATCGCAAAAATGGATATGAAGAGCTGGGCCTTCTCAGTCGGCAAGCATGAAGTTCCAAGTGTAAAGCTGACGCTTTTCTTTGAAGGCTTGATCGAAGGGCTGAAGATGTACAAAGACGACAAAGCCGCCTGCTTTGCTGACGAATCTCGAAAGCTTGCTCGGGACACCCTCTTCTTGGTATTGAGCAACCTCGCCTTCTTCCATCCGGACATTGACCTCTCTGACGGCTTCAAGAAGCTGCCGACAGGCGTCGACACCTCTGTCGTCGTGGCAAAGGCCGCCCCCCTTGCTGGCATGGTCCTCTCAGTTCCAAGAGTTCTCGGAGGTCGTCGGATCCAGCCCTAGGTCACTCTCGTTGCCATGTTGTCCTGTACTTAAGACAAAACATGTATCTTGTGTTAAGTCTCGTACTATCTTCGTTTTGATGTTGGTTGAACTGATGTTTATATGTGAGCATATGCTATCCCCCTTTCATTTCTCCATCAATATTCGTATGGTTAACTTTTTGGTTGCCCACCAACAACATGTTGCCGTGATTTCTTTGAGGAGTGGGTCCTTAGCATTTTGCTGGAAAGAACACGCTGCCGGTGGGTTATTCCTTAGTAATCCCCGATGCTGCCACCTACCCTATTGAGCAGGCTCGAAACAAAGCAAGGGTGCAAATAGGGACGGTAAGGTTCCATCGTGCAGAGGGTCCGCCATACGAAACCTTGGTTGTCTGAGGGATGCGCAAGTGCAAGTTACTAAGATTTTTTTACAAACATGGCAACTTAGCTTTTGTCTATGCTTCCCTCCTGCCGGGCTATATACTTGACTACGCGTAGCATCTCCTTCTCCACCCGTGTTCATCCCTCCTCTTTATGCCTCTTGGGGAAACATGTGTATGTATGTCCATTTTCGCCCTAAAAAGAGGGAAAACGAAAAGGAACAAAAGGGAGGGAGTAGGTAGTCCATTAGCCACGTGTCCCGCCCTGACACGGGCCAGAGGGGTCAGTACAAACATTCACAACTAACGAAACATAGTGGAAAAGGGATAAAAGTGGCTCCTCTCTCCTTTTTCTTACACTTCCAATGATCCCTCGGCAACCAGCGTGAAGGATACGCTGGCGCATAGGGCCATGCCGGGGTTCGCCTGCCGGGGGTGCCAAACCAACTGATTCACACCACCATTCAACTCAGGAATTACCCTTGGTGGGATAAATACACGACTGAGCTTCACAAGGGCTTATCCACACCGATGGCATCGCCCCTGCGCGACCCAATCATTAGCGAGCAAGAAGGAAGAAGGAGGCCAAGTACACACTGTTTTTCTTGTTTGCTTGACCAAGTGGCACTTCTTGGGACCAGACGCGCTCGATGAAGTGGCCGTGAGAAGGGTGGCACCGCTGCATGGCATGCCTCTCCTTCTGGCCATGGCGGCATGGTGACCACATCATCCGTGCCAGCCGCAGTGCCGTCGCCCTCATTCTCACCGTCGCCACCGCTGCGGCAGAGACGAGCGATAGAGTCTGGAAAGGACGAGGCTGGGAACAGCATTGTGCTTCTTCTTTGAAGCCATGGACGAAGAAGGTGACGATGAAGACGATGATGAAGCTCGACGCGCTGTTCAAAACTTTGGGTTCGCGCAAGCGATTCCCCCTACCTGGCGTGCCAAAGATGTCATGGGTGAACACGGTCACATATGGGGCCATGAGCCCCTTTCTGGTTCGGCAAGGGGGAGATCACGTTGCACAAAGAGAGGAGGCCATGAAGCAACACGATGACGATGATACTAGTGATCTTTACTCAGGTTTGGGCCGCTGAGAAGCATAAAATCCTACTCCTGCTTTTTGTGGATTGGATGTAGGCAATTCAACAACACGCAATGCTCAATCCTAGCAAGGTGGCCTTGGGGAGCAACTACGCGCGTACAAGTGTGGGAGGGCTTGAATCCCTCTAAAGGTTGCCTTGGACCTCCTTTTATAGCTTAACGGGTAACCATAGTGGCAAAACAGTCAATATCTTGTGATTAGATAGCCAACAGTGATATCATACCTAACTCTACCATTTAGGACAAACTGCCATAACTACTACCTTAGGTGGCATGCGGGGGTGCATCCCCGGCAGGCTTATGCCGCCGCTTAATCACCTTCTGCTTATCATCATGACATGCCTTTGGATGGGTGTCAAATGGATGAGATATGCTTTCCATCGTGTTGCCACGTGCTTAATGAAAGCCACTTAATCACTTGGGGGGCTCGACACCGCATGGACAAGTGATTGACGTTGCGATGTGGTGGAGCGGTGGTAATTATCCCGTTCCCGACGGGGGCAGGGCTTGTCGGGCCTTCTCAGGGGGTGCGTGCCACGGCCTCCAGTTGCCCTAGAGGCGCACCTGTCGCATTTTGGCTTTGCTATTGTCTTATGGTATCGACCTTGTCGGCCTCGCCTGGCCGGCAAGGGACACTTCTCTTGGAATCTTGACTTGTATGTTTGGCTTGGTCTTCTTGATCCGCTTCTTGATCTCATGAAGAGCAGTTTCTCTGGCCCGCCCTTGTGTTACATGTTGGTGTTGGATATGCTTGACGGGTCCGACCACATTGAGGTAGTCATTCCCCTGGAAAGTCCTAGCCATCGGGGCGGAGGATTTCTGTCCGTGCACAAGTCAGAGGAAATAAACACCCATGTTTGTGTACCCCGACACCAACAAATTAATAAGTGTATTTTTCTAGGTGAAGTACATTCCACAACATACATCGCTACTAACAGGAAATGCGTTCAATGAAGAGGAAAACACCTTGAGAACCATGGTGGACTAGGAACATGATCTTGTCTACAAATTTGAATTTGGTTTGCTTGAGTACTTCTTCCCAGCCATTAATAATTACACCTCTGTCATTGCAGCATGTGTATGTACATGCGAAACTCTTACCGGCATTGAGAATAATCCTCAGTTCACCTGGATCAACTTGTAGGTTTTGGGTTGCATTGAGAAGTCTCGGTTGCAACATAATAAATGGGATATAGGAAGAATTATAGCTATTGCACACATAGTATTTAAGAATATGCAGCAGAACAAAATTATTACGAGCAACTTGTAGTTAATGTTGGACTTTGTCAAACTATGTAGCTGTGGCACATATGAATGATCAGTTGCACAAAAACCAGTCCATCTGCCTAATGAACATGATTACATGGCCAATGTCTTTCCATCATTTGTCACATTTGTGCTACAAATATTGTTGAAATTTTATTTTTGTGGTGTGTGGAGGTTATAAGCTTAGATAGTACTCCCTCTGTAACTAATATAAGAGCGTTTAGATCACTACTTTAGTATCCTATATGCTCTTATATTAGTTTACGGAGGGAGTTTCTGTCAATAAAATTAGTTAGAAGTACAACCTATTTGGAAGTGAAAAGAAGTAGTAATTGATTTAAAATTAGTAGAAATAAAATTAACTAGTTGGTAAAGACTGATGTTGCGCAAATCATATGTCAATTCATTTATGTATGAGTAACCTTACATGGATCAGTTACAGGAGCATTAGGAGGTTCCATAGGGATGTACCAAATAGGCTCACCAGCTAGATTGAAGTACATTTCCTTTTGAAACTGAAAGTCATATAGTTCTATAAATTCACTCCAATAGTTACCACCCAAACAAGTTCTTTCTTTGTCATTTGTGACATTAATGTTGAAAGTTAAGTCCTCTTTTGACTAAAGGAAAACTAAAAGTTTTACTTCCTGACATTTTGTTATACCCAGTTTGTGCAAGAAAGAGTTTGTCGCGAAGCAGGGAATCACCTAGTAAAAATTAATGTACATAAATTGTTATTAGTAGAAGAATGTATGAAGGATTTATTTTGACATCATATATGGTAATGCATCAATTAGTGACATGTAGAAATAATTTTGAAATTGCACAAACATATATGAGAAAGGATCAGAGTTATAAATTTGAGAAATCAATATGTAATTCATATAAGTAGAAGCATCCGACTATTGAAGTAGGTATGACCATAATACATAGAAATTATTTCATATGTACAAATGATCAAAACCATATGCATCTTTATTTCATATGTACTGCAATTCAAAGAAATTGAATATATATACTGGTTGTGCAGTAAAAACAAATACGCGAGCATACAATCATTTCTCTACGAGGAGGTGAAAAACAGAGGGAGAAAGTGTTGTTCTCCAAAACATTCTCACGCGAACATAACCCTCTCAAGTCATATCACATTGAGCACTATGAATATGAAACTTGGATCCAGGAGAAAAGAAATAGTGAAGGGTCATTTGAACAAGATTAATCCTATTAAAAATAGATTTACCTATGTTTGATGTGATGAATCGATAGCCATTGGGTGTTCCTGCAGTACGATAACTGCAAGTGTAGGAGCAGAGCAAGATGCGCCAGAGAAAGAAGTGATACGAGTGGGAATAGAGCAGATCTGAGGGAAGGCAATTAGATGAAACAAGAGGTTGATACGCCTCGAATGTATCTATAATTTTCTCTTATTTCATGGTATTATTTTATCACTTTTATATGATTTTTATATAATTTATATTAATTTTTGGACTAACCTATTAATTTAGTGCCTAGTTCTAGTTCTTGTTTTTTTTCTTGTTTTTGGTGTCGCAGAAAATCAATACTTAGGAAGGTCCAAACACCATGCCAATTTTTGACGATTTTTTCTGGACCAAGGACCCTAGAAGCTTCGGGCATCGAGAGGATGCTCGAGGGACCCACAAGGGTAGCTGGGGCGGCCATGCCACCTAGGCTTGTGGCCACCCTAAGCCCCATTTTGACCTAATTCCCCCGCCTATAAATTCCATAATTCATGAAACCCTCGGAGCGAGACCCAATAGAATTTTATCATCGCCGCAAGCCTCTGTTTCGAAGCAATCCCATTTGGAGCCCTCTTTTGGAGTTCTACCAGAGGGGGAAGTCATTTGAGGGAGCATCTTCATCAACCTTGCTACCTCCATGATGATGTGTGAGTAGTTCCTTTAGGACCTACGGGTCCATAGTAGTAGCTAGATGGCTTCTCTCTCTCTCTCTCTCTCTCTCTCTCTCTCTCTGTGTGTGTGTGTGTGTGTGTGTCGGATCTTCAATACAATCTTCTCCTCTGAGATCAATCCAATGTAATCCTTATATTGTGTTTGTTACGGTCCGATCAATTGTGAATTTATGATAAGATTGTTCACTAATATATATTGAATCTTTTGAAGTTTCTTTTCTCTATAATTGAGAAGCTATGCATGCTTTCTGACCTTTTTGTCTTCTATGGCTAAGATAGGCATGTAGTTCTTCTTAGAGAGTGCTGAATAGTAGTGGGTTAAATCTTGTGATGCTCTTGTCTAGTGACAATAAGGACAAAGACACGTATTTATATTCTTGCTATTAAGGATAAAACAACAGGGTTGAATCCAATTGCTAGATTTCTTTCTGTCTACATTATGTCATATTGCTTATTGCGTTGCTCTATTTTTCATTAAACTTAATACATTGAGATGCATGTTGGATAGCGCTTTCAGGGTGGAGTAATAGTAGTAGATGAAATTGGATAACACTCTACTTATCATGGACGTAATGCCTATACATGATTATGCCATGAATGATCATAGTTATAAATTGTCGCTTTTCAGTCAGTTGTCCAATAGTAATTTGTCTACCATGCCATTACCTACTTTTGAGAGAGATGCCACTAGTGAATCTATGGCTCCCAGGTTCATTCTCCATTAATACTTGCGTTTACACAATTGCTCTTTTATTTCCCTGTACTATTTTGTTGTTTCATTATACCATTATCTCTCTATTATTTGCTATTAACCTTGCAACTAGCAAGACGAGGGCAGTGATGACCCCCTTGCCAAGTTGGGTGCAAGATTTTATTTTATTTTTGTGTGCGCGTGCTGCTTATCTTGATAGCTTGCTGGCTCCTACTAGTTCTATTAAACCTTGGTTCTTAACCGAGGGAAATACTTTATGCTTCTGTGTTACATCACCCTTACTCTTTGGAGAAATCCAACAACTCCTGCAGGAGTAGCATAAGAATAGGCCCACAATCATATGATGAGAATCAAATGGTGGCATTTTATGAAAGAAGTTTTAGTTTCCATTGGTTGTGCATTGTAACAATCTTGACAAAAGATGCGTAAGACGTTATCACATCTTACAACATAGTTAACAATAACTTAGATAACAAAAGTTACTTAATAAAGTACTTAACAACTAGTACTTAAAATCCGTGAGACGCACATATACATGAGAGTACTTATCATTCGGTACTTAAAAGAGCATCCGACGGAGCATTGCGAAAAACGATATGTATCTTCTGAAATGAGATTCATGAAGGGATTTCGTCGATTAAGAGGAAAAGACATAAACTGCCTTGATAAAGCATGAACATAGCATTGTCTTCAATTTTGAGATCTCGGCGGATTCTCACGATATATGCCCACCCATTAATGGTAATGCATCCACTTTTACTGCAAATGCAGTAGGTTGACACAAGTTTCAAGTGTTGACCCAAGACAAGTGTGAGTAGACCGCATTCAGGCATAAGTTGAGGAAGAAACTGATGAGGTAATTTTTGTTGGGAGAAAAACAAATAGAGTATAAAACAACTTGAATGATGTAGCATAGAAACAGATAGAAAAGTAGGTAAGTTTATATCAGCATTTTCTTGACATAATTGGTTTTATTCAAGGTATGAACAAGAGGTGCACATATCCCAAGTCAAAATCCAGCACTGAAATGTAGAGGAAGGTATGAGAGAGTACTAACAAACTATATGACATGCTCGGACTATTGCCAATGAAATTTAGAATGTCGAGTAAACTACATCATGTTAACTAAGGAGCGTGTAGCATAGTTTGCTTTGAAATAATCTACATGAGATAAATTATTAGAACAAATAATTATAATATATAGGAAATAAATCATTGTTTATACTTGTAAGAGGAAACACTAATTAGTTAACAAAAGAGGTCGAATTGTAAATCATAGACTCGACATGCACTCGCCACGTGCTAGCCATGTGTGTGTTTCCTGTCCTCACCCCACACTAGCCATGGTGCTCAAATAGTCTTCTCGCTCCCACGCTCCTCCCGCAACCCACTCCGCCGCCAACAACCCAATCAACGGCTGTTGCGGCACCCACCCATAACCCCACCCGTCGGTCCGTCACTCTGACGTCCTTTGGCTAGATAACTCCCTTGTCCGTTCAGGTTTTGGTGTGGGAGTACCGTCTCAATAGGGTTCGGGTGCGTCGCTCTCGGGCCGTTCTAGGCCCGCTTCAGTCGATCTTGAGCCAGACAACGATGGATGGACGGAGGTGCGTAGCCATCCTCACTGGTGCCATCAGGAGGATACGCCCGTGCCTAGCCTTCCGTCGGGCCCCAAGCTTTGGATTCCAATCCCCCTATGGTTGTTGGGCAGATGCTTTAAACGCCTGGAGTCAGGCCACCATAAAGACAAATGCATCGGCGAGATTCGCTGCCACAAGTGCTGGTTATCTGGGCACATAACGTGTGGCTCCGCCTCCCTGTCTGGCTCATCGCTCCCGTAGCGCCCGTCGCCGCCTAGATCCATCCAGAGCAATCCCCAGCGCGCCGACCTCCACCAGCCAAAAAAGTCGCTCCCTACCCAGTCGCACCGTCGACCTCCACCTCTGCAATCCATGGCGCACTAGCCCCCTCTAGCCTGCAAGCGCTTCCCCAGGGAAATCCTCACGCATGGGGACCCGGATCTGAGGTCGGAGCGGGGCGGCGGAATAATCTCGCGTACCACCTGCACGGACGCGCTGGAGGCAGATTTCCGCATCCGCGCGCTGCTGGCCACGGTGGGGGGTCAGCGTCCTCTGATCTCGCGTGAAGCCTTGGTCCAATCCCTAGCCTGGATCTGCGGTGTGGAGAGGAGGCACATCCGGGTTGAGGTCACACACCCAACTAATTTCGTCATCACATTTCCCTCCATTGCTGACTATGACGGAGTTTTTGCCGATTCCGGCAAGGTGCGGTGCACTGGGGCTCCAATTGTGTCCAGCGGTGGCACCGAAGCGCTCTGGCCTCAAGCGGCAAACTGGAGTTCTTCTGCAAGCTAGGGAATGAGGGGCTACCGGTGAACGCCTGGGAGTGCGCAGCCATCAGCCTGCTCATCAACAATCTCAACGGCCAGCTAGTGGAAATCCTTCCGCCGGACGACCGTTGGTAGCTTGAGGTAACATCGTGGTCGAAGAATCCCTCTATCGTTCCTAGGATCTATGACCTGGAGGTACCGGAAGCTGTCGTCCTACTGGACTCATTCGAGTCGGACGACCCGATGTCGCCCCCTCTCCCTACTCCACCAACCGAGAGCAGGACGCTCATCCATCCGATCACCATCCATGTCCTCGGTGTGGTGGACCGCACAGTCCCGTACTTGGAGCTGTGCCCCAACTTCTAGCCGGATGATGATAAAGATCTAACGAGGAGACACAACTACTCGCGGTGCGGCTACAGTGGAAGGGTCGACGACACGGGCCGGGGCAATGCTCCGTTCTCGGGAGATCACCCGTTCGGGGGCCCGAGGGGCTATGGCATGGCTGGAGATTGGGGTGGTGGCTGATACGTCTCCAACGTATCTACTTTTTCTCACTCTTTTCTTCTTGTTTTGGACTCTAATTTGGATGATTTGAATGAAACAAACCCGGACTGACGCTGTTTTTAGCAGAACTACCATGGTGTTGTTTTTGTGCAGAAATAAAAGTTCTCGGAATGGAATGAAACTTTTTGAGGTTTTTTATACCAATAATAAGAATTTCTGGAGCCAAGACCCACCGAAGAGGGGCCGCTGGGTGGGCACAATCCACCAGGGCGCGCCCCCTCTCCTGGCGCACCCAGGTGGGTTGTACCCACCTGGTGGCCCCCCTGATACTATAAATTCACATTATTCCAGAAAAAAATTAGGGAGAAAGAATTATCGCGATCCATGAGATGGATCCGCCGCCAAGCCCTGTTCTTCCTTGGGAGGGTAGATCTAGAGTTCGTTTGGGGCTCCAGAGAGGGGGATCTTCGTTCTTCGTCATCACCAACCCTTCTCCATCGCCAATTCCATGATGCTCCCCACCGGGAGTGAGTAATTCCTTCATAGGCTCGCTGGTTGGTAAGGAGTTGGATGAGATTCATCATGTAATCAAGTTAGTTTTGTTAGGGCCTGATCCCTAGTATCCACTATGTTCTTAGATTGATGTTGCTATGACTTTGCCATGCTTAATGCTTGTCACTTTGGGCCCGGGTGCCATGATTTCAGATCTGAACCATTTATGAATTCATCATTATATCCATGTTTTAGATCCGATCTTGCAAGTTATAGTCACCTACTACGGTTATGATCCGGCAACCCCGGAGTGACAACAACCGGGCCCACTCCCGGTGATGACCGTAGTTTGAGGAGTTCATGTATTCACTATGTGTTAATGCTTTGTTCTGGTTTTCTATTAAAAGGAGGCCTTAATATCCCTTAGTTTCCAATATGGACCCCGCTGCGACGGGAGGGTAGGACAAAAGATGTCATGCAAGTTCTTTTAATAAAGCACGTATGACTATTTACGAAATACATGCGTACATTATATCGATAAACTGGAGCTAGTGCCATATCGCCCTAGGTTATAACTGTCTCATGATGAATATCATCCAACATGTCACCGATCCAACGCCTACAAATTTATCCTTATTGATCTTGCTGTGTTACTATTGCTATCATCACTACTACACTTGCTACAAAATATTGCTATCACTATTACTGTTATCGTTGCTGCTGTCACTACTATCAAAACTATCAAACTACTTTGCTACTGATCACTTTGATGCAGATAATTAATCTCCAGGTGTGGTTGAATTGACAACTCAGCTTCTAATACCTTAAAATATTCTTTGGCTCCCCTTGTGTCGAATCTATAAATTTGGGTTGAATACTCTACCCTCGAAAACTGTTGTGATCCCCTATACTTGTGGGTTATCAAGACCTTTTTCTGGCGCCGTTGCCAGGGAGCATAGCTATATTTGTTGACTCACTTGGGATTATTATCATATTATCACTAGGGGGCCGGCCCCCTCTCCCCTTCACCCTATATAGAGAGGGTGGGAGGGCAGCCGCACCCCTTCCCTGGAGCAGCCCCTCCCTCCTCCAACACCTCCTCCTCCTCCGTAGTGCTTAGCGAAGCTCTGCCGAAGAACCATGAGCTCCCCCACCACCACGCCATCGTGCTGCCGGAGTTCTCCCTCAACTTCTCCTCTCCCTTTGCTAGATCAAGAAGGAGGAGATGTCCCCGGGCTGTACTTGTGTTGAACGCGGAGGCGCCATCCGTTCGGCGCTTGATCGGATCTTCCGCGATTTGAATCGCCACGAGTACGACTCCATCAACCGCGTTCTTGTAACGCTTCCTCTTATCGATCTTCAAGGGTATGAAGATGCACTCCCTCTCTCTCGTTGCTAACATCTCCTAGATTGTTCTTGGTGACAAGTAGGAAACTTTTGAATTATTACTACGTTCCCCAACACTAACAACCTGGGAGAGCAGGTTGGCACCCAGGTGGAAGATGATGAGGGGACAACACTCACGCAGGAGCGGGGTTTGTCCGTCCAGATTCACTCTACTTGCTGCCGCAGCTCCAGCCCTGTGCAGACACCGTTCACGGTCCCTCTGCATCAACACTTGTTGTTGCCGGCCACGACAGCCTGGGAAGCGGATGCTCCTATGTTGGGGCCAAGGGCGGTGTCTAAGACGCTGTTGCAGGGCCTGGCAATCTCTCTGATGCCTTCAGTTCTAGGTGCGAGACCAGCCGAATCAACCCCAGCCAGACAAAAGAAGCCTTTGCCGCCCCATTTCATGCCCAGAAGGAGCGCACGCCTCTGCAAGAACACTACATGACACAACACAGGCCCAGTGCAGCGGGCTCAGACTGACCTGTTGAGGAGGATGGGGGTAATCCAAGCGGAATAACAACTCTTGGAAGAAGCACTTGATGAGTACTTTAAGTTTTTCAACAAGCCACCCGCTCCACACCATGTCAAGGTGATCACAACAATCTTCGCTCCAGGCGAGGTTGACTTTGACGAGCCTCCTCAGGTGGGATTTGGTGTTTTCTCTCTTCTAGGGGCGGTCAAGCCGTGCGGTGCCTAGACGGGCCTGGCTGCTCTTTGTGGTCTATTACTTTGTCTTATCATGTCTTCATCCTTAGGTGTATTGGCTTGGAATGTAATGGGGCTTAATAACCCTGCCCAGAGGAGTTCGATTAGGCTGTTCATGCAATCCCTTGATGTTTCTCTAGTTTGCTTTCAAGAGTCAAAGTTGGCGCTGGTGAATGAATCTGTGGTTCGAGAGACTTTGGGACCGGGCTTTGATGGTTTTGATTTCTTGCCTGCTGAGGGTACCAGAGGAGGTATTTTGTTGGCCTGGAAGTTTGATAGGCTGCTGGTGTTGAATTTTCTGAAAGACGAATTCATGATTTCGGCACAAGTTTTATCATTGGCAGGCGGCAAGGAGTGGAAGGTTTCTTCTATTTATGGGCCGGAAGAGGAAGAGCACAAATTTAGGTTTCTAGAGGCTATTGTGAAATTTGGTGAGCAGGTGCGTCTGCCATGGATCCTCAATGGTGGTTTTAATATTGTATGTAATGAAGAAGAGCACAAATCAAGGAGAGTAAACAGAAGGCTCATGGATAAATTCAGGCATACGATCAATAGATTGGGTCTTCATGACATGCACATGATCGGGAGGCATTACACTTGTTGTAATAATCAGGAGCGGGCGGTGTTGGCGAGGCTGGACTGGATGTTATTCAACAACGACTAGGAGGACTTATATCCCATCAGAGATCTGTTGTCACTTAGTTCCAACATATCAGACCACTGTCCCCTGCTTCTCACTTGCTCTTCCGCAAGACCGCGCGCCTACCGCTTCCGCTTCGAGAATTTCTGGTGCAAGCTGCCAGGCTTCACTGACACTTTCAAGGAGGCATGGACGCAAGATGTTGATGGAAGCGACCCAAGGAAGATCTTGAATATCAAATTACACCGCACTCCTAAATCTCTAAGAAGTTGGGGTCGGAGAAGATGGCGTGAGCTTAATCTCCAGTTTCAGATGGCTAATGAAGTGATCTAGCATCTGGACTATGAGCAGGAGAGGAGGCAGCTCTCTATGGAGGAAAGAAAACCGCGCGCCTTCCTGAAGGGCAAGTGCCTAGCCTTTGCTTAGCTTGAACACGTTCGTTTGCGACAACGAGCTAGGGTGCGGGATCTTAAGGAAGGAGATGTTGACTCCAAGTATTTTGACATGAAAGCTAACGAGCATCGTTGCAAGAATCTAATACCCTATCTCAAGCAAGACGACAGAATTGCCATGACTATGGAGGAGAAGTTGAACTTGGCGAGCGAGTACTTCAGTAACCTAATGGGCGCTCCGGAGCTGGGCAGGGACATGAGCACATTGCGCTTGGAGGAACTGAACTTGCGTAAGCTGACGCCGGAGTTGGCTCAAGGCCTCGAAATGGAATTCACTTTGGAAGAGGTGAAGCGGGTGATCATGGACATGCCTTCTAATAGGGCCCCAGGACCAGATGGCTTCTCGGGTCTATTTTACAAACTATGTTGGGATATCATGGCCCTGGAACTGATGGTCGTGATGAAGGCTCTACATGAGGGTTGTTTTTTACTTGTTTGGAGGCCTCAACACATCGATTCTCACCCTCCTGCCCAAGAAAACAAATTCTCTGGAGATCGGCGACTTTAGACTAATCAACCTCATTCATGGTGCAGCAAAGGTCTTTGCCAAGGTGCTTGCAGTTCGTCTGGCTCTGCTACCTCTTGAGCATGCGTTGGTTTTCCCTTGAAGAGGAAAAGGTGATGCCGCAAAGTAGCCTAAGTATTTCCCTCAGTTTCTGAGAACCAAGGTATCAATCCACTAGGAGACAACGCACAAGTCACATAGTACCTGCACAAACAATCAAGAACCTTGCAACCAACGCGATAAAAGGGTTGTCAATCCCTTCACAGTCACTCGCAAAAGTGAGATCTGATAAAGATAGTAAAGTAAATATTTTTGGTATTTTTGTTATATAGATTGGAAAATAAAGATTGCAAAATAGTAAACGAGATGCGATGTAAATAAAAGAGATGCAATATAATAAGAAAGAGAACTGGGGGCCATAGGTTTCACTAGTGGCTTCTCTAAAGATAGCATGTACTCCCTCTGTTCCAAATTACTCGTCGCAGAAATGGATGTATTTAGAACTAAAATACATCTAGATACATCCATACCCGCGACAAGTAATTCGGAACGGAGGGAGTATTATGGTGGGTGAAAAAATTACTACCGAGCAATTGATAGAAAAGTGCATAGTTATGAGAATATCTAGGCAATGATCATGAATATAGGCATCACATCCGTGTCAAGTAGATCGAAACGATTCTGCATCTACTACTATTACTCCACACATCGACTGCTATCCAGCATGCATCTAGAGTATTAAGTTCATAAGAACAGAGTAACACATTAAGCAAGATGACATGATGTAGAGTGATAAACTCAAACAGTATGACATAAACCCCATCTTTTTATCCTCGATGGCAACAATACAATACGTGCCTTGCTGCCCCTACTGTCACTGGGAAAGGACATTGCAAGATTGAACCCAAAGCTAAGCACTTCTCCCATTGCAAGAAAGATCAATCTAGTAGGCCAAACTAAACCGATTATTTTAAGAGACTTGCAAAGATATCAAGTCATGCACATAAGAATTCAGAGAAGAACCAAATAATATTCATAGATAATCTTCTTCATAAACCCACAATTCATCGGATCTCGAAAAACACACCGCAAAAGAGTATTACATAGAATAGATCTCCAAGGACATCGAGGAAACATTGTATTGAGAATCAAAGAGAGAGAAGAAGCCATCTAGCTAATAACTATGGACCCGAAGGTCTATGGTAAACTACTCACGATTCATCGGAGAGGCTATGGTGTTGATGTAGAAGCCCTTCGTGATCGATTCCCACTCCGACAGATCGCCAGAAAAGGCCCCAAGATGGGATCTCACGGGTACAGAAGGTTGCGGTGATGGAAAAGTGGTTTCGTGGCTCTCTGCAATCGAACTAGGGTATAAGAGTATATATAGGCGAAAGAAGTATGTCGGTGGAGCTACGTCGGGCCCACGAGGGTGGGGGCGCCTACCCCCCCTGGGCGCGTCCTCCTGCCTCATGGCTGCCTCACGGAGTTCCAGACTTCCACTCCAAGTCTCCTGGTTTGCTTTCAGTCCAAGAAAGATCATCGCGAAGGTTTCATTCCGTTTGGATTCCATTTGGTATTCCTTTTCTGTGAAACTCTAAAATAGGCAAAAAAAACAGAAACTGGCACTCGGCCTTCGGTTAATAGGTTAGTCCCAAAAATAATATAAAAGAGCATATTAAAGCCCATTAAACATCCAAAATAGATAATATAATAGCATGGAACAATCAAAAATTATAGATACATTGGAGACGTATCAAGCATCCCCAAGCTTAATTCCTGCTCGTCCTCGAGTAGGTAAATGATAAAAACAGAATTTTTGATGTGGAATGCTACCTAACATAATTATCAATGTAATTTTCTTTATTGTGTCATGAAAGTTCAGATCCGAAAAATTCAAGACAAAAGTTTAATATTGACATAAAAATAATAATACTTCAAGCATATTAATAAAGTAATCATGTCTTCTCAAAATAACATGGCCAAAGAAAGCTATCCCTACAAAATCATATAGTCTGGCTATGCTCTATCTTCATCACAAAAAATATTTAAATCATGCACAACCTCGATGACAAGCCAAACAATTGTTTCATACTTTTGATGTTCTCAAACTTTTTCAATCTTCACGCAATACATGAGTGTGAGCCATGGACATAGCACTATAGGTGGAATAGAATGGTGGTTGTGGAGAAGACAAAAAGGAGAAGATAGTCTCACATCAACTAGGCGTATCAATGGGCTATGGAGAAGGCAAGTTTTCTCTGTGGCAGGCGAAAGTAATCAAAAGGGCTAAATTTAATGGGACAAAAGTCCCCAAGATCAAGCTCGGGAGGTATTGATTCCTCCTTTGGCACCTCATATTGCACAACCAATTCATCATTATAAGCATTCTCTTGGCAAAAAGTCATGAGCCTTTATTCAAGATAAAAACCTTACCCGTTGTTCTGAATAGCAAAATTATCATTAAGTTCAGAAATCCTATCAACTAGAACATCGATAAGAACCTTTTTCTAAGGTTTTCATTATAAGCAACATGATCTGAAGATCGTAAACGCATTATGTCTTCTTGATTAAAAAGAATTGCTTCTATGGGAGGACGGCCATCATCCACCCTATAATGCGCAAAGATTTCATTGGGCTCTTTTATTATAAATCTGAACTCATGTGCTAAGAAGATGGTATCCGCTCGCTTAATAGAAGAATGCTCAATATTGGAAAATTCTAGAAAAATCCTTTGTATGCAAGGATGCATGTGGATAAATTGTCTTTCAAGTTCAACTACGAGCAAAGATATAGCATCCGCAAGACTACTAGGTCTATGAAGAATATACCCACCCATAGTGGGCAAAGCACCGGCACAAGTAAAGAAATCTTGAATAACTCCTTTTCCAATAATATTACCACTACCAATCCAGAACTTTTTAGTGTGTAAAATAGTAGGTTCTTCACGAGGATAATCAAAAGCATCAAAGTTTCCCCCATTGTTACTACTATATTTTTCAACGATAACCTCCCCAGTTTCATACATGATGGCAATAAACACTGCACTAAGAACGAACACACAAGAAGCAAGCGGAAAGAGGCGAACGAAAGAGGGGCGAAGAAAAGGCAAAGGTTTTTGAAAATCGTTTTAGAAGTGGGGGAGAGGAAAATGGGAGGCGAATGGCAAATAATGTAATGCGAGGGAGAAGAGTTTATGATGGGTACTTGGTATGTCTTGACTTGGCGTAGATCTCCCCGGCAACAACGCCAGAAATCCTTCTTGCTACCTCTTCAGCATGCGTTGGTTTTCCCTTGAAGAGGAAAGGGTGATGCAGCAAAGTAGCGTGAGTATTTCCCTCAGTTTTTGAGAACCAAGGTATCAATCCAGTAGGAGACAACGCACAAGTCACCTAGTACCTGCACAAACAGTCAAGAACCTTGCAACCAACGCGATAAAGGGGTTGTCAATCCCTTCACGGTCACTCGCAAAAAGTGAGATCTGATAAAGATAGTAAAGTAAATATTTTTGGTATTTTTGTTATATAGATTGTAAAATAAAGATTGCAAAATAGTAAACGAGATGCGATGTATATAAAAGAGATGCAATATAATAAGAAAGAGAACTTGGGGCCATAGGTTTCACTAGTGGCTTCTCTAAAGATAGCATGTACTCCCTCCGTTCCAAATTACTCGTCGCAGAAATGGATGTATCTAGAACTAAAATACATCTAGATACATCCATACCCGCGACAAGTAATTCGGAACGGAGGGAGTATTATGGTGGGTGAAAAAATTACTACCGAGCAATTGATAGAAAAGCGCATAGTTATGAGAATATCTAGGCAATGATCATAAATATAGGCATCACATCCGTGTCAAGTAGATCGAAACGTTTCTGTATCTACTACTATTACTCCACACATCGACTGCTATCCAGCATGCATCTAGAGTATTAAGTTCATAAGAACAGAGTAACACATTAAGCAAGATGACATGATGTAGAGTGATAAACTCAAACAGTATGACATAAACCCCATCTTTTTATCCTCGATGGCAACAACACAATACATGCCTTGCTGCCCCTATTGTCACTGGGAAAAGACACCGCAAGATTGAACCCAATGCTAAGCACTTCTCCCATTGCAAGAAAGATCAATCTAGTAGGCCTAACTAAACCGATAATTCGAAGAGACTTGAAAAGATATTAAATCATGCATATAAGAGTTCAGAGAAGAACCAAATAATATTCATAGATAATCTTGTTTATAAACCCACAATTCATCGGATCTCGGCAAACACACCGCAAAAGAGTATTACATCAAATAGATCTCCAAGAACATCAAGGAGAACTTTGTATTGAGAATCAAAGAGAGAGAAGAAGCCATCTAGCTAATAACTATGGACCCGAAGGTCTATCATAAACTACTCACGCTTCATCGGAGAGGCTCTGGTGTTGATGTAGAAGCCCTTAGTGATTGATTCCCCCTCCGGAAGATCGTTGAAAAAGGCCCCAAGATGGGATCTCACGGGTATAGAAGGTTGCGGCGGTGGAAAAGTGGTTTTGTGGTTCTGCGATCGATCTAGGGTATAACAGTATATATAGGCGAATGAAGTACATCGGTGGAGCTACATGGGGCCCACGAGGGTGGGGTGTGCCTACCCCCCTGGGCGCGCCCTCCTGCCTCGTGGCTGCCTCACGGAGTTCCAGACTTCCACTCCAAGTATCCTGGTTTGCTTTCGGTCCAAGAAAGATCGTCGCGAAGGTTTAATTCTGTTTGGATTCCGATTGGTATTCCTTTTCTGTGAAACTCTAAAATAGGCAAAAAACAGAAACTAGCATTGGGCCTCCGGGTAATAGGTTAGTACCAAAAATAATATAAAAGAGCATATTAAAGCCCACTAAACATCCAAAGCAGATAATATAAAACAATCAAAAATTATAGATACGTTGGAGACGTATCAAGCTCCACTCTTGCACACTCTCATTTCATAGGCTCAAGGTGCTTTCATCTCTCGATGCAACATTCATGAAAACTTTAAGTTTGTAAGGAACCAAGCTCGTCTGCTACATTCCAAACGGAGGCCCTCGGTACTGATGAAAATCGACATTTTAAAAGGCTATGATACCCTTTCCTGGGAGTTCCTGTTGGAGATCCTGATTGCTAGGGGATTCGGTAGGAAATGGTTTTCTTGGATATGCAGGCTGCTCTCCACTGCCTCTACGTCTGTCCTCATCAACGGCGAGCTGAATCCCCCATTTGTTCTTGGCCAAGGGGTCAGACAGGCTGACCCTATGATGACCCACAAGTATAGGGGATCAATTGTCGCTCTTTTCGATAAGTAAGAGTGTAGAACCTGATACGTCTCCGTCGTATCTACTTTTCCAAACACTTTTGCCCTTGTTTTGGACTCTAACTTGCATGATTTGAATGGAACTATCCTGGACTGATGATGTTTTCAGCAGAATTGCCATGGTGTTATGTTTGTGCAGAAATAGAAGTTGTCGGAATGACCTGAAAATCATCGGAGATTATTTTTGGAATATATAAAAAATACTGGAAGAAGAATCCACGTCAGGGGGCCCACACCCTGTCCACGAGGGTGGGGGCGCGCCCCCCTGCCTCGTGGCCCCCTGATGCTCCACCACGTCCACCTTGACTCCATATATTCACTTTTGGGGAGAAAAAAATAAGGGAGAAGGATTCATCATGTTTTACGATACGGAGCCGCCGCCAAGCCCTAAACTCTCTCGGGAGGGCTGATCTGGAGTCCATTCGGGGCTCCTAAGAAGGGAATCCATCGCCATCGTCATCATCAACCTTCCTCCATCACCAATTTCATGATGCTCACCGCCGTGTGTGAGTAATTCCATCGTAGGCTTGCTGGACGGTGATGGGTTGGATGAGATTAATCATGTAATCGAGTTAGTTTGGTTAGGGTTTGATCCCTAGTATCCACTATGTTCTAAGATTGATGTTGCTATGACTTTGCTATGCTTAATGCTTGTCACTAGGGCCCAAGTGCCATGATTTCAGATCTGAACCTATTATGTTTTCATGAATATATGTGAGTTCTTGATCCTATCTTGCAATTCTATAGTCACCTATTATGTGTTATGATCCGTTAACCCCGAAGTGACAATAATCGTGATACTTACCGGTGATGACCGTAGTTTGAGGAGTTCATGTATTCACTATGTGTTAATGCTTTGGTCTGGTACAATATTAAAAGGAGGCCTTAATATCCCTTAGTTTCCAATAGGACCCCGCTGCCACGGGAGGGTAGGACAAAAGATGTCATGCAAGTTCTTTTCCATATGCACGTATGACTATATTCAAAATACATGCCTACATTACATTGATGAACTCGAGCTAGTTCTGTGTCACCCTATGTTATAACTGTTGCATGATTAATCGCATCCGACATAATTATCCATCACTGATCCATTGCCTATGAGCTTTTCCTATATTGTTCTTCACTTATTTACTTTTCCGTTGCTACCGTTACAATCACTATAAAACCAAAAATATTACTTTTGCTACCATTACCACTACTATCATATTACTTTTCTACTAAATACCTTGCTGCAGATATTAAGTTATCTAGGTGTGGTTGAATTGACAACTCAGCTGCTAATACTTGAGAATATTCTTTGGCTCCCCTTGTGTCGAATCAATAAATTTGGGTTGAATACTCTACCCTTGAAAACTGTTGTGATCCCCTATACTTGTGGGTTATCAAGACTATTTTCTGGCGCCGTTGCCGGGGAGCATAGCTCTATTCTTTGAGTCACTTGGGATTTATATCTGCTTATCACTATGAAGAACTTGAAATATCAAAGAACCAAGATTTTTCCCTCTACTATGAGGGGAGGTAAGGAACTGCCATCTAGCTCTGCACTTGATTCACCTTCTATTTTGAGTAAACTTGGGACACCTACACATGCTATTGATTCTGATAGGTCGCATGTTATTGATGATGCCACTTCTGCTTTGCATGATACTTATGATGAAACTACTTCTATGCTTGATAATACTGTGCCACTAGGTGAATTTCTTGATGAACAACTTGCTAGGGTTAGAGAGAATGAAATTATTGAAAGTGATAATATTGATGAAAGTGATGATGAAGATTCTCCCCCTAGATATGAATTGCATGTTGTGCCTGAGGGTTCTGTTATGGATGAAAAACTGCTAGAGACTTTCTTGCTTGCAATGATAGATCTGATCTTAAGAAATTATTAGCTAAGCTTAAAGAAAAGTCTTTGAATGCTAGAATGAAATATGACCCTACTTTTGCTACTTCACCTATCTTTATTACTGATATGTATTATGATTTCTCTGTCAATCCTGAGTTAATTACTTTGGTTGAATCTGATCCTTTTTATGGCTATGAATCTGAAACTATTGTGGCACGTCTCACTAAATTAAATGATATAGCCACCTTGTTCACTAATGATGAGAAAACTCGCTATTACTTTATCCTTAAGTTGTTTCCGTTCTCATTAAATGGTGATTCTAAAACATGGTTTAATTCTCTTGATCCTGGTTGTCTGCGTAGTCCCCAGGATATGATTTATTACTTCTTTGCTAAATATTTCCCATCTCATAAGAAACAAGCTGCCTTAAGGGAAATATATAATTTTGTGCAAATTGAAGAAGAGAGTCTCCCACAAGATTGGGGGAGGCTTCTCTAATTACTTAATGCTTTGCCTGATCATCCTCTCAAGAAAAATGAAATACTTGATATATTTTATAATGGACTAACCGATGCTTCCAGAGACTACCTGGATAGTTGTGTTGGTTGTGTTTTGAGGGAAAGAACTTTTGATCAAGCTGAATTGCTATTGAATAATATGTTGACTAATGAAAACAATTGGACACTTCCTGAACCAACTCCTAAGCCAACTCCGAAGAAAAGGGGTATTCTATTTCTCAGTCCTGAAGATATGCAAGAGGCAAAGAAATCGATGAAAGAAAAAGGTATTAAAGGTGAAGATGTTAAGAATTTACCACCTATTGAAGAAATACATGGTCTTGATAACCCGACATAGGTAGTAAAGGTAAATTCTCTCTATAGATTTGATAAATGTGAAATTCCATTTACTAAGTTTGCTAGCCAATGCTTGAATGAGTTTGATGACTTTATGGTTAAACAAGAAAACTTCAATGCTTATGTTGGTAGACAATTGAAACACAATGCTGATATGCTTGAACACTTGAGTGATTATATGGCTAGTGTTAAAGGTGAACTTAAGCTTATTAGTAAACATGATTCTATGGTTACCACTCAAGTAGAACAAGTACTTAAAGCTCAGAATGATTTGCTCAATGAATTAAATAATAAGAAGAATGATAATGGTGTTAGAGTTATGACTAGAGGGGGTAAAATGACTCAGGAACCTTTGTATCCTGAGGGCCACCCTAAGAGAATTGAGCAAGATTCTTAGAGAACTAATGTAGATGCACCTAGTCCATCTAAAAGTGAGAAAAAGAAAAATGATAGGACTTTGCATGCTTCTGGTGAACCTGTTGTTGACATACCTGAGAATCCCAATGATATTTCTATTTTCGATGCTGAACACAATCTGGTAATGAACATGAACCTAGTGATAATGTTAATGACGATGTTCATGTTGATGCTCAACCTAGTAATCATAATGATGTAGAGATTGAACCTGCTGTTGATCTTGATAACCCACAATCAAAGAGTCAACGTTATGATAAGAGAGACTTTGTTGCTAGGAAGCATGGTAAAGAAAGAGAACCATGGGTTCAGAAACCCGTGCCTTTTCCTCCTAAACCATCCAAGAAAAAGGATGATGAGGATTTTGAGCGCTTTGCTGAAATGATTAGACCTATCTTTTTGCGTATGCGTTTGACTCATATGCTTAAAATGAATCCTTATGCTAAATACATGAAGGATATTGTTACTAATAAAAGAAAGATACCGGAAGCTGAAATTTCCACCATGCTTGCTAATTACACTTTTAAGGGTGGAATACCAAAGAAACTTGGAGATCCCGGAGTACCAACTATACCATGCTCTATTAAAAGAAACTATGTTAAAACTTCTTTATGTGATGTTGGAGCCGGTGTTAGTGTTATGCCTCTCTCTTTATATCGTAGACTTGGTTTGAATAAGTTGACACCTACTGAAATATCCTTGCAAATGGCTGATAAATCAACTGCTATACATGTCGGTATTTGTGAGGATGTGCCTGTTGTTGTTGCAAACGTTACTACCATAACGGACTTTGTTATTCTTGATATTCCCGAGGACGATAGTATGGCTATTATTCTTGGAAGACCCTTTTTGAATACTGCAGGGGCTGCTATTGATTGCAACAAAGAAAATGTCACTTTTCATGTTAATGGTAATGAGCAAATGGTACACTTTCCGAGGAAACAACCTTAAGTCCACAGTATCAATTCTATTGGAAAATTTTCAACAATTACTATTGGAGGTTTTGAATTTCCTCTTCCTACTGTCAAGAAGAAATATGATATTTTTATTATTGGGGACATGCATATCTCCGTTGAGGTAACCTAGTGTTATTCGAAATTTCTCCGGTTTCATGTTATTCTAAATGAGTTTGTTAACAAGACCTGATCAACCTTGTTAGTGGATTCCTTTCGATGAGCATGATATGGATGAAGTTAGAAAGCACAACTCTATGTACCCTCTTTTTACTTTCTGTTATTTATATTAAATAAAGTAAAAATAGTATTTTCTGTCTGCTTCTTAATTATCCATGCAATAAAAAATACCCCGAAAATAAAGTGCTCCAAATGCCCTGAAAATTAAATATGTTTTTTTAGAATATTTGAGAATATCTGGCACTGAGAGCACAGCAGGGGGAGCAGCCACGTGCCCACGAGGGTGCAGGGCGTGCCCCCTGCCTCATGGACCCCACGTGGGTCCCCTCCACTTATCCTTGCATCCACACACTTCGTCTAGCTCTAGAAAAAATCACTAGCCAGCTCAAACCCGAGCTCTTGTTCTTCTTGCTGCCATTTTCGATCTCCTTGCTCAAAGCTCCTCTCACAAAACTGCTTTGAGGGGTTGTTCTTTGGTATGTGACTCCTCCAATGGTGCAATTAGTTTTTGTTCTAGTGCTTTATTTATTGCAATTTTTTTCTGCTTAGGTGACCCTGTTCTTGAGATTGCATGTCAAATTTATGTGGTCAAAAGTAGTTTTAATGCATGATATAGCCTCTATTCACTTGTAGGAGTAGTTGCCATCAATCATGTTGAGTTTGGTTCACTTTTATTTTGAGTTGCTAAAAATTTCAGAATTTTTTCAAAGGAAGAAATATGTTTAGGAAAATGTACCAAGGTGGTTCGTCAAGGAAGCAAGGACCCAAGCCCGCGATACGTGAGCCGGACAATGAACTACCAAGGGATGCTCAAGTGCGGCCTTGTGAATGGCCGTTAGAGGACTTCATGGTTCGAGCAGGAATCAAGGAGGAATTTGATGCATATGTGCGTAACGCTGATCTTGAGAGCTTCGAGGCAGATAAGTGCCGTCAGTACTACTACCTCACTGATTCCTTTGTGAGAAGGTTTGAATTTACATCATCACGCAATTCTCAAACTGTCCTGTTTGATCTTTATGATAAATCTTATACCATGGACTTAGAAGATTTTAATACTACTTGTAAACTCCCCCAGTGGGGTAATGTTAGTGAACCTCGTAAATTTGAATATAAAGATTTTCTTGCTAGTATCACTGTGGGGGAATCCAGAGAAATAACACAAGCTACCATAGGGAGCATTCATTTTCCTGTCATACATTATTTTTCTCTCTTCATAGGTAGATGCATTAATGGTAAGGATGAAGCATGTCACATGTGTGTTCCCACCTAAGCATTCTCAAGAGTGCTATATTAGGAGATAGACAATATAACTTGGGGGCCATTGTTGCATGTAGGTTGCATAATAATAGAATTAATGGAGATTTCTTTGGTGTAATTTACGCAACCCATTTAGCTAATTTTCTTGAGGTACCCATACGTGGATATGATATTGAGTTGCCTCCTGCTTATTTAGATTATGATGCTATGGTTCGTCGTCAGTTTGTTGAGACGAACAATCAGTCCCTCCAGTACCGACTAATCTTTGACAGACGACGCACCTATCACGTCTCTCTCCCTGCTCCTACTTTCTTTGACTTTCAGGCAAAAAGGAGATATGTTATAACCAGGGAGGAGGTGGATGAGTACGAGAGGAGGACGGAGGCAGCTCGCCTCTAGGCTGCAGCTCTTTAGGCAGTAGCTGATGCATCTCAGTACAACCCCAGCTTCAACTTCGGATATCCACCAGGCCATCCATGGGCATAGACCAACTTAGGCCAAAAGCCTAAGCTTGGGGGAGTACGTATCTCTCACGGACATTATATTCATGTTCGCACACTCATGCCAATTGTCGGTGCTCATACTTTTTCATTTTATCATCCATGCTAGTTTATTTTCTTTTTCTCGCTTTCTTCTTGTGTGTTTGAAAAACCTTAAGAACAATAAAAATAAAATAGTTGTAGCTTTTAGTTAGTTTAATTTCCATGCGTGTAGTAGTAGTAATTAAAAAGAAAACCCAAAAAGATTTCTCGTTCTTCTTTTGCTTGTTGGGAGCTTTCCCATGTAAATAGTTTTATTTCTTTTCTTTGGGGGACGAGAGGAGAAGACTATAATGAAAATGTTGAGTGGCTCTCTTATGCATTATTGTTGATCTAACAAAGAGCCCATATTACCTTGTCTTTTCCTGTATATTGAATGCTTCCAGATTCCAGCTTAGTCCAATGCACGTGCACTATTATTATTATCAACACTATTCGGTCGTGCAAGTGAAAGGCAATAATGACGATATATGATGAACTGATTGAGATGAGAAAAGCTGGTATGAACTTGACCTCTCTTGTTTTTGTAAATATGATTAGTCCATCATTCCTGATTCAGCCTATTATGAATGAAACATGTTGGAATGACAATTAGAGATTATAGTTGCTTATGCCATGCTTAATTAGCTAGGAGTTTATAATGGTTTACCTTGCGTGCCAACATGCTATTAAAATGGTTGTGATGTGGTATGATGGGGTGGTATCCTCCTTTGAATGATTCGAGTGGCTTGACTTGGCACATGTTCACGCATGTAGTTGAAACAAAATCAACATAGCCTCCACGATATTTATGTTCATGATGAATTATATCCTACTCATGCTTGCATTCGGTGTTGATTAATTTTAATGCATGTTCATGACTATTGTCGCTCTCTAGCTGGTCGCTTCCCAGTCTCTTTCTAGCCTTCACTTGTACTAAGAGGGAATACTGCTTGTGCATCCAATTCCATAAACCCCAAAGTTATTACATATGAGTCCACATACCTACCTATATACGGTATCTACCTGCCGTTCCAAGTAAATTTGTATGTGCCAAACTCTAAACCTTCAAATAAACATTCTATTTTGTATGGTCGAATTGCTCATGTATCAACTAGGGTTGTCTGTATCTTCCATGCTAGGCGGGTTATTCTCAAGAGGAATGGACTCCGCTCCTCACTCACGAGAAAATGGCTGGTCACCGGGATGCCCAGTCCCATGCAGAAATCAAATCATAATAATTGCAAACAAAACTCCCCCAAGACTGTTGTTAGTTGGAGGCACCCGTTGTTTCGGGCAAGCCATGGATTGATGCTTATTGGTGGTGGGGGAGTATAAACTTTACCATTCTTCTTGGGAACCGCCTATAATGTGTGTAGCATGGAAGATATCGAGATCTCTTGGTTGTTATGTTGACAATTAAAGTATACCGCTCAAAATATTATTCATCTCTATTTCAAAGTCGAGCTCTGGCACCTCTACAAATCCCTGCTTCCCTCTGCGAAGGGCCTATCTATTTATTTTATGTTGAGTCATCATCCTCTTATTAAAAAGCACCAGTTGGAGAGCACCACCGTCATTTGCATGTATTACTGTTAGTTTACATTGAGTATGACTTGACTGGATCTCTTTTACCATGAATTACAATGTCTAGTAGGTCCTTGATCTTTAAAGGTGCTCTGCATTTATGTTTTACGATCTCAGAAAGGGCTAGCGAGATACCATCTTGTTATATCATATTATGATTGTTTTGAGAAAGTATTGTCATCCGAGATTTATTATTATTGCTCGCTAGTTGATTATGCCATTGATATGAGTAAACATGAGACCTAAGTGTTATTGTGAATATGGTTAGTTCATAATCTTTGCTGAAAACTTGAATGCTGGCTTTACATATTTGCAACAACAAGAGCAAACAGAGTTTGTAAAAGTTTTTCTTTATCACTTTTAGTTTATCAACTGAATTGCTTGAGGACAAGCAAAGGTTTAAGTTTGGGGGAGTTAATACATCTCTGTCGTATCTACTTTTCCAAACACTTTTGCCCTTGTTTTGGACTCTAACTTGCATTATTTGAATGGAACTAACCGGGACTGACGCTGTTTTCAGCAGAATAGCCATGGTGTTATTTTTGTCCAGAAATAAAAGTTCTCGGAATGACCTGAAAATCAACGGAAATTATTTTTGGAATATATAAAAAATACTGGAAGAATAATCCACGTCAGGGGCCCACACCCTATCCACGAGGGTGTGGGCGCGCCTACCCCCCTGGGCATGCCCCCTGCCTTGTGGGCCCCCTGATGCTCCACCGACGTCCACCTTGACTCCATATATTCACTTTCAGGGAGAAAAAAATAAGGGAGAAGGATTCATCGCGTTTTACGACACGGAGCCACTACCAAGCCCAAAACTCTCTTGGGAGGGCTGATCTGGAGTCCGTTCGGGGCTCCGGAGAGGGGAATCCGTCGCCATCGTCATCATCAACCTTCCTCCATCACCAATTTCATGATGCTCACCGCCGTGCATGAGTAATTCCATCGTAGGCTTGCTGGACGGTGATGGGTTGGATGAGATTTATCATGTAATCGAGTTAGTTTTGTTAGGGTTTGATCCCTAGTATCCACTATGTTCTGAGATTGATGTTGCTATGACTTTGCTATGCTTAATGCTTGTCACTAGGGCCCGAGTGCCATGATTTCAGATCTGAACCTATTATGTTTTCATGAATATATGTGAGTTCTTGATCCTATCTTGCAAGTCTATAGTCACCTATTATGTGTTATGATCCATTAACCCCGAAGTGAAAATAATCGGGATACTTACCGGTGATGACCGTAGTTTGAGGAGTTTATGTATTCACCATTCAAGATCTGAATGGGACGACCCAGACCTGGCCTTGGACCTGGCCCTATGGGTCCAAGGTCAATATGTGAGGCCATGGGTCGGCCCATTACATCAAAAATTTGTGGCCTCGATGACCCGTTGGGTACATAAGGTCGACCCAAAATTTAACCAATTCACTCTTATAGCTTTGTTTACACAATTTAGTAAGGTAACAAGATCTCATATTTTCACATTTCTAATTTCTATTGGATCCACTATTTCTGTAAAGGAATGATGTCCGAGGGAAAACGCCATACCTTGGGCGATCTGCTCATGTTAGAGGAATCACGTACATGTGTACATGAGCCTTGGACGGCAAGGAAACAATCAAATCTAAGCTAAACAACTATCGTATGCCAAAACGGCTGGTGGTTGCCAACCAAATACAATACAAGAAACATATTCAGTTTTCTCTTGACGGGAACATACTTTACTTTAACAGTTTGCACAGCGCTGGACACAAACACAAGTAACTAACACGGTACATTTTTATTTTAGATAAACAACTTAATTACACAGTACGTTTGTATAATAGCTACTACATGTATGAGATTGGGTCGACCCATCTGACCCATCGGGTCGCACGGTGCCGGCTCCACTGACTCATATACCATTTAGGGCCAACCCGCTTGGCCCATTGGCCTTGACTTTTTGGGTCGGGTCGGTGACCCAGCGGGTCGACCCGGCCCATTCCCATCTTTATTCACCATGTGTTAATGCTTTGGTCCGGTTCTCTATTAAAAGGAGGCCTTAATATCCCTTAGTTTCCAATAGGACCCCGCTGCCACGGGAGGGTAGGAAAAAATATGTCATGCAAGTTCTTTTCCATAAGCATGTATGACTATATTCGGAATACATGCCTACATTACATTGATGAACTCGAGCTAGTTCTGTGTCACCCTATGTTATAACTGTTGCATGATTGATCGCATCTGACATAATTATCCATCACTGATCCATTGCCTACGAGCTTTTCCTATATTGTTCTTCGCTTATTTACTTTTCCGTTGCTACCGTTACAATCACTATAAAACCAAAAATATTACTTTTGCTACCGTTACCACTATTATCATATTACTTTGCTACTAAATACCTTGCTGCAGATATTAAGTTGTCCAGGTGTGGTTGAATTGACAACTCAGCTGCTAATACTTGAGAATATTCTTTGGCTCCCCTTGTGTCGAATCAATAAATTTGGGTGGAATACTCTACCCTCGAAAACTGTTGCGATCCCCTATACTTGTGGGTAATCAGAACCCAACGAGGAGAAGGAGGAAATGACAAGTGGTTTCCAGTAAGGTAATGTATGCAAGTGCTGAAATTGTAAGTAGCAGAGTAGTTTGATAGCAAGATAATTTGTAACAAGCAACTAACAATAGTAGTAACAAAAGTGCAGCAAGGTAGCCAATCCTTTTGAGGCAAAGGATAGGCCAAAACGGTCTCTTATGATAAGCACAATGTTCTTGAGGGTACACGGGAATTTCATCGAGTCACTTTCATCATGTTGATTTAATTCATGTTAGATACTTTGATAATTTGATATGTGGGTGGACCGGTGCTTAGGTGTTGTTCTTACTTGAACAAGCCTCCTACTTATGATTGACCCTCCCGTAAGCATCCGCAACTATGGGAAAAGTATTAAGAATAAATTCTAACCATAGTATTAAACTTTTGGATCCAACTGATCCCTTACGGAATAGAGCATAAACTGGGGTTTAAGTTTCTGTCACTCTAGCAACCCATCATCTAATTGCTACTCCACAATGCATTCCCTTAGGCCCAAATATGGTGAAGTGTCATGTAGTCGACGTTCACATGACACCACTAAGGGAATCACAACATACATACTATCAGAATATCGAACACACATCAAATTCACATGATTACTAGCAACATGATTTCTCTCATGATCTCAAGAACAAAGGTAACTATTCACAAATGATAAACATGCTCATGATCAGAGGAGTATTAAATAGCATATTGGATCTGAACATATAATCTTCTACCAAATAAACCATATAGTAGTCAACTACAAGATGTAATCAACACTACTAGTCACCCACAAGTACCAATCTATAGTTCCGGTAACAAGATTGAACACAAGAGAGGAACTAAGGTTTTAGAGGAGATGGTGTTGTTGAAGATGTTGATGGAGATTGCCCTCCCCGAGATGTGAGAGTTGTTGGTGATGATGATGACGATGATTTCCCCCTCTGGGAGGGAAGTTACCCCGGCGGAATCGCTCCGCCGGAGGGCAAAAGTGCTCCTGCCCAAGTTCCGCCTCGAGGTGGCGGCGCTTCGTCCCGAAAGTCATCCCCTTATTTTTTTTCTAGGTCAAAATGACTTATATACCAAAAGATGGGCACCGGAGATGGGCCGAGGGGAGCACAACCCACGAGGGCGCGCCTGGAATCCCTCGCGGGCCCAGGTGGGTTGTGCCCACCTGCTGGCCCCCCCTGGTACTTATTGGCTCCAATAATTCTTATATATTCCATAAAAAAATCCTCGTGAAGTTTCAGCTTGTTTGGAATTGTGCAGAATAGGTAGCCTGATGTAGCTTTTCCAGATCTAGATTTCCAACTGCTGGAATTCTCCCTCTTGGTGTGTTCCTTGCAAATTGTGAGAGAAAAGGCATTAGAATTACTCCAAAAAGCATTACTATGGATAAAATTATTATAAATAAGAGAAAGAAAACATGATGCAAAATAGACGTATCACCCCATCTCACCGGCGTTGTTCATTCTGGCTATGGACGCTATCCACATCATGTTGGAGTGGGCGGTGCAGCGCAACCTGCTGTCAGACATTGGGTATGGCAAGAAGGTTCTCAGGGCGTCCATGTTCGCCGATGATGCGGTTCTGCTCTTCTCACCGAAGTGAAATGACTTAGACGTCATATCTGCCATTCTGCAGCTGTTTGGAGAGGTGTCGGGTCTGCAGATTAACATGCTGAAAAGCACGGTCACTTGCATCCGATGCGACGAGGATGTGGTACATACGGTTGTGGGACACTTTTAGTGCAAAAGTCAACCTTTTCCCTTGTTGTACTTGGGCATTCCTCTATCTATCTATAGGCTGAAGCGTCAAGATTTGATGCCTCTCATTATTAAGTTATCCAGTAAAATGAAGGGATGGAAGCCAAAGATGATGGCCACGGCGGGTCGCCACACCTTATGGCGGCGCTGCCCATGCCATCCTGGGTGATCAAGACCATGAATCGACGATGTCGAAGCTTTATTTTGGAAGGGCGAGGAAGATACTAATGGGGGTTGCTGCCTGTTACCATGGTCACGGGTGTGTATGCCCCAGGAGCTTGGTGGAATCAGGGGTTTTGAACCTGAAATGGTTTGGATTTGCGTTGTGCTGCAAGTGGCCTTGGCTGCGCTGGGAGGCGGATGAGAGGTTGTGCCACACACTGTGTGATACCACGGAGAGGGAGGTAGAGGCACTTTTCAATGTGGCTTGCTGAGTCAGGCTAGGATCGGGTGAGATGGCCAGATTTTGGACAGACAGGTGGATGAAGGTGATAAGTCTCCAATGTATCTATAATTTATGAAGTATTCGTGCCATGTTTACAACAATTTTATATGGTTTTGTATGATTTGGATGGAACTAACCCGGACTGACGCTGTTTTCAGTAGAACTACCCTGGTGTTGTTTTTTATGCAGAAATGAAAGTTCTCCAAATGCAATGAAACTTTTTGACGATTTTTTGGAACAAAAGAGGCACTAGAAGCTTCGTGGGAGGGCCAGAAGAGCCACGAGGTGGGCACAACCCACCAGGGTGCACTAGAGGGGCCTGGCTTACCCTGGTGGATTGTGGTCACCTCGAGGCCCATCTTCACGTGATTCCAACACTAAAAAATCCTATAAATAGGGAAACCATCAGAGATAACCCTAGATTAGAAGTTCCACCGCCGCAAGCCTCTGTATCCACGAGAACCCAATCTAGATCCAGTTTTGGCACTCCGTCGGAGGGGGAAATCATCACCGGAAGCCATCTTCATCATCTCTATGGCCACCACGATGAGGAGGGAGTAGTCCACCCTCAGGGCTGAGGGTTTGTACTAGAAGCTATGTGTTTAATCTCTATCTCTCTCTCATGTTCTTGAGATATCATGATCTTTATATATCACAGGCTTTGTTAATATAGTTGGATCATATGGTGTTTTCCCCTCTCTATCTTGTTGTGAATTGAGTTTTCCCTTTGAGATTTCGTTCTTATCAGATTGAATACTATTATGGATTTGAGAGCACTTGATGTATGTCTTGCTATGAATACCCGTGGTGACAATAGGGTATCATATTGATTCACTTGATATGTGTTTTAGCACTCAACTCGCGGATTACCGAGGTGACATTGGGGTAATCTATGCATAGGGGTTGATGCACGTTCTTGTCTTTGTTTCTTCGATAGAAATCTTGGGGCACTCCTTGAGGTTCTTTGTGTTGGATTGAGTATTATGGATCTGAAATTATTTGGCATTATTTTAGTATGAACTCTTGGGTAGATCGATCGGAAAGAATAGCTTCAAGGTGGTTTTGTACCCTACAAACAATTTCTTCTTATGTTCTCCGCCAGATAGGAACTTTAGAGTGATTCTTCATCGCACGTTGAGGGGTGGTTATATGATCCAATTATATTAGCACTATTGAGAGATTGCACTAGAGAAAGTACCGACCCTAGGCCTCATTTTCAAGCATTGCAATACCGTTTGTGCTCACTTTTTTTTACTTGCTACCTTGCTATTTTTTATTGTTCCAATTACAAAAATCAATGTCTACTATCATTACTACACTTGTGTCACCATCTCTTCGCCGAACTAGTGCACCTATACAAATTACCATTGTATTTGGTGTCTTGGGGACACAAGAGACTTTTTATTATTTGGTTGCAAGGTTGTTTGAGAGAGACCATCTTCATCCTACGCCTCCCAAAGATTGATAAAGCTTAGGTCATCCACTTGAGGGAAATTTTCTACTATCTCACAAAACTCTGCGCTTGGAGGCCCAACATGAGTCTACAAGAACAAGTTGTGTAGTAGACATCCAGCTCTTTTCTGGCGCCATTGCCGGGGAGGTGAGTGCTTGAAGGTATATATTTAGATCTTGCAATTGAATCTTTTAGTTTCTTGTTTTAT
The DNA here is from genome assembly GCF_002162155.2 of Triticum dicoccoides. NCBI lineage: Eukaryota > Viridiplantae > Streptophyta > Magnoliopsida > Poales > Poaceae > Triticum > Triticum dicoccoides. The sequence goes on along the minus strand of NC_041382.1, from coordinate 474,278,877 downwards.
CACTAGTTTGGTTTATAAAAGAAAATTACAAAAAAATGGAATTGAGGTGGCCTCATATTATTCGCTTTTATAATGTCTTCCTTGAAAATGATGGAAAGGAAAATTGTGCTCAGTTGATAGAATAAGAATTCAATAAAATGGTTGGCATAAATGATGAGCATGATTGCAATGTTGTTAGTATGAATTGTATGAAAATCCAAAATACTAATGATGATTGCACTAGTCGTGATAAAAATGTTTCTTATAAGCATGTCAATGTGGAGTGCATAAAGTTTTGTGAAGACGTGCATTATAGGGATGATAGATTTTGTAAGAAGCATAAACATGATAGAACCAATTTTTTGCTCAAAGTGATAGATGAATTTGCTACAAAATTATGTTTTGTTTGTCCTGTTACTTGTGAACTTTGCAATAAGATTGGTCATCTTAATTTCCAATGCAAACTTTGTCATGATCGAATTATGGCCGAATACTGTAATGATTTGATCACCTTGAACTTTATAATGAGCTTTGTCTATTTTGGGGGAGTGAAGAATTGACACATAAAAATAGTTGGTTTGAAGTATTCATTCTCATGGACGACATTGATACTAATCTAAAAATATCTATATGTTTTGCATGGTAACTTGCAATGAGAATGTTTATATTGCCAACTATAGAAAGATGGGAAAACCAATAGAATTTAAAAGGAATACTAATGAAAGGGTAAAGATTTCCACTTTCCCTCCTATTGTCTCTCATGATTAAATAGGTGACGAGGAGGAGCTCCCTATTCAACCAATCTCATCAATAAGAAGCTCAAAAAAATTAATTAAACCCATACATGATGTGGTGAAGAATAAAATAAGAAAGAATAGAGGTAGAAAGGTATCTCCCCCAAATAATTTTGCTCATGTTATTGTTGTGCCTCATGAAAATTAATCAAAAAATAATTGTGGAAGATGATGCACTTGATGATGATATTGCTTCTTTGTCTTATGGCACAATGTCCGAAAGAACTATTGATGATGATTTTGTTATGACTATTGCTTGTTGTGATGATTATGATTGGGAAGATAATGATACTTCTTATAGTCTTTAAAATCTTTTTGGCACCAACTTGGAAAATTATCATAACAATTGTTATACTATTGGTGCTATTCATACTATTAGTGATGAGAGTGATTATGCTTATGATATGCCAAGCCACAAGCTTGGGGATGCTATGTTTGATGATAATGACATGTTTGAGAATTTATTTGCTGCAATTAATGTTTGTCCCAAGCTTGGGGATGCTATGCTTATTGAAGATGATCTTTTTAGTCCCTCTACTATGAATGATCAAATTTTCTATGATTATTGCATGCCTCCTATTTATGATGATTGTAATATTTATGAAAGTGGATTTGGAAGAGTGTCAAATTTAGATAATAATTATCCCACTATTTTGGAGGGTGTTGAATTTTATTATAACGATAAAAGTGGATTTGGATAGGTCATGACTTTATTTATTAATGACTCTGCTATTTTGGAAGAGGATTCAATTGACTATGATGAGAACAAAGTTGCTACTTACGATGATTATTGTGATTATACTTATGTTATAAAAATTAGTGATAATTATTGTCATAATTATAAATATCCTTTTACTGAACATTACTCTTTTTAATGTGGAAACAATTTATATTATTTGAGTTTCATATGATACTCCCACTATTGTGAATGAGAATAAAGTTGCTTTTGTGGAGAGTAATAAATTTTCTATGCTTTTGGATCATGAAAAGAATGCTTTATGTGATAGATATATTAATGAATCCATTCATGATGTTACTAAAAATTATTATGAGAGAGGAACTTATGATTTATAATGCTCTTGTTATGTTTCAAATATTTACTTTTATGTGAGCACCATTAAAATCATCATGCCTAGCTAACAGGCATTAAAGAAAAGCCCTTGTTGGGAGACAAACCAACATTTACCCCTATTGTTTTGATGTGTTCACATGATTAAGCTATTGTAGTAATCATGTTTTATAGCTTTAAGTTCAATAAAGTGCGAAGTGAAGTATGTGGGATAGTATGGATGATAATTGATTTGATCTTGTTGCAAAACAGAAACTTTTGCGCCTACTAAAACAATTTTCAAAAATCATAGAAGTGACGAAATTTTATTGAATTATTTACACAAGATTGATATATCAATTTTATACATCTTCCTAATTTTGTAAAAAATTTGAGTTACAGAAGTATGGTCAAAGCTCAGATTACTACAGACTGTTCTGTTTTTGACAGATTCTGTTTTCATTGCATAGTTTGCTTGTTTTCTAGTTTCTATGGATTATATTGCTCAATGTAAATTGTGGAAATGATAAGTTACAGTAGGAATTGTGTGAGAAAAAATTATGAATCTTGTCTTTGACATTACCAAAGTGAATGATTTATCTTTATCCTACTAACCTATCTCACAAAGTTCCGTTAAGTTTTGTGTGATTGAATGTTTCAAGTTTTGGGTGAGATATCGATATGAGCAGAATAAGGAGTGAACAGACCCTAAACTTTGGGATGACCAAGGCAACCCATGGTAATATTAAAGGAATACCCAAGCAACTAATCTTGGGGATTCCCTGGAAGGCATCCCCTCTTTCGTCTTCAACATAATCGGTAACCACACTTGGAGCTATATTTTCATTTGTCACATGATATGAGTTTTGCTTGGAGCGTGATTTTAATTTCTTAGGATTTTCTTGTTGTTTTTTAGAATAATGGTTTGCATCTCTTACTTCAGTAAAAATGTCAAGTATAGCCTTTACCATGCTTATTTTGCAAGTCTATATGTGGCTGTTTGAAAACATAAAGTTGCACACTAGTGCGTGAATTCTTCAAAAAAGTCAGAATGTGATAAAATGTTGAATTTTTTCACAATAAGCTATGATAAATTTTCCACAGTGTGGTAATTTTTCAGAATTTTTGGAGTTAGAGAAATATGAATCCTCTTGTATTTTTACAGATTGTCCTGTTTGACAGATTGTTGTTATGTTTGTATCGTTTGCATATGTTTGCTTATTTAATGATTCTATTTGAGGATATGAGTATTAAATATGCAGAGGCATTTAGTATGAAATGTTGAATAATAATTTTAGTGATTTGCTATAGTAGAGAATGATAAGGTTTTGCATTGATTTATACTAACTTATCTCATGAGTTCTTATTGAGTTTTGTGTGGATGAAGTATTTAAGATTTAGGAAAACCGTGATATAAAAGGAATTAAGGAGACACAGAAGCTCAAGCGTGGGGATCACTAGTACAGCGACGTCCTAAACAAACGGTTTAGAACCCTTTCCACGACGGCAGTTGGAACCGTCACCAAGTGAGTGAGTGCGATAGGGTGTCCTTCCCACACGACCCAGAAAGCTTTGGGGATAGGGCCTCCTTGGACCCAGGCTGGGGCCGTGTGCGATCGGGCGAGGCATCGAAACCCAATCATTTCTGTAGGTATGTACATCCCACACGGTGAATCCTAGAAATCATTTTCGTAGGTATGTACATCACACATGGTGAATCCCAGAAATCATTTCCGTAGGTATGTACATCCCACACAGTGAATCCCAGAAATCATTTCCGTAGGTATGTACATCCCACACGGTGAATCCCAGAAAATCATTTCCATAGGTATGTACATCCCACACAGTTCTTTGTGTGGAAACGTTTGTGCAAGGTGGCCTAACGCAAACAGTTCGATGCCGGAAGCCATGTGTGATTGTTAGTTGATCGAACACGCCTACTTTCTAGAAACCATGCGGGTTGTTTGAGTTCATCGCCCACGGTGCTGTCTGAGTAACCATTTGCAATAGAAAACCCCAATAAGCAGGGTAATTAGCCTATTATTGATAATCCATGTACTAATAAAACTGATATTTCTTATAAAGCATGCCAGATATTTCATACCGTATAAAAGCAACCAAGATTTCATAATCGAATTACATCAGATAGCTTCGGCACTCAGTTACGCCATTACACAATAGCACCAAGTTTCACATGCAGCATCAAAAACCTTTGGAAAGTACCATCATACACGATAAATAGACAGATGAATCTCATCTGGGAAACCGCAGAAGCGGAAGGCAAATATTAAGCCTTCAGTGATGTTGAATGTCCTTGCAACTTTTGTCCAGTGGCTATGGATAATTGCCCGCCCAACCTTCGTCCTCTTCAGCAAGACTTCAATATTGTACCGTGGGTGTTGAATGAATACCTTCCTCGCCTCTTTACCTTGCAGGTGGTTTGAGAGGTAATCATCGGTGAACTGCTTTGAAAAGTACTGAAAACAAAGCCATGCATAAATCGCTGTTGTAAATTTTGAAATGGCGCAAGGGGTAAAAACAAGGTAAAAGAGTTGGTACCATCCTATAGTTGACTGATGTCTTCTTCATTATGCAAACAAAGATCTTGCTGTTATTCGTCGCAAGTTTCTTCATCCTAACAATCTTTCTGAGTTTCTTGACTTGACTGGTATTCATGGACATCTCATTTCCCCATATGCAAAATGAGTCGAATAGTGGGTCTAAGCCTCTGACAGCAGGACCTACATGTGCAAGACCAAATTGTAAGAAACCTAAATATTAGAATGATTCCTGCAACTGCACAATAGTGTGTTATTAGCCAAAGGACCCTGCTTGAACAAACCTCGATGGTAAACCACAGTGTCTCCCATTGTTTCCCTGCAACACACATAAGGAAGATCTTGATCAGGTTAACTGAGAGTTTCCATACTATCAGTAGAATATGTATTGAGTACAGCCAAATTCGATTGGTGTCACATGCATCACAATACAAAATTGTACTCATAACAAATGAAAATCAAATTGCAGAATTGAACCAAATAGTAAAATGGACAGCAGACCAAATGAACATGACATTGCAGAATAGAAACATGTACTAGAAGATAAGACAATTAACAAAACAAAGAATGCTTGAGAACAGTACTACGAAATGTAGCAATTGTTGGAATAAAGTGTTAACTGAACATTACATTTTAGAGGACCAAACTGTTAACTAAACATCAGATTGCATATTAACATTACAAAGGACAAATCACTGGAAGGCACTGGCGGTGGCCTCGAGAAAACATCACGAACTGTATTTCAAAGTAGACAACCGCGCGGCGGTGTCGACGGTGGCCTCGAAGACGAGGTGCTCCTCAAGATCTGGCGGTCGACACGCATGTCAGCCATAGCGACCTCGTTCGCGCATGTGGCCGCATGCTACTCAGCTCCACGTTATATTGCGTGTAAAATGGCCATGGGTGGCGCTTAATTGGAGGAGGGGGCAGTGATTTCGGTGGAAGGTGTCGCTCCGTCGTAGGACAGGAAAGGAGAAGGATGGTGTGGGTGGGGTGTGGATTACCTGACCATATAGACGAGGCCGCGCAGCAAGAAGAAGGGTCGGCGGCGAGGAGGCTGCG
>NC_041382.1:474266699-474273145 GCF_002162155.2 Triticum dicoccoides | reverse complement strand
TTGAGCTGCCAGTAAGCAGCAATGAAGGTTTGAACTTGGAAAGCAAGGAGGAACAGTGGAAATGTGGCTTTTGGTAGGAGGGAGGGGGGGGGGGAGATAGATATGTCCGCGGTGGCAAAAAAATTTCACTCGGTGCCGCGAGAAACTGGCGTGCAAGTGTGGTTCAAGCGGGGGCGGTGGACTATAGACGACGAAGTTTCCTGTGTAAGCCAGACAAGACGGTGCGCCAATATATTTTATATCGCATCCTACACGATTCTTTCTAGTAAATTGTTTGTGGTATACCTGATTTTTTCATTATGTTTTGAAAGACAAATAGGTGTTACAGAGGGAAAGGATGGTGTTTGAATTGCTAGAACATTTACGTACAGTGAACATGCAACTAGTACATGAGTGTTGTGTTGAAATTTGGAATTATTCTAGGTTCGTTTGGCATTTTTATGCATTAATTGAGTTTCTGGGCATTTAATGTGCATAATTCAAATTTGAACTACAAGCACATGCTCCAATGCACCAAAGTTTGCTGAAAAATCACATGTGTGTCTTTGGGTGAATATCTAGGTCCCATGCAAGAGATGGGACTAAAATTCAAACATCTAGGCGTCGTGTCTCGGCCGGAAAGATTGAGAAACTTGGTTTTTTAATTCCTGTAATTCCAAAACATGCCAGAAAATCATGAAACTTGGCATGGTGTCATGACATGGCACGAACATGCTGCGGTAATTTTTTTGGCCGGATTGGGACATGCTTTGGTGTAAGCTTCTTGCAAACCGGAGCTTCCCTCAAGAAGGCTCATGGTTCCGAGAGGGAACGTTTCACCTCTGTGTGCGAAACGACATACGTACACTGCCTTCTCCCGCCTTAATTTTTTTACACATCCAGATTAGACCAAATAGAAGTAGCATGCTAAATTTTGGAATTATTCCGGGCTCGTTTTGCCTTTTTTATACATTAATTGAGTTTCTGGGCATTTAATGTGCATAATTCAAATTTGAACTACAAGCACAGGATCGAGTTCACCAAAGTTGTTTGAAAAATCACATGTGTGTCCTTGGGTGAATTTCTAGGTCCCATGTAAGAGATTGGAGTGAAATTCAAACATCTGGGCGTCGTGGCTCGGCCGGAAAGATTGAGAAACTTGGTTTTTTAATTCCTGTAATTCCAAAACACGCCTGAAAATCATGAAACTTGGCATGGTGTCATGACATGGCACGAACATGCTGCGGTAATTTTTTTGGCCGGATTGGGACATGCTTTGGTGTAAGCTTCTTGCAAACCGGAGCTTCCCTCAAGAAGGCTCATGGTTCCCAGAGGGAACGTTTCACCTCTGTGTGCGAAACGACATACGTACACTGCCTTCTCCCGCCTTAATTTTTTTACACATCCAGATTAGACCAAATAGAAGTAGCATGCTAAATTTTGGAATTATTCCGGGCTCGTTTTGCCTTTTTTATACATTAATTGAGTTTCTGGGCATTTAATGTGCATAATTCAAATTTGAACTACAAGCACAGGATCCAGTGCACCAAAGTTGTTTGAAAAATCACATGTGTGTCCTTGGGTGAATTTCTAGGTCCCATGCAAGAGATTGGAGTGGAATTCAAACATCTGGGCATCGTGGCTCGGCCGGAAAGATTGAGAAACTTGGTTTTTTAATTCTTGTAATTCCAAAACACGCCTGAAAATCATGAAACTTGGCATGGTGTCATGACATGGCACCAACATGCTGCAGTAATTTTTTTGGCCGAATTGGGACAAGCTTTGGTGTAAGCTTCTTGCAAACCGGAGCTTCCCTAAGGCTCGTGGTTCCGAGAGGGAACATGTCAACTCCGTGTGCGAAATGACATACGTACACTACCTTCTCCCGCCTTAACTTTTTACACACCCAGATTAGACCAAATAGCAGTACTGTGCTAAAATTTGAAATTATTCCGGGCTCGTTTCGCCCTTTTTATACATTCATTGAGTTTCTGGGTATTTAATGTGCATAATTCAAATTTGAACTACAAGCACATGCTCCATCACACCAAAGTTGTTTGAAAAATCACATGTGTGTCCTTGGGTGAATTTCTAGGTCCCATGCAAGAGATGGGAGTGAAATTCAAACATCTGGGCGTCGTGGCTTGGCCAAAAAGATTGAGAAACTTGGTTTTTTAATTCCTGTAATTCCAAAACACGCCTGAAAATCATGAAACTTGGCATGGTGTCATGACATGGCACCAACATGTTGCGGATTTTTTGCCCGAAATTGGGACAAGCATTGGTGTAAGATTCTTGCAAACCGGAGCTTCCCTCAAGAAGGCTCATGGTTCTGAGACGGAACGTGTCACCTCCGTGTGCGAAACGACATACGTACACTGCCTTCTCCCGCCCTAATTTTTTTACACAGCCAGATTAGACCAAATAGAAGTACTGTGCTAAATTGTGGAATTATTCTGGGTTCGTTTAGCCCTTTTATACACTAATTGAGTTGCTGGGCATTTAATGTGCATAATTCAAATTTGAACTACAAGCATAGGCTCGAGTGCACCAAAGTTGTTTGAAAAATCACATGTTTATCCTTGGGTGAATTTCTAGGTCCCATGCAAGAGATGGGACTAAAATTCAAACATCTAGGCGTCGTGTCTCGGCTGGAAAGATTGAGAAACTTGGTTTTTTAATTCCTGTAATTCCAAAACACGCCTCAAAATCATGAAACTTGGCATGGTGTCATGACATGGCACGAACATGTTGCGGTAATTTTTTTGGCCGGATTGGGACACGCTTTGGTGTAAGCTTCTTGCAAACCGGAGCTTCCCTCAAGAAGGATCATGGTTCCGAGAGGGAACGTGTCACCTCCGTGTGCGAAACGACATACGTACACTGCCTTCTCCCGCCTTAATTTTTTTATACATCCAGATTAGACCAAATACAAGTAGCATGCTAAATTTTGGAATTATTCCGGGCTCGTTTTGCCTTTTTTTACATTAATTGAGTTTCTGGGCATTTAATGTGCATAACTCAAATTTGAACTACAAGCACAGGCTCCAGTGCACCAAAGTTGTTTGAAAAATCACATGTGTGTCCTTGGGTGAATTTCTAGGTCCCGTGCAAGAGATTGGAGGGAAATTCAAACATCTGGGCGTCGTGGCTCGACCGGAAAGATTGAGAAACTTGGTTTTTTAATTCCTGTAATTCCAAAACACGCCTGAAAATCATGAAACTTGGCATGGTGTCATGACATGGCATCAACATGCTATGGTAATTTTTTTGGCCGAATTGGGACAAGCTTTGGTGTAAGCTTCTTGCAAACCGGAGCTTCCCTAAGGCTCGTGGTTCCGAGAGGGAACGTGTGAACTCCGTGTGCGAAATGACATACGTACACTACCTTCTCCCGCCTTAATTTTTTACACACCCAGATTAGACCAAATAGCAGTACTGTGCTAAAATTTGAAATTGTTCCGGGCTCGTTTCGCCTTTTTTATACATTCATTGAGTTTCTGGGTATTTAATGTGCATAATTCAAATTTGAACTACAAGCACATGCTCCATCACACCAAAGTTGTTTGAAAAATCACATGTGTGTCCTTGGGTGAATTTCTAGGTCCCATGGAAGAGATGGGAGTGAAATTCAAACATCTGGGCGTCGTGGCTTGGCCAAAAAGATTGAGAAACTTGGTTTTTTAATTCCTGTAATTCCAAAACACGCCTGAAAATCATGAAACTTGGCATGGTGTCATGACATGGCACCAACATGTTGCGGATTTTTTTGCCCGAAATTGGGACAAGCATTGGTATAAGATTCTTGCAAACCGGAGCTTCCCTCAAGAAGGCTCGTGGTTCCGAGACGGAACGTGTCACCTCCGTGTGCGAAACGACATACGTACACTGCCTTCTCCCGCCCTAATTTTTTTACACAGCCAGATTAGACCAAATAGAAGTACTGTGCTAAATTTTGGAATTATTCTGGGTTCGTTTAGCCCTTTTATACACTAATTGAGTTGCTGGGCATTTAATGTGCATAATTCAAATTTGAACTACAAGCACAGGCTCGAGTGCACCAAAGTTGTTTGAAAAATCACATGTTTATCCTTGGGTGAATTTCTAGGTCCCATGCAAGAGATGGGACTAAAATTCAAACATCTAGGCGTCGTGTCTCGGCCGGAAAGATTGAGAAACTTGGTTTTTTAATTCCTGTAATTCCAAAACACGCCTGAAAATCATGAAACTTGGCATGGTGTCATGACATGGCACGAACATGTTGCGGTAATTTTTTTGGCCGGATTGGGACACGCTTTGGTGTAAGCTTCTTGCAAACCGGAGCTTCCCTCAAGAAGGATCATGGTTCCGAGAGGGAACCTGTCACCTCCGTGTGCGAAACGACATACGTACACTGCCTTCTCCCGCCTTAATTTTTTTATACATCCAGATTAGACCAAATAGAAGTAGCATGCTAAATTTTGGAATTATTTCGGGCTCGTTTTGCCTTTTTTATACATTAATTGAGTTTCTGGGCATTTAATGTGCATAATTCAAATTTGAACTACAAGCACAGGCTCCAGTGCACCAAAGTTGTTTGAAAAATCACATGTGTGTCCTTGGGTGAATTTCTAGGTCCCATGCAAGAGATTGGAGTGAAATTCAAACATCTAGGCGTCGTGGCTCGGCCGGAAAGATTGAGAAACTTGGTTTTTTAATTCCTGTAATTCCAAAACACGCCTGAAAATCATGAAACTTGGCATGGTGTCATGACATGGCATCAACATGCTACGGTCATTTTTTTGGCCGAATTGGGACAAGCTTTGGTGTAAGCTTCTTGCTAACCGGAGCTTCCCTAAGGCTCGTGGTTCCGAGAGGGGACATGTCAACTCCGTGTGCGAAATGACATACGTACACTACCTTCACCCGCCTTAATTTTTTACACACCCAAATTAGACCAAATAGCAGTACTGTGCTAAAATTTGAAATTATTCCAGGCTCGTTTCGCCTTTTTTATACATTCATTGAGTTTCTGGGTATTTAATGTGCATAATTCAAATTTGAACTACAAGCACATGCTCCATCACACCAAAGTTGTTTGAAAAATCACATGTGTGTCCTTGGGTGAATTTCTAGGTCCCATGCAAGAGATGGGAGTGAAATTCAAACATCTGGGCGTCGTGGCTTGGCCAAAAAGATTGAGAAACTTGGTTTTTTAATTCCTGTAATTCCAAAACACGCCTGAAAATCATGAAACTTGGCATGGTGTCATGACATGGCACCAACATGTTGCGGATTTTTTTGCCCGAAATTGGGACAAGCTTTGGTGTAAGATTCTTGCAAACTGGAGCTTCCCTCAAGAAGGCTCGTGATTCCGAGACGGAACGTGTCACCTCCGTGTGCGAAACGACATACGTACATTGCCTTCTCCCGCCCTAATTTTTTTACACAGCCAGATTAGACCAAATAGAAGTACTGTGCTATATTTTGGAATTATTCTGGGTTCGTTTAGCCCTTTTATACGCTAATTGAGTTGTTGGGCATTTAATGTGCATAATTCAAATTTGAACTACAAGCACAGGCTCGAGTGCACCAAAGTTGTTTGAAAAATCACATGTTTATCCTTGGGTGAATTTCTAGGTCCCATGCAAGAGATGGGACTAAAATTCAAACATCTAGGCGTCGTGTCTCGGCCGAAAAGATTGAGAAACTTGGTTTTTTAATTCCTGTAATTCCAAAACACGCCTGAAAATCATGAAACTTGGCATGGTGTCATGACATGGCATGAACATGTTGCGGTAATTTTTTTGGCCGGATTGGGACACGCTTTGGTGTAAGCTTCTTGCAAACCGGAGCTTCCCTCAAGAAGGCTCATGGTTCCGAGAGGGAACGTGTCACCTCCGTGTGCGAAACGACATACGTACACTGCCTTCTCCCGCCTTAATTTTTTTATACATCCAGATTAGACCAAATAGAAGTAGCATGCTAAATTTTGGAATTATTCCGGGCTCGTTTTACCTATTTTATACATTAATTGAGTTTCTGGGCATTTAATATGCATAATTCAAATTTGAACTACAAGCACAGGCTCCAGTGCACCAAAGTTGTTTGAAAAATCACATGTGTGTCCTTGGGTGAATTTCTAGGTCCCATGCAAGAGATTGGAGTGAAATTCAAACATCTGGGCGTCGTGGCTCGGCCGGAAAGATTGAGAAACTTGGTTTTTTAATTCCTATAATTCCAAAACACGCCTGAAAATCATGAAACTTGGCATGGTGTCATGACATGGCATCAACATGCTACGGTAATTTTTTTGGCCGAATTGGGACAAGCTTTGGTGTAAGCTTCACTACTGGAATCAGCTACTTTGCCATCTGCCAGTTCTTTGCCATCAGCTTCCAAAAAGCGGACGGCAAAGAACTGGCTGATGGCAAAGACCAAGTTAGCCATCAGCCAGTTCTTTGCCGTCTGCTAGCGGACGACAAAGA